>NW_004443989.1:3723445-3762403 GCF_000243295.1 Trichechus manatus latirostris | reverse complement strand
AGAAGACCAGACTTAATGGTCTGACTGAGACTGGAGGAACCCTAGAAAGCATGGCCCCTGGATTCTCTATCAGCCCAGAACTAAAGCATTTTCCAAGGCCAACTCTTCAGACAGGGATTGAACTGGATTGTGGGACATAAAGTGATACTCGTGAGAAGTGTGCCTCTTAGCTCAAGTAGATACAGGAGACTAAATGGGCAGCTTCTGTCAGGAGGTGAGATGAGAAGGCAAAGAGGGTTGGGGGCTGGTTGAATGGACATGGGGGATCATGGGTGGAAGGGAGGAGTGTGTTGTCACAGTATGCGGAGAGCAGTTAGAGTCTCATAACAATGTATGTATGAATTTTTGTATGGGAAAAAATTAAAAAAAAACATAGAATAGTACACAGCACTGAAATTGAAGTTCATCTTTTGTTGTTAGTTGCAATCAGGTGGGCTCCAACTCATGACAACCTCATGTAGAAGGGAAGGTCCTGCGCTGTCTTCACAGTCATTCATATGCTTGAGTCCATTGTCGTGGCCACTGTGTATTTTGAGTACCTTCCAACCTAGCATAGGCTCATCTTCTAGCACTGTATTGGACAGCATTCTCTTCTGATCCCTAAGGTTTTCATTGGTTAATTTTCAGAAGTAGATCACCAGTCCTTTCTTCCTAGTCTGTCTTAGTCTGGAATCTCTGCTGAAACTTGTCCACTGTGTTGACCCTACTGATACTGGAAATACGGGTGGCATAACTTTCAGAAACAAGCAACATGCAAGCCACCACAGTAGGACAAACTGACGGATGGGTAATGTTTGCATTTTAGAGATGGTGTACTTTCATCTGTCTTCAATATCCTTGATTCTTGCCAGTTTAGTCCTCAAGCGAAATATAGCTTGTCTCCTGTTTTGTAAATAAAGCTTTATTGGAACAGAACCATGCCCATTTAAAAAAGACGTGTTGTCTATGGCTGCTTTTTGTTCTGTAAGAATAGAGTCGAGCGGTTGCAACAGAGATCCTCTTGTCAATAAAGCCTGAAATATTTATTATTTGACCTTTTACAGGTATGTTTGCCAGTCTTCCTTCTAGATATTTCACTGATATCAGTGGGTGGGTGATGGTGTCTGCCCTGGGGTCCTCCGAGAATTAGGTTAGACTAATGGATAGAGAAGATCTTAAGCAAACCAAATGTTGCCTTTTTAGATTGATTAGTTCATTTTCTAATAGATGTGCCACAATTCTGAAGACTTTGTCAGGGAGTATAGCACATAAGGAGGAGCCCTGATGGTGTAGTGGTTAAGCACTCGGCTGCTAACTGAAAGGTTGGTGGTTCGAACCCACCAGCCCCTCTGTGGGAGAAAGATGTCACAGTCTGCTTCTGAAAAGATGTACAGCCTTGGAAGCCCTATGGGGCAGTTCTACTCTCTCCTATAGGGTTGCTGTAAGTTGAAATTGACTCAGCGGCAGGGGGTTTGGTTTTTTGGTATAGCACATATGCCTGTGTGAATGTTTATGTGCGTGCATATGGTGAGCAATGTATAAGTGTGTATCTTAGTGCAAGGGTGTATATCAAGCATGTGAGCAGTGGCATCTGGGGACAACATTATGTTATCATTCTCACCGTGCATGTACATTTTGTAATCTTCTTGTGATGGTTATGTGCTAGTCATATAGCCGCAATAATAGCAACAACAACAACAAGATTCTCCCTTCTCATATTGTGTGATTTTCTCTGTGTGGTTTATGATACCCATTGCCATCGAGTCGATTCCAACTCATAGTGACCCTATAGGAGAGAGTAGAACTGCCCCATAGAGTTTCCAAGGAGCGGCTGGTAGATTTGAATTGCTGGCCTTTCGGTTAGCAGCTGTAGGTCTTAACCACTACGCCATCAGTGTTTCCTGGTTTATGATAGTGAAGTCATTTCGCTGTAAAGGAATCCACCAGGGAAAGTGTCCCTTATAGTAGGGAACTTAAGCAGGGCTTTCTGATATGTGAACACGTGCTCTCAGATCTGCCAGAACGTTGAGAATGAACAGTTGTAGTTATCTTTTTGGCTTCAAAACAAAAGAAAATAGTAAAACAAATTATATAATATATATTTATAGTTTTATATCTGTATACTGAATCAGTTGCCATTGTGTTAGTTCCAGTTCGTGGTGATCCTGTGTGTGTCAGAGTAGAACTGTGTGCCATAGGGTTTTCAATGGCTGATTTATCAGAAATAAATCTCCAGGCCTTCCAGCCTTCTGTTAGCAGCCAAGCGTGTTAACCATTTACACTATTCAGAGACTCCTTTATCTATATGTGTAATATTAAAATATACATAATTTTTTCTTCATCTATCCTCCTTTTTTGTGCACCTTTCTCTGTTTTCTTTATTATTATTATTATTGTTAGGGAGCCCTGACAGCACAGTGGTTAAGTGTTTAGCAGCTAACCGAAAGGTCAGTGGTTCGAACCCACCAGCTGCACCACTGGAGAAAGACCTGGTAGTCTGCTCCCGTAAAGATTATAGCCTTGGAAACCCTGTCGGGTAGTTCTCCTGTCCTATACAGTTGTTATGGTCGGAATTGACTTGATGGCACACAACGACGTTATTGTTATTAATTTATTTTTAGTTTTGGTAGTCTACAGAGGCCAGATGCTTTGGGGAAAAATGAGAAAACCTCAAAAAAGAATTTTTCGGAGGAAAACACATTCACTCTTAAGTCCCCAGCCACACAGAAGGTAGACCAGGTCTGCTTGCTCCTTCCTGTGAGATAAGCTGCTGGGAAATCCAGGAAGGCCACACAGGGTCCCTGTTCCCCTCTGTCTCTTGCTGTGTGAGTTCATTCAGCAGGGCAGTCAGACACGGTTAAAAGGGAAATCTGTCTTTCCATGTTTTGTTTGGCTGTTTATTTGTGTTACAAATTTTTAGGGCTATCAGGGCCAAGCTACACAACGAGCATCTGGGCTTATTCGTGCCTAATAAATCAGCCAGGGTGGCACGTTATTTTATTTGGGCAGAGGTGTGGCAGGGTGGTTCTGGAAATAGATGTCTGTGGGCTGCGTGGCCCACTTTTATGTTCAAGGGTGGCACAGGTATTGCTCTTACGTCTCAGTCTATATTCAGTCCGTGCTCAGACGTGGACTGTGAGGACCCCATGGCCACAGGTGCCTCCGAATGAGGGTGATATGAGGGAGAAATGGAAAGGAGCAGAATCTGCTTCTCCTAAACCCTTTGGGTCTGTGGGATTCTGAGATGAGAGGTGCCTCTTTGGGCAAATGAACAGGCATTGCACTTGGGCAGGCCCACATCTCACGCACATCATCCCCCACACCTCTGCTGGGTGACTCAACAGAGGTCTTGATGGCTAGGCAGAAATTCTGGAAGGAATGGGAGCCGGCGTGTCCTCTCTGTGCATCTTGGCAAGAGTTGTAGAGAGGTCAGAGTAATGGATAGAGGTTTTAAGCAGACCGAATGCTGCCTTTTTAGATTGATTAGTTCATTTTCTAATAGATGCAGTATTTTTGAGCACCTGCTATATGCCAGCCACAGTAGTAGGAGGGGACTTTCTCCCTGACTGTGCCCTAATCCTCTCCCCCCACTTTCTGGCCCACATCACACACCTTCGAGGTCCCTGGATTTTTATCCTGTTCTCTTAAACTTTGTCAGATTGTCCCCTTTTCTCTACTTGAGGCTACCACCCCCTCCTTCTTGTCATTTATTTCTAATTATCTTTAAAAAAAAACATATTCTAGGGTTGGGTGTCACCTCTTCAGGAATCTGCCGTGAAGCCATCTAGACTAGGGTAGATGCCCGGCCCCCACTGTGTTCTCCTGTGGTGTCCTGTGTGCTCATAAGTCCCCAGCCACAGAAGGCAGACCAGGTCTGCTTGCTCCCATGAGATTTGCTGCTGGGAAATCCCGGAAGGCTGCACAGGGTCCCTCATCCCCCCTGTCTCTTGCTGCCTGAGTTCATTCAGCAGGGTATTGTTTAGTAGCAAAGATGGTCTTTCCCACAGAAGTGTGAGTGCTTGAGGGCGAGGACTGTGTCTAGCACAGTGCCTGGAGAAGAAGGAGAAAGAGAAGAGCAGATCACGATTAGCAGGAAGTTAGGTGTTTGTTATGTGCTGAATTATGTCCCCCAAGAAAGACAGGTTGAAGCCTTAACCCCGGTACTTGTGAGGATGACCCTGTTTGGAAATGGAGTCTTTGAAGATGTTATCAGTTAACATGAGGTCAAACTGGAGTGGGGTGGGTCCTGATCCAGCATGACTGGTGTCCTTATAAGAAGAGAAGAGACACAGAGACAGAGAGGGAAGACTGCCGTATGAATATGCACCCACAAGCCAAGGAAGGCCTGCAGCTACCAGAAGCTGAGAGAGACAAGAAATAGTCTTCTCCTAGAGACTGCAGAAAGAGTGTGGCCCTGCCAGCATCCTGATTTCAGATGCCTAGCCTCCGGAGACAATGAGACAATACATTTCTGTTCTTATAAGCCACCCAATTTGTGGTACTTTGTTATGGCAGCCCTAGGAAACAAATACAGTCTTTTACATACATACTCTCATTGATCCACAAAAGAAGCCTGTGATGAAGACCTTATTCCTCTGTTTTACAGATTAGGAAAGTCACACAGAGGTACAGCCATTTAGTTCAGAGTTATAACTTGGTGGGGCTGAGGTTGGAATGACATCTGCCTGACTGCAAAGCTCACTGTCTTCCTGGTGTGCTGTAATTTCTCCGTGTTTAACAGAGGGAGGGAGGGATGGAAGAACACAGGAGCCTACAGATTAGGAGGAAACCAGACCAGTAAGCCATGGTAATGCAGTGTGATTATGTGCTGTGCTAGAAGGATGTGCAAAGGGACCGTGTTGGTGACAGTGTTGGACATTGTTCAACTTTGCCCATCTGGGCACACAGTTGGAAGCTCAGAGATGGGGAGGGGTCAGGAGAAACTTCAAAAGGGAGTAACGCAAACGTGGAGGAATTGCTTATACTTTTTTTTCAATTGAAAATGAAAAAGCAGATCCCCCCCAATCTGGAAGCTTACTGAAGGAAAAAAAAAAAAAAAAAACTTCAGTGTTCTCACATCCTGAATTTTGTGTTTCCAAGATCGGGCAGATGCTCCCTTGTGTTGTCAGTGGGGATACTGAGAGATCAGCTCTTGATGTGAACCACAAGGCTAAGAAAGAACAATCTCCTGCCTTCTTGCCAGGATGTTTAAGTATTGAAAACATACTTAATACCAACGGATTTTTGGCAGGGGCCAGGTATTTACCAGGTTAAAGTCATTACGTTAGAGAAGGAAGAGTCAATATTCCAGTGTAAAGGGTTGAGTTCAACTTCTCTTGGAAAGGGCACTCGCCTTGTACTCCACCCACCTCTCCCCCAGGACGGCTCTCTCAACTGAAATAGTCTTCTCTTTATCACACCAGGGCGCTTGTGGGCCATTACGTGGGATTTCTGGAATGAAATTCCTTATTGGAAGCAGCAGCTTCCTCCCCTTTCCTCCTCCTCTTCCAGGAACTTGTGGAATGCGATTTTCCATCTGCAAAGCTGCCCTGGGCTGGAGCCATTCTCTTTACTGGGGACTGTATTCTGCCCCATTCAACTTTCTCGGGAAAGCCTGTTGCTGCTGTTGCTTTGGCTTTGCGGGTGGGCAACAAAGTTGTGAATTGCGCCATTTATATGGAAAATGTAGGCTCCAAAGATTTCAGCTCTGTGTGTCTAGAAAACTGAGCTAGTGGTAAAGTGTTTCGAGCTGGGGCTTGCATGTCCCTTTCTCAACTATCCTTTTGTGTTACAGAGGGAGATACTGAGGCCCAGAGATGGGTAGGACCTTGTTCAGCATCTCACAGAAGAATCTAGTGGATTCTGTTACAGAGTTTTGGCCTTTATCTCCAAGTCCATCTCCCCTCCCTCCTCCATGTGCCCCTGTATCATTCCTGTAAATAGTTTCCTTTCAGGTCTAAAGCCAGTCAGTGGGACGTCAGGATACAAGTATGCCGGGATTTGGTTCTTTTCTGGCTAATTTTTATGACAGAGAATGACATGGAATGAAACAACCCAGGCCAGCCTCTGAGCCCCAGGTACCTTTCTCAAGATGGTGTATGGTGGAGTGTGGATTTTGGAACGAGAGCGTCAAATTGGTCACCTGTTACCCTTGAAGCTAGGGCTGAATCACTTCACACACACACGGAGTCCATAAGAATGTAAAAACAGGCCTTGAATTTAGTCCTAATCATATATTCCAACCCAAACCACATCCATGCCAGTGGAGACGCAGAGTGGCTGCTTGGCTTCATCTCATCCCTCCACCTGAGTTGGGACAAACTGGTTTCTCACATGCCTTAACTCCCTTGCTCATCTCCACCTGCACTGAAATTTAGCTCAGTCTCTGGGTGGGTGGTCAGCTAGGCACCAGTTGGCTGCTATATGGGCACGGTGGGAGAAGCCTACCAAGATGAAACTCACTGAGCACATGTCATGTGAATTCTTGTGTCCAAGCACTTTTCTCTCTCCCAGCCTGTAGCTGCAACACTGAAGACCAGGATGGGGGAGGGAGGGGAGAGAAAACACAGCCTGTTTCCCCATACTCTGTGTCTCATACACATGACCTCATTTAGAACCTGTGAGAGACACACCCACACCCACACCCCCACCGACCCACCCACCCACGCACCAACCCACCCCCTATTACCCCGCTTACAGATGACGGATGTCAGGCTCAGAGAGCTTTCTACAACTTGCTCAAGGTCAGATGGTAAGTGGCTGAGTTGAGTTTTGAACACAGGTCTTTCTGATTGCAAAGGCTGTATCAGCCCCCTTCAGCCATAGCACCCCCAAAGGCTCTGGATTTCCATAGATCTGTGTTTGAATGTCATAATGTTATTTTGAACATGGTGCAGTGATATTTGGAAAATCAAATCCAGAGAGAAGGTCTGTCTGCTTTAGACATTTATGTTGTAGGTTTGCAGAATTGGGCATGATTTCCAATTATGAATTTTGATCACAGCCTTCTTAAGAGTAATAAGGCCCAGCTACAAAAGAGGGGTGGGGATGGCAGGGGAAGATGGCTTTTGGTCAGAGCATTTCGGAAGAGCACATCTTGTCTGAAGCACTGTCACCCTAGCTTTGTTTTATCATAGGGAACCCCAGACCCTGTGTTTCCCATTCTCCTCCTTTTTTATCATCCTGACTTAGTTTCCCCAAATTATAAGTAAAGCGTTTAGTACTATGTTAGGATGTGCTAAGTGTATGTGAATGTTAACTATTATTATTCTCTAATATGACTGGTAGTTGTTAGTGCTGTTAACCAAATATTCCCAGATTCCAGCCACAATATAGTTCACACCTCTAGGCCGCATTGAAGTTAGGTGTGGGCATGTGACTTGCTTTGGCCAAAGAAATGTGAGTGGAAGTGACCTGTGTCAATTCAGGGTAGAAGCTTAACGAGCCAGTGTGTGGTGTAGCCATCTTCTTTTCTCTCTCTAACAGTGACCAGCGAAGCCCCAGATGGTGGCTGTTCCATCAGTCTGGGTCCTGGAGGGAGAATAGTGTAGATCGAACCCCCAGGTGACCTGCCACGGATGTGTAGCATGAACAACAAATAAACCTTATTGTTTGAAGCCACTGGCTTTCTGGGGTGGTTTGTTATTGTAGCATTACCTAGCCTATCCTGGCTGTTTTCTGTCAGAGACCAAACTTTCCCTCTCCACAACATGGTTTCTGAATCATTCAGCACCTGGCGGTTCTGTGCTGCCCAGGTTTTTAGAGCGATTCAAATATCTCTCAATCACTGAGAGCTCTTCATTTACCAGGCTGAACTTGGGCTTTTTTTTTAACTGCTGTAAAATTATATATAAACAACATTTGCCAATTGAATGTTTTTCACATGTACAGCTTAGTAATATCAATTACATTAATCATGTTATGTAATCATCACCAATAATAGTTGCCAAATTTTCCGTCACTGTAAACAGAAACTCAGTGTTTTCTAAACAGCGACTCTCCCCTCCCTACTCCCTCCTGCTCCTGGTAACCACTAATAAAAATTTGCTGTCTATACATTTGTGTAGTCTACATATTTCCTGTGAGATACAAACTATATGTGTTCTTTTGTGTCTGACTTAGTTCACTCAGCATAATGTTTTCAAGTTTCATCCATGTTGTAGCAGGTATCAGGACTTCGTTTCTCTTTATGGCTGAGTAATATTCCATTGTGTATGGACCACATTTTGTTTATGGGCTTTGGACCTTGACTTGCATTGTCTCATTTAAGCCACATGACAACCCTGCCATTTTGCAAAAGAGGAAGCCAAGACTCACAGTGGTGAAAGAAACACAACTAGGAAGTTAGTTAGGTTTTGAACCCAGAGTTTTCCAACTCAGAGGCCCTTGGGTTTCCCACAGTGCTGCACATTTCTTCTCAGGAACATGATGGACTTAGTCTTCAGCCTAAGATTTAGCATTCATCTAGTCCAGAGGTCGACAAACTAAGGTCCATGGGTCAAATGTGGCCTGCTGCTTGTATGTCTAAGTAAAGTTTTATTGGAACATGTCATTCATTTACAGGTTGTCTGTGGCTGCTTTTGCACTTAATGGACAAGTTGAGTAGTTGTAACAGAGACCATCTGGCCCACAAAGCCTGAAATATTTACTATCTGGTCCTTTACGGAAACATTTGCCAACTCCTGATGTAGACTGTACTTCACTTGAAAAATTAGAAAACAGACCCAGAGCAGTTGACTATGTATTAAAGTAGAAATTATTTCAATGGAATGCTGTGGATAGTGAATGTTTACGCATAAGAAAATAATCTTCAGGGTCTATGTAAATAAGTATTCTAATATATATATAATTCTAACTTACTTGTTTTTCCCTGCTTGAAAAATGGATGTTTTTGATTTTCTTAAGAAATATAATAAAAACTAGTTTTTTTTTTATAATCCTAACAGAGATTAAATGAGAAAAAAATCTACTCTGGGATTGGTTTGAAATGAATTCTTACAATACTAGTTGAGACCGTATGCTATATGTGGCATTGTCTCTATTTCAGTTCATTTGACCTTATAAGCATTTCCCATATCAGTAACATTTTTCATAAATACAGTTATTGATGGTTGCAGAATATTCTGCTCTATAGAAATGCCATAATTTATGTAATCATTATAATATTTTTAGTTTTTTTTTTTTTTACTTTTCCATTATTATACCGAATCTTTATACGTAAATCTTTATGCACATTTCTGATTTTTTCTTGGCATAGATTTCTAGAAGTAGATTTCCTGGCCAAAACATATGCATGTTTTAATGGTCTTGATTCATTTTTTAACTTTCTTTTCAAAAAGATTACCCAATTTATATTCTGCCTGGTAGTCTTATTACACCCCGAAGCATTGTGTGTTGCTGTTTTTTAAGTCAGTGCTTTTGACAATATGTGAATATAGTATTTTATTTTTGTTTTAATCAGCATGTTTTGATCGCTATTCCAGGTGACTTTTTTATATGATACTAGCTGTTTGTTTGTGTTTTATCTTCTAAAAATACTCAATTCTAATTATATGCCTTTTTGAGAATTCAGAATACTTTTAGAACTTCTCTTGATCTATTTGTTAATCAGCTTTATTGATCAGTTGAACTATTTTCTTTTGTTAGTGTTTTTGTTTTTAATTTCTTTGAAATGGCCCTTTCTGACCATAACCACCATACCCACCCACACTATCCCTTCACCTCCTTTTTTTTTCCATGCTAACGATCCGCATTTTCTCCTCTCAACTCTATTCTCCTGGGTCGCGAACTTCCTTTGCAAACTGATATAAATGTTGATATTGTGTTTACTCAGACTTAACCCCATGTGTAACCACTTCAGCATAACTTTTGCCATGACCTTCCATTGCATCCATTTGGCCAATCCCAAATCTTCAATAAACTCATCTCATGTTTTCTAGATGGGAGTCTTCTACAAAGAGTCTCAACAGTGGAATCATTTAATGCACTTATTTGACATGTATTCATTGAGCATCTATTACGTGTCAGACACTGTTCTAAATGTTTGAGAGATGTCCAGGAACAAAGACCACAATCCTCAGAGCTTACATCCAATGGGGAAAACAGACAGTAATCAATAAGCACAATAAATAAGTAAATTAGTCATAAGTGCTGTGGAAAAAGAGTGAAGGAGATCAGAGGTGGGAGGGTGGTTGCAATTTTCAGTGGCTTGATCAGGTTAGCCTTAATTAAAAGGTGAGATTTAAACAAAGACTTGAAGCAGGTGAGGGAGGTATCTGTGTGATATCTAGATGAATAGTATTCCAGGCAAAGATATTTGCCTTAATGTGGACCTAACGTGGGGGTGTACCTGGGGTGTTCAAGGAAAGCAGGGTGGCCAGTGACTGGAGTGGAGCAGTAATGGAGAAGGACAGTAGGAGGTAAGGTCAGAGAGGTTAAGAAAGTCCAGATCATGTCAGGTCATTCTAAGGAGTGTGGATTTTACTGAGTGAAATGGGGAGCAATCCCAGTGTTTTTGACAGAGCAATGACTTGATCTGACTCAGGTTTTAAAAAGATCATTCAGATGGCTGTAATGAGAAGATACTGTAGAGAAGCAAAGGTAGACGTTAGGCAACTATTGCAGTACTGGTGTAGAGATGACAGTAACTTGGCTCATGGTAGCAGTGGAGGTGGCGAGATGTAATCAGATTCTAGATATATTTTGAAGGTAGAGCTAACGGTGTCTTAGTTATCTAGTGCTGTTATAACAAATACCACAAGTGGATGGCTTTAATAAAGAGAAATTTATTCTTTCACAGTCTAGGTGGCTAGAAGTCCGAATTCAGGACACCAGCTCCAGGGGAAGGCCTTCTCTCTCTCTGTTGGCTCTGGAGGAAGGTCCTTGTTATCAATCTTCCCCTGGTCTAGGAGCTTCTCAGGCATGGGGAGCCGGGTCCAAAGGACGCACTCTGCACCTGGCAGTACTTTCTTGAAGGTGTGAGATCCTTATGTCTCTCTGCTTGCTTCTCTCTGATATCTCAAAGAGATTGGCTTAAGACACAACCTAATGTTATAGGTTGAGTCCTGCCTCATTAACATAACTGCTGCTAATCTCACCTCATTAACATCATAGAGGTAGAATTTGCAACACACAGGAGAGTTACATCAGATGACAAAGTGGTAGACAATCACACAATGCTGGGAATCATGGCCTAGCCAAGTTGACACACATTTGGGGGACACAGTTCAATCCATGACACTAGATCTGCTGTTAGACAAGATGTGAGGTCTTAGAGAAATAAAGGATGACTCACGTTTTTAGTGTGAGCAGCTGGTAAGATGGGGTTGCCATCAGTTGAGATGGGGAAGGTTATGGGAGGAGCAGGCTTTAGGGTTGAAGATTGGGTGGTTAGTTTTGGACATGTGTGTGAGATACCTAATTAGGATTCCAAATGGAGCTTGAATAGGCTGAGTAGAGTGGGTTTCAGGAGAGAGGTCAGAGCCAGAAATATAAAGCTGGCAGTCATCAGGATATAGATGGTATTTAAAGCCATGATAATTCATTAGATCCCAAGGGAATGAGTATAGTTAAAGAATGACCAGCTCCCCATACAAATTAATGTACTCTTGATATCAGCTAGACTCTGTGTGCAGGCTGCTAATTCTTTTGCTTCTTCCTTGATTTACTAGCTCTGTGCATTTCAGTCTGGGGTCTGACTCCTGCCAAGAGTTACGTGAAAGATTATATGATGCCTTGTGCTCTGTATCTTTCTGGGCCAAAAATATGATTAAAAAAAACTAAGAAAAAAAGTTAATATTAAATTTTTATTTTATGGAACAGCATGCAATTTTTTAAAAAAGAAAACACAATTTTAAGAAAATCCATGCTTTTTCTAGGATCTGCCAACCCCTCTAAATTGGCCAAATCCCAGAAGTATGTGTTCTGTTGGTTAGGGGTACTGTGTTGAAAAATTAGGGAAGTGAAATAATCCATTTCCTGTAGCAGAAGAAAGATCCAGGTTAACACCTCATTGTTTATCTCATTTGGCTTTAGGATTTTGATTGTTACTCACATCATATCTTTCTCCCAATGTGAAGGTTTCTAAGGCATGGAGTATAGACTCTGAAAGAATATTTCTATGAAAGATAGATGTGATTTGGGCCTTGGCAGCACCCTTATAATAAATGTGTGGCTTCCTTTGGTGATTGTTTTATAATCAGCACTCCTTGGTTGTGTGATGTTGGATCCATTTGTTAAAAATAGTTTCAGGACTTTGTACTTACATTTCATATAACTTGATTTGTCTTCACAATTGTCATAGTCGTATGTCACTAAAATTTCAGCCTCTAACACAAGATACATGCCAGTAAAATCAGGGAGAAGCCAAGGGTTCCAGAAAACAGTAGGTCCAGCTTAGAAGATTAATGAGAGGAACTCCTGGGATGTAAGCTGTGCTATGTGACTACCAAGCCATTTATTAAGATTAGAAGAGAAGGGTGGAAGGCTCCAGAAAAGAAACATCTTGGGGAGAAAGGCTTTGATGGTGTTCTTGAGACACTAGAAACAATTAAGTTATTGATAAAGACTAATAGTTGGAGGAGAATAGAAAGGCAATATAAAACTCCATGAAAAACAGAAAGCTTTACAAGCAGAGGAATGTTATCACTGCATTGTACTTAGCTTGGTTAATCATCCTCACAGAGGAAGCCTGGACTTGTTTTAAATCATAGGGCAAGACCCTTTTAGAGCAAAGTACATTCTTAGGTAAATCAGCATTTATTGATTATTCATTGTGTGTCAGTACCTTCTTGAATATAATCACCTTTTATAAAATATGCACAATGGCTCTATGGAGTAACTACTATAACTTCCATTTTATATTGGCAGAAACTCGGATATAGAGAAAGTAAGAGACTGGTCCCCAGTCATACATCTAGTTAGTAGCACATCTAGGAATCAAACCCAGTCTGCTTCCTTTGAAAGCCCAAGCTCTTTTCCACCCGTGCTATTCTTTTCCAAGGTGTAAGCAGTACAGGTGCAGAAAAGACTCTCAACCACCTAAATACTATAGGTCCAATCATAAATACACTGATTAACACCAGTAATACAAGTCCAGAAAAAAGCTACCCAGAATTGGAGCATAACGTTCATCCCATCTTATGCATATTAATGAATAATTAACCAAATTTTCTATCATAGTAATATTGAAGGTAACATTTATTAGAGTCCTTAAATAGTTCTTGACCGGGATGGTTTTGCTTCCGAGGAGACAGTTGGCAATGACTGGGAGGCAGGGGTTTGTGCTACTGGCATCTAGTAGGTAGAGGTAGGGATACTGGTAAACATCCTACAATACACAAGACAGCCAGCTCCCACTCGAAACAGAGTTACCATGTTCAAAATGTCAGCAGTGTTGAGGTTGAGAAACCCTGCCCTAAATAAAGAACATAGGCATATGCTCTCAGTAGAGAAATGCAATTTGATTAATGCGTGCATTCTTCCCCCCCCCCCTTTCCCTTTAAGAAGATAGTTATGTTTTTGGAGTGAATATTTGTTTTCTGACATTATTTAGCAGTGTTTTGATCTGAAGGTGAAGGCTGGCCATTTATAATAGTCTGGATAAACAACTACCCACTGGTCTGCTGTCAAGATTCAGACATTTATAAACCATGTTGGTAAGTGGAGTGTGTATCCTCTGAATGAAGTAGGTTGTGTATGAATATAGGGTGTTTGTGTGTTTGTGTGTGTGTGTGTGTGTGTGTGTGTGTTTGCATGCATGCACATACTCTTGTTGGTTTTGATGAGAGGTATAAATTGGATTTTGGAAAAAGATGGTGCATTCCCTTTAACCGTAAGCCTTCACTTCTTCCTATTAAGATTTTCCTTGCAACTTTGGACTCTTTTAAACTCCCATCTTGTGCATTCTCTCTTCTAATCTAATACCTCAGCGTACATATCTAAACATGATCAGTGACAGTTTTCGCTGCAGGGTGAGGCTTTCGGTGACAAGGCCAGTGAGCGCTGATTTGAGACCAGCCATTGTGAGTGACTTCAGCTGTCTCTTCAGGTGACATCCTGCTACTTGAGAAAGGAGAGATGACGAAAGTTCTTTGGACAGAAAACTTTCGCTGACAAGAAGGTGACAGGTCCTTGCACAGCTGGTCTCTGATATGCCTCGGAAGGGTCCCATGGAGTGACTAATTTGAGCTTTGCAGTAGCTGGGAGGAAGCATGGTGCATGAGTACTCTTAGAGGCTTGGAGAAGTCTGTGAGAGAATGGCAGTGGACTCAGGCTGGAACCCATTGTTGGTGGGCAGCAGGCCAACAGGCCAGGGAACATCGCCTGCTCAGAACATGAGACTATTGAAAAATTAATAGTGAGTGCCAGCATGCATTTTTCCTTCTTCTTGTAACAGGACCTCATTTGTTTCTTTAGCAAGCCACCCCATCTCTACTCTCACTTGGTTGGGGCCAACCCTAACTTCTTGATTTCCATGGATTAGCCAACCAACACACCCATTCCTTTCATCATGGTGATTGGCTTCAGAAAGGGCAGGTGACCCAAAATGACCCAATGAGACTCAGTTCTGTGACTTTTGCCACAGTCGTTGGAAAAGAGATGCTTTTTCTTCCTGGAGTCACCCAGCTGTGGATGTAACCCTGCACTTTCCGGGACTGACCCTGTGGAGAAAGTTAGCTAGTGAATAAACCAACTCAGAAAAGAAGTCATGAGAAATGGAAAGAGATACTCAAGTGCTAATGAAATTATTTGAGCCTCTGATTCAGCTGTGTCTGAAGCCCCCTTTATCCTCAACCTTTTAATTATACAAGCTAATAAATTCTTGTTTTTCCTTTAGCCAATTTTTGTTGGTTTCTCAGCAGAGAGCTTCCTGATTGGTACAGATCACTACCATTTTTGAGTGCCTGCATGTGCTAGGCACTTACATCCATTAGGCCATTCATGCTCACAACATCTCTGCAAGGTAGGCACTATTTATGTCCCCGTTTTGGAGATGAGAAAAACTGAGACTTGGAGAGATTAGGTAATGCTCAAGGGCTGGAAGCTAGCAAGAAGTGGCACTGAAAAGCAAGCTGTGTGTCTTAAAAACCTTGCAGCTCCATTTGCTGTGGAGAGAGGGGGGTATAGCATTGTGGGTTTTGGAGCCAGATGGCTTGACTTTTATGCTTTGTTCTAACCCTTCTTAACTATGTGCCATTTATGGAAACTTAACTTTTTTGTACTTTTCTCATCTGCAGAATGGAGATAACGAATAATTGTATCTAGTTCAGGGTGGTTGGGAAGATTATATGAGCTAATGCTTATAAACAACTTAGAATAATGCCTGGCATGCAAAAAAGCCTCAGTAAATGTTAGCTATCATTATTTTCTGTGACCAGGAAGGAGTTAGAGTGGCTACTTTGAGGTTCAAGGCCTAGACTCACTCACTTAGAAAGGGCACCCCAAGAGTTCTGAATACTTATGCTGATTGACTAGACCTAAAATTAATTATCCTATAGAGATGGGAGAAGTCTTGCAAACAATGGGTGTTTTTCCTATGTAACATATCATGTTTCATTTTTTCATGTGTTCAATAAGTGTCTAGGGAGTAACCACTCAGTGACAGATGTCGTGTTAGATACAGACATGTCTAAGTCAGGTTCCTTCCCTTCAGGAAGTCTACTGTCTATGGAAGAAATTAAAGCAAAAATAACGTTAATAGGATGGGGAAAATGTTGCTTAGTTTAAAAGAGGTGAAGAAAGGTACTGTGAAGGCTCAGAGGAGGGAGACTTGGAAAAAGGAAGGACCAGATGAAAGGTTTCAGGAGCTGAAGCTGGATAGGTGGGATTCCCATGTGTAGAGTTAGGGTGTTTCAGGAGAGACGAGAGCATGAGCCAAGCCTCAAGGAAGTGTGGATCATACTTCTACACCCTCTTCCATGGGGAAGGAGTTTGTTCACTACTCACTGCCGCAATGCCATGACGATGCTCCCCATTTGCTGCTGTTTAAGTCCAGTAACAGGGTCATACTGACTGATGGTTGAGGGATTGCATAATCATTCAAGTTCACGTAGAGTTTGCCACATTTTATGATCTTCTACTTCAGTTCATCAACACATGGGAACAAAGCCCATCCAAGCTAGCTTGGCCCAATATACAACATAAAGGAGTGGAAAGCTGGCCATATATACCTACCTCTCCTACTGATTTCTCTTTGATTTGTACAGGGGCCCTTAAATTCTCAGAATGTCTGGTACACCCATATGATGGTTCCTCTCAGCATAGATGTCTTAGTTTGTTCACATGTTGTTTGATAACATTACCCTTCTTGGGGATGTAGGACTGGCTCTATCCATTCATCCTCCGTTCCACTGAAGGCCCCCTCCCTTCCAGTGAAGGCCCCCTCCCTTCCACTGAAGGCCTCTCATTCCCTCTTCCTGGACCAGAGCATCTTCTCTGTTTCCCTGGTGAATCCAGTAGACTGTCTATACTTGAACTGAAGTCTCACCAGTCATATTTAAAAAGCCTGTATAGGAGAGAAAGGAATGAGGATTGGGGCCCTTGAGGACCAGGGACTCCATAGCAGAGAGCTCTCTAAAGTGGTTTAAGTGTTGGAGCAGGTTGAGAAATAATGGGAGATAAGCCTGAAAGAGAGATAGTGGCCACATCATGAAGGACCTCGAATGTCAGCCAAGTGAATTTGAATTATATGCTCTTAATGACTGAATCCTTTGAAGGTTTTTGGGCATGAGTGTCATGTTCAGCTGCCCATTTGGGAAGATCATCCTGGTGGCAGTGTGGTAGTTAGGATGGAAAAGGTATGAAACTCAAGGTAGAGAAATCTGCTGGAAGGCTCTCACAGTTGTCTGGGTATGAGATCCGAGAAGGCACTGGTGATAAGGATGGGAAGGAGAGGAAGATGTGGGAGACACTGTGACAAAGTGCCGTGTCCTGCTGGATCTCTTCTTGAGTAGTGTCTGTACATCCATAATGGTTAGAAGTTGGCAAACTTAGAAAGTCCAGAGAAAGGAGTCATGCTATCCCAGCCCTGTCTCAGAGGAGTCAACTCATTTTTCCATGACACATTGTCCCCTTCTGGTTACAGGGATGCATGGTGGATCCATATGATTATGTTTTTCGGGACCCCTGTCCCTAACCCATCCCATTTGCAGATTAGCTACACCCAGGCCGTCTGACCTAGAAAATGTCTCCATCACGAGCAGTTCTTACTGAGCTTCTCTGTGTATGCATCTCTGGGTGATCTTAGGCAATTAACATCTCTGTTGCTTTGTTTATTCATTTTAAAAGTGAGAACCATTGAACTCATTATGAAGGATTTTGAGGAATAAATAAAATCATTTTAAAGCATTTAACATCGTACCTGGCACAGAATAGACACTCAGAAGAAGTTGGTTTCCATCAGAGAGCTGGAAATCAAAACTACAATGAAATACCATTATACTCCCACTAGGATGGCTAAAATTAAACAAAGAAAGAAAGAAATAAAATAACAAATGTGGACGAGAATGTGGGGAAATTGGAACCCTTATCCGTTGCTGGTGGGAGTGCAAAATGATACAGCCTCTGTGGAAAAAGTCTGGCAGTTCCTCAAAAAAACTAAAACTAGAACTACTATATAACCCAGCAATTCCACTCCTAGGTGTATACCCCAAAGACCTGAAGGCAGAGACTTAAAAAGAGTCTCATATACCAGTGTTCATTGCATCAGTATTCACAGTAGCCAAAAGATGGAAACAACCTAAATGCCCATCAACAAATTAATGGATAAACAAAATGTAGTACATACATACAATGGAATACTATTCAGCCAGTAGGAGAAATGAAGTCCTGATACATGCCATAGTATGGATGGAGCTTGAAGATATTATGCTGAGTGAAATAAGCCAATCACAAAAGGACAAATATTGTATGACCTCACTTACATAAAAAGACAAGAAAAAGCAAATGTATAGAGACCAAAGTTTATTAGGTTACCAGAGGTGGAGGGGGGGAGGTATAGAAGGAGGGTTGATGGTAATGGAAAAATTACATTGATTAAGGGTAAGGTTGCACAGCCAATTATTGTAATTGCTGTCAGTAAGTTGTACACCTGTAAGAAGCTGAATTGGTAAAAGTTGTGTAATATATTTAAAACAATACCAACAACAACAAAAAAGAGTAGCTGGTGAGGCTGTTTATGTACAACCAAACACCTCATGGGATTTGGTTCTTTGGTTTGGAGGTTTAGGGTCATGGTTTCCTGGAACATCCCAATTAATTGGCCTAATAATGTGTTTAGTGCTTCTGTTCTACCTCCTACTACTACCTTCATTGCTAGTACCCGGGGTCTTAAAAGTTTGCAAGGGGCCATCCAGGGCACAACACTTGGTCTCTTTTCACCTGGAATAACATAGGAAGAGGGAGGGTCAGGAATAGGAGGAGGATATGGAATGTGTGGCTGATTGCCTCCATGAACAGCTGCCTCCTTTGCCATGAAACCAGAAGAACTGGATGGTGCCCAGCTACCATTACTGAACATTTTGATCAAAGATTCCATAGAAGAATCCTGATCAAAAGGGGGAAAATGTAGAACAGAATTTAAAATTCTCATGTACTCTAGACATTCTGGAGTCATGAGAGTGTATGAACCCCTGAATCTATTGCTCTGAGATAATCTTTGAACCTTGAACCACAAGTATCCTCTGATAGTTTAGCTTAACTACTAAAAACGGTCTGCCTTGAGCATTATGCTCTCTTAACAACTGTCTATATGAGATCAAATTGACACCAGCAACTCGAAAGATTAGATGGCAACCTTGGGGCCAGTGAGTGTATGTTAATGAGGGAGGAACAACTCAGAAAAGGAGGGTGAGAGTGGTTTTGCACAACTTGAAGAATGTATTCAGTGCCACTAAATTGTTCAGGTATAAACTGTTGAATTGGTGTATGCTTTGCTGTGTATATTCTCAGCAACAACAACAAAATAAATTTAAAGAAAAAAGTTGGTTTCCCTTTTGTAGTCACGATAAGGGAAGAAAAGGGAAAATAAGACATTCTTCATGATCTCCATAATCTCATGAGCTAATAAATATGGTAAGTGAAACAATAGGGAGCAAGGTGAGATAGTGCCTCATTTGAGAACAGAATTTTCTAGTATGGGCCACATGTACTTATAGGGGACATAGACTAATAGAAAGGGAAAGCTTCAAGGAGAAAGAAGGACCAAGCTAGGTCTTGAAGGATGATGAGGTTTGGAGAGACAGAAAAGGTGGAAGATAGTCCCCATCCAGAAGTGGAAATGAATGTGGTTTGATACTGACTGACCTAACTTGGGTGGAGTGATGTGTGTGTGTGTGGGAACACATATTCTTAGTACATGGGAGGGCATTGGGATGACAACCAGAGACCTGAGTTCAAGTCCTGGCTCTGCCTGCAACTAGCTCTGTCACTTTATTCAAGTTCCATCGCTTCTTTTGGTTTTAGGTGCTTCCTCTGAAAATGGGACAGCACATATTTCTTCTAGGAGGACACAATAAGATAAAGAATGTGAAAGCAATGTGTAAACTATAGAATGCATTGCATTTGTGAGTTGGTATGTGTCTTAGTTATCTAGTGCTGCTGTAACAGAAACACCACAAGTGAATGGCTTTAACAAAGAGAAATTTATTCTTTCACAGTTCAGGAAGCTAGAAGTCTGAATCCAGGGCATTAGCTCCAGGGGAAGACTCTCCCCATTGGCTCTGGGGGAAGGCCACCGCCATCAATCTTCTTCTGTTCTAGGAGCTTCTCCATGCAGGAACCCTGGGTCCAAAGGACCCACTCTGCTCCTGGCACTGCTTTCTTGGTGGTATGAGGTCTCTTGTCTCTTTGCTTACTTCTCACTTTTATGTTTCAAAAGAGATTGACTTAAGACACAACCTAATCTTGTAGATCAAGTCCTGCTTCCTTAACATAACTGTTGCTAATCCCACCTCATTAACATCATAGAGGTAGGATTTACAACACATAGGAAAATCACATCAGATGACATAATGGTGGATAATCACACAAAACTGATAATCATAGCCTCACCAAGTTGACACACATTTTTTTTGGGAGACACAGTTCAATCTGTTACAGCTTGTGTGATGGTTAAGGTTGTGTGTCAACTTGGCTGGGCCATGATTCTCGGTGGCTTGGCAGTTGTGATGTAGTTTGGGAGTTAGGTAATGATGTAGTCACTTCCATGATGTGATCTGCTAATGAGCAGCCAATCAGTTGAAAGGGAGTTTCCTTGGGGGTATGGCATGCATCCAACATATATAGACTTTCTGGCAAAGCTCAGTGGGTTTTGCTCACTGTGGATCCTGCATCCAGCTTGTCATCATCTGACCTCCAGTTCTTGGGACTTGAGCTAGCAGCTTACCTGCCAATCTTAGGATTCATCAGCCTCTGCAGTA
Source organism: Trichechus manatus latirostris (assembly GCF_000243295.1). Lineage (NCBI taxonomy): Eukaryota > Metazoa > Chordata > Mammalia > Sirenia > Trichechidae > Trichechus > Trichechus manatus. The sequence continues at coordinate 3,742,007 of NW_004443989.1, read as the reverse complement.
CACGAGCCAGCAGCCTGCTGTCAGACCTGCTGATCTTGGCTTCGTCAGCCTCCTCAGTTACATGAATCAGGAGAAGCCTCCCTCCTGACACCTGACCCATGGACTTGGGACTTTCAAGCCTTTACAACCACATGAGCCATTTCCTTGAGATAAGTCTCTCTCTCTCCGTCTAGATAACCCTGCCTAAGACATTTGGTACTGAGAGTGGTTCTAGAGAAACAAAATTGTAAGGATGAGTTTTCTAAATTGATTCTCAAGTCTGGTTAGTCTTTAAGTGTTGATGACTCTGCTTTCATTAGTAAAGAGGACACTACTAATCCATGGCATGAGGTGCCAATAGAAACAGGCAAAATATCAGCACGAATAGATCAAATATTGTTGAGAGGTGAGGTTATGGGTGATTGCATGTTTGATACTTTTCTACAGTTTTGTCAGAATGAGAAGTATAAGGAAACTGGTTGGTTGGTCCTACTTTCATTAGACAAGTGGTGAAAGAAAGAAATGAGCTTGGGCTTCAGAGTCACAGCTCAAGCTCTGCATAAATGACCTCAAAATTGTCACTTATGCCCTGAAAGAAAGCCTTAAATTTCTTGTAGTAACAGAGCTGGTATTGCCAAAAACCAAATCCAGAGTCTTGTTGTAAGAGTGGCTGAATTACAATGCCAGTTGAATTTCCAGCCTCAAATGATGTCTGAAGTTAAAGTGAGGGCATTGACTGGGAATAAATTGGATTCTGAAATTTGAGATGGGGACATATGGGCAGATAATCAGAAAGCTGAGCCTCTAAATTCTGTTGAATCACTCCTGCCAACAGAAGCAGCCCTCTCACTCCCATCTGAAGAGATTACTCCATCTTTGTCTGCTCAGCCACTCTCCCAAGTAAAACCATTAACCCCGCTACCACCATCTGATGAGATTAACCCAGCTGTGCCTGAAGTTCATTTGTCTGAGATATTGCCTGGGATGGTGTCTGAGTCATTGCCTGAGGCAGATGCCTTACAAAACATTGCTGAATGTTCTCAGAACACATCCCCACCACCCGTTTTGCTTCTAGACCTATAACTAGACTTAAGTCCCAGCAAGCTCCAAAAGGTGAAGTTCAGAGTGTGACCCAGGAGGAGGTATGCTACACTGCAAAAGAACTGCTTGAGTTTTCTAATATGTACAAACAGAAACCTGGGGAATAAGTGTGGGAATGGCTATTAAGGGTGTGGGATAATGGTGCAAGGAACGTAAAGTTGGATCAGTCTGAGTTTACTGATATGGGCCTACTAAGCACAGATCCTTCATTCAGTGTTCTGCTTGAGAGGTTAGGAAAGGATCTGATCATTTATTTGGTTGGTTCACTGAAGCATAGATTACATGGTGGCCTACAGTAAATCAAGTTGAAGTATCAGACGTGGAGTGCCCAGAGGACACACCTTTTACCACAACAGTGAGGAACAGATTTGTGAAGGGAGCCCTAGCATCCTGGAAGACTGTTGTGATTACTATTTTATGTAAGTCAGATTTGACAGTGGGAGTTGCCCTAACTCAATTAAGACACCTAACTACAATGAGGCTGATTGGACCTCCTGGTGGTAGGGGCCAAGAGGCAACACTCAGTCGACAAAGAAAAGGTGGGCGTGGTTACTGTAATGGATAGTGGACTCAAAGCAGTAATCAGAATAGTCTGACTCATACAGATTTATGGCATTGGCTACTTAGTCATGGTGTCCCTAGCAGTGAAATAGATGGGAAATCTACTAAATATTTACTTGATCTGTACAAGCTGAAAAATTCTAGGTCAAGGTCAAGTGAAAGACAGTCTAACTTGAATTGCCAGAATAGAGGGTCACTACCCCTCAATCAATTCCCAGACTTCAGCAAATTTACAGACTCACAACCCCTTGAATGAGAGGGAGGCTGGATCCCTTTGAGGAAGGCCCTACTGCACTGCCAAAAATTTATACTGTTAATCTTTCTCCCAACCTTCCCAAAGGAATCTATGACCCATTATGAGAGTGACTGTTCATTGGGAAGAAGGAAACAATCAGACTTTTCAGGGATTACTGGATACTGGCTCTGAACTGACACTGATTCCAGGAGACCCAAAACATCACTGTGGCCCACCAGTCAGATTGGCAGTGTATAGAGGTCAGGCTATTAATGGAGTCTTAGCTGAGATTTGTTTCACAGTAGGTCCAGTGGGTCCCTGAACCCATCCTGTAGTGATTTCCCAATTAGAGAATGCATAATTGGAATAGATATGCTCAGCAACTGGCAGAACCCTCACACTGGATCCCTGACAAGTGGAATAAGAGCTATTAAGGTAGGAAAAGCCAAATGGAAGCCATTAGAACTGCCCGTACGTAGGAAAATAGTAAACCAAAAGCAATACTCCATTCCTGGAGGGATTGCAGAGATTATTGCCACCATCAAGGACTTGAAGGGCGCAGGGGTGGTGGTTCCCACCGCATAGTGATTAAATTCACCTATTTGCCCTGTGCAAAAACAGATGGATCTTGGAGAATGACAGTGGATTATCAAAAACAACCAAGTGGTGACTCCAATTGCAGTTGCTGTTCCAGATGTGGTTTCATTGCTTGAGCAAATTTATACATCTCTTGGTATCTGGTATACAGCTATTGATCTAGCTAATGTTGTTTTCTGCATACCTGTTTTGAAGGACCACCAGAAGCAGTTTGCCTTCAGCTAGTAAGGCCAGCAGTACACCTTCACTGTCCTACTTCGAGGGTGTATCAACTCTCCATCACTATGTCATAATGTAGTCCACAGGGAACTTGATTGCTTTTCACTTCCACAAGACATATGACACTGGTCCATTACTTTGATGACATTATGCTGATTGGACATAATAAGGAAGAAATACCAATGACTCTGGACTTATTGGTAAAGCATTTGCTTCCTAGAGGATGGGAAATTAATTCAACAAAAGTTTAAGCGCCTTCTTCCTCCGTGAATTTTCTAGAGGTCCAGTGGTATGGGGCATGTTGAGATATTCTTCTAAAGTGAAGGATAAGTTATTTCATCTGGCCCCTCCCACAGCTAAAAAGGAGGCATAATGCCTGATGGGCCTCTTTGGATTTTGGAGACACATACTCTTATTTTGGTGTGCCCCTCCAGCCTATTTATCAAGTGACCCAAAAAGCTGCTAGTTTTGAGTGTGGCCCAGAACAAGAAGAGGCTCTGCAGTGGTTCAAGCTGCCATACAGGCTGTTCTACCACTTGCGACATATGATCTGGCTGATCCAACAGTGCTTGAAGTGTCAGTGGCAGATAGAGATGCTTTTTGGAGTCTTTGGCAGGCCCCTGCTGGTGAATCATAGCGCAGACCCTTAGGATTTTGGGGCAAAGTCCTGCCATCCTCTGCAGACAATTACTCTCCTTTGAGAAACAACTTTTGGCTTGCTACTGGGCCTTAGTAGAGACTGAACTTTAACCATGGGCCACCAAGTCACTGTGTGACCTGAGCTGCCCCTCATGAACTGGGTATTGTATGACCCACAGAGTCATAAAGTCAGATGTGCACAACAGCACTCCACCATTAAATGGAAGTGAAATATACGAGATGGGGTCCAAGCAGAACCTGAAGGCACAAGTAAGTTGCATGAGGAAGTGGGCCCAAATGCCCATGGTGTCATGGATTGAATTATGTCCCCCAAAAAATGTGTGTATCAATTTGGCTGGGTCATGATTCCCAGTATTGTATGATTGTGTACCATTCTGTAATCTGATGTGATTTCCTTATGTGTTGTAAACTCAATCACTACGATGTAATAAGATGGATTAGCGACAGTTATACTGATGAGTTATACAAGATTGGATAGTGTCTTGAGTCAGTCTCTTTTGAGATATAAAAGAGAGAAGCGAGCAGAGACATATGGGAACCTCACACCACCAAGAGAGCAGTGCTTGGAGCAGAGCTTGTCCTTTGGACCTGAGGTTCCTCTGCTGAGATGCTCCCAGACCAAGAGAAGACTTATGCATCACACGGACCTTCCTCCAGAGCTGACGGAGAAAGCATTTTCCTGGAGCTGATGCCCTGAATTTGGACTTGTAGCTTACTGGACTGTGAGAGAATAAACTTCTCTTTGTTAAAGCCGTCCACTTGTGGTATTTCTGTTATAGCAGCACTAGATGACTAAGACATGTGGTCTCCACTCTTGTCACATTACCTACCCTCTCTCAGTCTGCACCTATGACCTTTTGGGTGTTCTTTATGATCAGTTTTATGATGATGAGAAAACTTACACCTGATTTATAGATGGTTCTGAGAGATATGCATGCACCACTTGAAAGTGGACAGTGGCTGCACTACAACCCCTTTCTGGGACCTCCTTGAGGGGCAGTGGTGAAGGGATATCCTCCCAATGGGCAGTACTTCGAGCAGTGCACCTGGTTGTGCACTTTGCTTGGAAGGATAAATGGCTAGATGTGCAATTGTACACTGACTGAAGGGCTGTGACCAATAATTTGGCTGAATGTTCAGGGACTTGGAAGGAACATGATTGGAAATTTGGAGACAAGCAGGTATTGGGAAGAGATATATGGATAGCTCTCTCTGAATGGGCCGAAGAAGTGAAGATTTTGTGTCTCATGAGCGCTCACCAAAGGGTGCCCTCAGCAGAGGAGAATTTTAATAGTCAAGTGGATAGGATGACACATTCTTTGGAAACCAGTCATCCTCTTTTCCTCAGCCACTGTCATCATTGCCCAGTGGGGTCATGAACAAAGTGGCCATGGTGGCAGGAATGGAGGTTATGCATGGGCTCAGCAACATGGACTTCCACTTACCAAGGCCAACTAGGCTATAGCTGATGCTGAGTGCCCAATCTACCAGCAGCTGAGACCAACACTGAGTCCCTGATATAGCACCATTCCTCGAGGTGATCAGCCAGCAACCTAGGGATAGGTTGATTGCATTGGACCACTTCCATCATGGAAAGGGCAACATTTTATTCTTACTGGAGTAGATACTTATTCTGGATACAGATTTGCCTTCCCTGTGCGCAGTGCTTTTGCTAAAGCTACCATCCATGCACTTACAGAATGCCTTATCCACTGTCATGATATCCCACACAACATCACCTCGAATCAAGGGACTCCCTTCACAGCAAATGAAGTGCAGCAGTGGGCCCATGCTCATAGATATCACTGGTCTTACCATGTTCGCCATCATTCTGAAGCAGCTGGCTTGATAGAATGATAGCATGGCCTTCCAAAGAAACAGTTACGGCACTGGAGTTGGGACAGTGTTCTCCAGGAAGCTGTATATGCTCTAAGTGAACATCCAGTATATGGTACTGTTTCTCCCATAGCCAGGATTCACGAGACCAGGAATCAAGAGGTAGAAATGGGAATGTGGCACCACTCACTATTACCCCCCAGTGACCCACTCGCAAAGTTTTTGCTTCCTGTCCCTGAGACCCTATGCTCTGTCTTCACATGACCTTCCCCCCTCTGTGTGTCTCAAATCTCTCTCTGCCTTTCTCTTATCAGGACACCTGTCCTTAGATTTAGGGCCCACCCTAAATCCAGGGTGATCTCATCTTGAGATCCTTAATTATATCCACAAAGACCCTTTTTCCAAATAAGTTCACATTCACATGTCCTGGATGTTAGGACTTGGATATGTCTTTTATGAGGCCACTATTCAGTTTACTAAAAGCCCTGGTGGCACAGTGGTTAAGCACTTGTCTGCTAACCCAAAGGTCAGCAGTTCAAACCCACCAGCAACTCTGCAGTAGAAAGATATGGCAGTCTGCTTCTGTAAAGATTTACACCCTTGTAAACCCTATGGGGCAGCTCTGTTATATACTACAGGGTCACTGTGAGTCAGGATCAACTTGACGGCAGTGGGTTTGGTTTTTGTTTTTTGGTATTTAATTTACAAAAAGGAGGTCTGGTGGTGCAATGGTTAAGCGCTTAATTTCAAACCTAAAAGGTTGGCGATTTGAACCCACCCAGTGGCTCTGTGGAAGAAAGACCTGGCAATCTGCTCCTGTAAAGATCACAGCCTAGAAAACCCTATGGGGCAGTTGTACTCTGTAACATGGTGTCTCTATGAGTCGAAAATTGACTAGAGGGCACCTAACAACCACAACAACAGCAGTTCAGTTTACTACAGCAGGTGATAAGAGTGTGAATAAAGACGAGGTAGTGGGGATGGAGATGAGAGAATATATTGAATGGTATTTAGAAGAAACTGAGATTTATGCATAAAATAATACGTCTGAGATTTGCAGCACAGTAATTCAAAAGTGGGGAGGAAATGGGTGGGGTGTAAATGAAACAAGATTTCCCTGAGTCAATAAATTATTGAAGCTGGTGGGTGTATGGAGGTCATTATACCATTCTCTCTACCTTGTATATGTTTGAAAATTTCCAAAATAAAGTTTAAAAAGAAGATAATCAAGAATGCTCCCCTTCCTCATGTCAGTTACTTCTGAATTGAGTTTCAGTTCTGGTTAAGCACTCACAGTGTGCCTGGAGTATGCTTAGTCCTCTGTCAGTGAATCGTGGGGTAGCCACAGATTTGCTTTTTTTCTTTAGTGATGTGACATTCTTGTATCACCTGACAAGTAGGTCTAAAGATTTTCTTTGTGTAGGGGCCGGGCATCTGTGACAAGATTTTGTCTTAGGATAAATGCGCTTTCATCACAATCAAGTGGAAAATTCATGTTACCTTGTCCATACCCAGAGCAGTTGAAAGCTACAACTAGCCAGGGTCTTGTTGGAAAGAAACAGTTTGTTTTTCTTAATCATCCCGATGTCACTTACAAGTCAGAATGAATGACAGCAGTCCCTTCCCAACTCTATAAACTAACTGTCACAGGGAAAGATGAGCCCATTTAGCCACGGGAAAATGCTGAAATATTCTAATTGTCCCGGCACCACAGCAGACGGTTGTTGTCAGAGTGGAGGAGGGAAGGGCAGAGCCCAATGAAATATTAAATGCAGACAAGAATGTGTGGGTAAGCGTGATGCTGTAGTGTAATCCGTGTGCTGTATCAGATCGTTTCCAGTTTCGTTGCAAAGTGTGGTATAAAAATGATGTCAGAGGGATGGCTTGCTGGGTTATTTAAAAGCCTACACACACTGTTTACAAGGTATGTTGTTGACAGTTGAAAATGACACATCTATTATTCATGTGGTCCCCCCAACACAGAAGAGGTTGCTTGAACTTGGTGGCTATAAATGAAAAAGGAGGAAAGTAATGCAGTTTGCGATGTAAACCTGTGCTTAAATGTATCTTGGGCCGTTTCGGGAGCTCAATACTGCAATTTTCCTATGACGGGCGACTAGCTCAGGGACATCTGTGTCTGAAATAAGGACACCTTAATGAAGTTTCCTTGTGCCTCCCAGTCATTTGCCTCACTTTCTTTGCTGTAGTCTTTATTTTTGGTTTGCATTCTGCTGTCCATAGTGGTTAGGTACAATCTCCATGACTCAAATCCCAGCTATACCAACTGCTAATCTTGAAACCTGGGTCTAGCTACTTCACCCCTCTAAAGCCAGTTTCCCCATTTTTAAAATAGATACGATAATATCTAGCTGCTTTAAAAAGTTGTGGAGGGAATTAAATGAAGATGTCCCTGGGTTCCACAAATGGATAAGTGTTTGACTACTAGCCAAAAGGTTGGAAGTTCAACCCTACCTAGAGGCACCTCAGAAGAAAGGCCTGACGATCTGCTTCCAGAAGATCATAGCCTTGAAAACTCTATGGAGCATAATTGTACTCTGCACACATGGGGTTGTCATGAGTTGGAATGGACTCGATGGCAACTAACAACACCACCACCACGTGTAAAACACTTAGCACGATATTTGGCCTGAGTGAATCACTCAGTAAATGTTAGTTATTAGCTTGAGAATGAAGAGATTTACCTAGCCTCAAAACAACGAGAGAAGAAAATGAGCTACACTAGCTAAAGTGTCACCTGTAGACTTGCAGCAGCACTATCACTGGGGAGCTGGTTAGAAGTGCAGAATCTCAGACCACACCCTGTACCTGCTGACGCCCACGTAGTTCATTTGCACATTAAACATGAGAAACACTGGATGCACTGCTGTTACAGGGTTCTGAGAGACAGAGTTTCTTTGAGGCCTTGGAGTTGGAGACATAGGTGCCAAGGAGCCCACCCATTTCTGAGCACTGTCAACAATTAGAGCTTGTTATGGATCGAATTGTGTCCCCCGGAATCATAAATTGAAATCCTAACCTCTGTACCTATGAATGTGACCCTGTTTGGAAATAGGGGGTTTTATGTTGTTGCGTTAATGAGGGCATGCCAGAGTAGGTTGGGTCCTAAAGCCAGTCACTTATGAGTGGTATCTTACAAAAAGAACAAAATAGACACAGAGATATACACACGGAAGGAAGGCAGATGCCATGTGAGGACCAGTCTACCGGCAAAGACATACCAAGCATTGCTGGAAGACATCAGAATCTTGGAGAGAGGCCCACAGAAAGAATTGACACTGTCAAGACCCCGATTTGGACTTTTAGCCTCAGAACTGTGAGAAAATAAATTTCTGTTATTTAAAGCCACCCACTTGTGCTATTTTGCTACGGCAGCACTAGGTTACTGGACCCGAGCTAGACCCTTTCCAGCCGTCAGCTTTCTGAGGGTCTGCAGAACTGGCGGCACTCTCACCAGTCTGAATCAGCAGAAGACTTGAGAGTTATTGGCTTAGAGTACAGTGGATTTTTGAAATTTTCCCTCCTCTGATTCCAGGCCAAGTAAGGAGGTATCTTCAGGGGCATCACTTTTGAAGACTGGAAGTGCTTTAAAGATGCGGAAACAGGCATACCATGTTCCACTGGATGACAGCTGAGTTGCGAACTTTGGGCCCAGCCTGATGGTGGGTTTTAGAAGAGTGGGGCATGGTGATGGTGTTGTTGGGAGATTTTGACATGTGTTTCTTGGGGTGGGAGTATATCTGAACATAGGGAGTAGGGGCTGATAATTCCCCCTCCTAGAGATTTCTGAAGTCAGGAGGTGCCAGGGAAAAGAGCTGGGGAGACCACCCCCCAGGCGCTCGTGACCCTCGGGGAGCACAGAATGGGGGACCTCAGCAGTGCCATAGCTCTGTGTGAAAGAGCATGGCTTGGATGAGAAGCAGACTTAGTGACACTGTCCCTTCTTGGATAGGGTGAATTGAGGAATGGATTATTAGTGTGGCTGATTGGGAACAAAGCTCTCCCTGTCTGCAGGGTCCTCAGTGAGGGATAGGGTCAGGGTGAAGTTATCCACTGCCCCAGAAATCCATACCTCTTATGTGAGGAGACCGCCATATTGGCAAAGGCTATTAGCAGTCAACAGAATCCTCAGACAAAGATGGAATGATTCCTATGTTGCTTTCTCACTGCCTGCAGGCGACCATTTTTTTTCCTCCTCGTCTTCAACACCAGAGAAATCAGGCCTTCAACTGTGAAAGGGAGGAGATACCTTAGAACCTCACTTGTGGTCTCCTTGTTTCAAAGTGCTAGAAAGGATAGAGGAGTACAAATGAAATCAGCTCCCCTGTTAAGTTCCCTGAGCTACCAGTGTAACCAGTGATAAGGAAGGGGAGAGGTTTTAAAGCGATGTGAATTTGGAGTTTTAAGGTGGACTGGAAGTTTAATAACAACCGAGAGTGACCGTAATGTTTTGGAATCTACCTGAAAGTTTATTAAAGGAATAGAGATTGAATATCAACAGACCAACAGTCCAGGGCACTGATTAGAGAAAAATATAAACATTTCTGATTTAGATGCTTCTGAGTTAAAAGAGTGCTCAAAACACAGGCTCCTTGGCCCTTCAGGTATTTAACATCTGCAGTTTTGGCCACCTCTCAGCAGTCCTCAGCTCCATCATGATTTGCAGTAATTGTAATTTTTCTCAAGGATGAATTGGAAGCCGTTGCCTTGAGCTGAGAGCAGAGAGAGAGCACAGTCCACCCCAGCCACCCCAGCCTGGGAACTAATGTTTGCTGAGTCCTTGCCATGTGTTAGTTTTCTCCAGTACATGGTAGAGTCAGGATTTGAACTTGGGTCCGGCCACTTCCAAAGTTGGGGCTCCTTCAGCAGAAAATTGGTGTATTTCATTTCCTTTCTTTGAGGTACCAGACAGTGAGAAATTGAATCTCTCACTTAGCCCAGTGTACAGGGGCACCCTTGAGGTTAGCCATGGCCAAGAAGGCAGCTGGGACTAGAGACGCTCCAGCTACTGGGACTGGAAACCATGTCCTGGACCTGGGCCCTTTCTTCTGCCCAGTAATCGAAGAGTGCCACTCAGCCAGCCTGGCCCATCTCGTGGTGCTGAGCTGGACACGGAGTGATGCAAATTGAGGTGTCGGCAGTCCTGAAGTATAAATAAATCCACAGAGATAAACCTCAACGGCGGAGGTGCAATTGCGCTTCCCCCAGCGCTTTTTTGAGGCTTCGAACAGCAGCTGTCAGAACATCTGCCCACGAGGGCAGTCTGAGTCCTCTCACTGAGCTGCATGTTGGGGCTCTTGGTGTATTGCAGGTGGCTAGACTGGACCTGCCTGGGATGGAGCTGAGCCAATGGTGGAGCTCAGGTTAGGAGCCTTGGATCACTGTCTGCTGTAGGTCTTGATTTTGAGCAAGAGCAGAATTGGGAGGTAAGAGGATATTCTTTCTTTCTTTTGGGAAATCTTCTTATCTTCCTGCTTGCTTGTTTTTCTTTTCTTTTTTTCTGTGTAGGTCAACACTTTCCTTTTTAGAACCTAGAACTACGTCTTTAAAGTAGGTTGGTGGGATATTACAGTGATCCAGTCTGTTTCTCTGGCAGCAGATTCACCTGACAGAGTTTTTCCTTCACTTGAAACCCCTTCATGCATTCAAATGTACCATAAAGTGGCAGATGGCGATTCCCAAGGGGTTTGGGATGCTACACTTCACCCCAAAGGGAATGACAGCAGGATTGATATGACTCTGAGTTTGTCCTGCATGTATTGAAAGTTCAGCTTTATAGTAAAATGGAACATACACGTTGCCAGCCCTTGAATGCTTCTTTCTTTGGGTGGGGATTCCCCTTTTTTCTTGTATGAGGCTTCATCCGTCACCGCCCTTCCTTGTCCAGTTTCATCAACCTGAGCTTGTGTTCATCTCGTGGCAGCTTAATAACTTTTTATTTGTGGAGTCCCTCAAAAAAAGCCTTGGCCATAAATCCCACGTCACAGAAATGAAGGTATAAATGCCAATCTGTGTCACAGCATGATGTTTATTATTTTAATTAAAGAAAATGGATAGTGACATTTATTAGATCACAGGTTACTTGTTAATGGCAACGAATGACAAATTACTGATTTTATGAGCAAATCTTGGAACTTTCCTCGATGATAATTCTGTTAAATGCTGTCATTGTGGGTGGTGCTAACAATGCACTGGGCACATTTTTGGAAGATAATACTTGTTTTTGGTGAGACACAGTTCCTGCAAAGAGAAGCATCAGCTACTGAGAGGGGAAGTCAGAACCAACTGGGGATACAGAGGTGCCTTTTATTTACCCAGCTGTTTGGGATGTACTTTGACTTTCTGACATAATAGACAGTGAGAGAGAGAGTGTGTGTGTGTCCTTGTGTGTGTGTAAGACAGAGTGAGTGAGTGTGAGAGAGTGTGTGTTTGTGTGCACTGGACAGTAGGGAGAGGGAGAGAGAGAGTAAATAGTGAGAGAAAGACAGTGAGTGAGATACAGTGGAAGGGAGAGAGAGTAAGGGAGTGAGCGAAAGAGAGAATGAGGGATAGAGAGTGTAGATTACTTCTAAAGCAGAACAAATATGGTTGGAGAAATCAGGAATGTGTGTGAGAATTTTGATCCATTTATGAGGCATCTCGCTGCAGTACTCATTCAGTTTGGGAAAGATTTAAACAAGAGTGGTGCGTAATAGTCTAACGACTGGGTATTACAGGAGTTTTAAACGTGTTATTTCATTTAATCCTTATACTATCACCACAAGGAACATACTTTAATATCTCTACCCATTTATTTATTCATTCAGTCCAGATATGTTACTGGGATGGATGAGAAAACAAAAACTCAGTAGTTTAGTAGCTTGTGCGTGTTGTAACAGCCTGTAGGTGACAGTGCTGGGATTTGAACTTGTACTTAGTGTGACTTCAAAACCCATGGTTTTATTAATGTCCCACTCTGCCCCTGAAAGAGCATGCTGTAAGATGGCGATTTGACGATCACAGTGGAGAAGCCAAGGAGACCTAAAGCTCTGAGACACTCTTTGGTGCTTAAGTTAATTTTTGTTTGTCAGGACATTGGGGAAAGGTCTGTTTTCCAGAGCCCTTCCACCTTTGGTTTTCATGTGGCTTGTTTCATGAGTAAATTGGCCAAAGGACAGTGCTGACAATTTAAGGCTGACTGGTTTCTTTAACAAAAGTTGTTAGCTTGTGTACAGTCTTAACTGATGTGGTCTTTATTTTGATGTACATTTTATTTGTATCCTATTGGTGGGAAAATATTGACATACAAGGATTATATTGTTTTTACTTCAGTATGCTAATGATCATTTTATCCCTGGAGTCCAATGACACTAAGAATAATTTTGTTCTAAAAGTAGATATAGTCCATATTTACAAGGTGGGCTTAAAGGGAAAGCCACAGGATGGAAGAGAGGAAACTAATAGTTATTGAATACATACTTTGTATTAGCCATTATGCTAGGTGCATTATATTACACTGTTATACTGCATGCATTATATAGCATTTAATCTTTTAAGACGTGTACTATGATTTTCCAGCTTTGTAAGTGGGGAAACTGAGGCTCAGACTCTTTCCACTCAACAATCAAAGGCTGTGAAATCGATTGCACGAAATTCGTGTATATTCCTGTGAAAACTCTGATTTTGGGCACTCACTGCCTGATGTTAACTTTTTTTTTTTTAACTTTTTCAAAAATATTGAGGGTTAACTTGTATACATTGAAATGTATCTTAAATGTATAGTTCAATGAGTTTTGACAAATGTATACATCTGTGTAACAGACATCACAATCAGGACATAAAACATTAGCATCACTCCAGAAAGTTCTCTCGTATCCCCTTCCATCCATTTCCCATCACCCATGGGCATCCACTTTCTTGATATCTTTAGCATATATTAGGTTTTCCTGTTGCAGAACTGCATATAATTGATTAGTTCAGTATGCACTGTTTTGTTTATGGCTTCTTTCATTCAGCATAATTTGTTTTTTTAGATTAATCCATGTCGTTGGTGTGTATCAGTAGTTTATTGCTTTTTATTGCCAGTAGTACTACATTGCATGGACATGCCACAATTTATGTGTCAATTCACCTGTTAATGGATATTTGGGCTGTTTCCAGGTTTTGATGATTTCAAATAAAGGTCCTATGAACATTCTGGATCAGTTTTTCTAGAGGTGCTGCTCAATTTTATTACTATTTTTAAAGAATCAGCTTTTGGTTTATTGATTTTTCGCTGTTTTCTCTTTCAGTGATTTCTCCTCTTTATTATTTCTTATACTTGAGGTAAATTTACTCTCCTTTTTCTAACTTTTGTCCCCTAGTAATGGATCATTGATTTTAGACCATTTTATTTTCTAATATAAACATTTAAAGCTATACATTTCCCTCTAAGCACTGGTTTAGCTACATCCCACAAATTTTGATACACTGTGTTTTCATTATCATTCAGGTAAAAATATTTTTGCATTTCCTTTGTGGTTTCTTCTATGAACCATGAATTATTTAGAAGCGTATCGTACATTTTTTAAAATATTTGAGTACTTTCTAGATAGCTTTTTAAACAGATTTCTAATTTAACCCAGTTGCTTCGCATTAACTTCTATCAGTTGTTTTGCTCATCATACCTTGTTACACTTTTCAGCATTTAAGTCCTTATAACTGACGTAGTAAATAATGCTGCAATAAATAGTTGTGTGTGTGTGTGTTCTTGTGTTTGTAATTTGCTTAGACATATTGTCAGAAGTGAAATTTCACGTTTAACGGGTATGCAACCTTTTAAAAATTCTTTTCATACATATGCCAAGTTATCCTAGTGCTTGCCACTCTTGCAGCATCTTAATGATCTGAATTCAAATGTCTTTTTTAGTGTCTGTCACAGAATCAAACCTCATGCAAATAAACTTTTGGAAGTTTATCCCACCAAATCACAGACATGTATACATTGTAGCTTTAAGTTTAAAACTGAACCCTTGTTACATTTAAGTAGACAAATATTAGAAAAAATACACCAACATCTAAATAATAGCTATGGGGTGGGACAAGAGGAGAAATGTATTAGAAGGAGCCCTGGTGGTGCAATAGTTAAAGCGATTGGCTGCTAACAGAAAGGTCGGCGGTTCAAAACCACTGGTGGCTCTGTGGGAGAAAGATATGACAGTCTGCTTCCGTAGAGATTTATAGCCTTGGGAGCTGTATTGGGTAGCTGTGAGTTGGAATTGACTTGATGGTGGTAGGTTTGGTTTTTATTATTTTTTTAATTATCTGCATTTTGAAAGCTTCCTATAATAAGCACATATTATGTACTTTTATAAAATGAGGACTTTTATTCAGCACTTAGGAAGTGCTAGATCCTGTTCTAAAAGCTCCTGACATATATGTACAAGAACCCTGTAAATTAAGTTATTAATTTTAGACTCTTTTATAGATGAGAGAACTGAGGCACAGAGAGGTTAAAAAGTAACTTGCCAAACTTTAATAAGCAAGTGACAGATCTAGGATTTTAACCCTAGTCAGGCCATCTGACTCTAGATTTTGCTTTGCTGATAAATGACAATAAACATTTATTCCAACTACCCTAAAATGTAGTGGCTTAAACTAACAATCATTTTATTGTATCTCATGATTTTGTGGATCAGGAAATCAGATTGAGCTTAGCTAGACAGTTCTTCAGCTCCTCATGGTGTTGACTGATGTGTTTAGCTGTTGGATGGGCTGGTCTAGAAGGTCCCAGGTGGCTTTGATTGTATGTTGTCACCTTGGTAGGGATGCCTGGGTGGCATGGCTCAATTGGGACTGTCAACCAGAGCACCCATACTTGGCCTCTCCAGCATGGTAGTCTGAGGATAGTTGAACTTGTTACATGGTGGCTGTCTTCTCCTAGAGCAAGTGTTTCAAGGACAGGCAGAAACTACAAGACTAAGTTCCAAAGTCTCAGAACATCATTCAGCCACATTTGTTGGTCAAGCCAAACACTAAGGCAGCTCAGATACAAAGGGAGGAGAATCAGAATTTACCTATTGATGGGAGGAGCAGCAATTGCTGTCATGTTTAATTTTCCACAAAGTAAAACAAACAAAACCCCAAAATATTGTATCAATGTGGCATCAGTCAGGAAACAGCCACCATAAGCATTGTGGAAATAAGTTTAATATAGGAACCTGCACTTTCACAAATGTAGAAGTCTGGGAGTGATGGCCTGGAAGCCAGATCAGAGATGCAGTCACTGGTGACTTAGGGTTGACACACTGGAGCAGATGGCAGAGTCAGAGCTCCAGGGGAGGTGGAGAAGCTGCTGCAGCTAGCACCATTCTGCAGAGCATGAGCTCCTGGAGAGGTCTGTGAAGCTACAACATCTGGCTGCCACGGTGTCCCCAAAACAATGGCTTCCATATCACTTCTGTCTTCCAAATCTCATGTGAGTTCTCTCATTGGCAGGCTCTGACCTGAATCCATAAAGAGAAGGACATTCTAGAAGTGGAGTCTCCAGCCTTAGAAGGGAGTGATGGCAAGGTCAGCTTGGTGATAGATGTTCTGGCTTAGGGACTCCCTTCCTTTGTACCCTTGTAACATCTAACGTACGCTCACCTAGAGCAAGAGTTTTGTAAGTACTCCCTTCGCCTATTTCAACACTTTCTTATGCTCCTTGGAAACTGTACAGTGTTGTGATTAGAAACTGGGAAATTGGCCATAATGACATGTATAAACCCTCAGACCAGCCCTAAGATAGATAGGGTCTGTGGTTGCTTCTGTGGTGTGATCTCACATGCTGGAAAGGTGCTTCTCCACTGCGTAGCATCCTTTTATGATGCCTGGAAGTGCTTTCGCCACGTTTGCCTCACATTCCAGGATGTGAGATTCAGTTGGCTTAACAAGTGTTCTCTTAAAATGTACATACTCTTGAAACAGTGACAAGGTCTGTGACTTTTGAGTAAATTCATCTCTTTGACATTGCTTGGCTTCTGCCACTAAGCTGTGGTTGCTGACATAAAAGGATTAGCAAGGGCATGAGGATTTTAAAAGATGATCAACTGAGTGTCCTGTCAGAAGGTCACCATTTCATAGTAGGGCCTCAGCTGGAGGGAGCCTAAATAGAGGTGTCAGACTTGGGGGCATTGAACAGCTCAAGGTTGGTACACAGGCATCAAAGACTAAGAGACAGGGAAGGAAAAGCTTCCAGAAGAGAAAGAGGAAAGAAAGTGAACATGCCACTGATGAATGATGTTTTTCTTGAAAATTTGCCCCAGGTTATCCGTGCATATTCATAAAAAGTCTAGAAACTCAAAAGAATGAATGTCAGACACAGATCTAGTTGATATTTCTTGAATTGAACTCAGGTGGCAGGCAGACTGCTAAGTTGCATGATTTCTTTGGTGCCCCACTGGTAGATTTCAGAATTTGGGTAGAGGAACATTCAGTGTAGAGGTTGGGTGACTTCATGGCTAGTAAACTGCCCCTAACCCTGGCCGTGGTCAGTAGCATAATTCAATTCCAAGCCCCATTGGAAGGTGGGGCTAGAGTAAAAGGTACACTTTCTATCTCCTCTTCTCTCAAGATGTCCAGAAGGCTGGGAATTTGACTTGCCAGTCACAGCCAAATAGTTATGGTGTCTAAGCAGCCTGGAGTTGTCATGTGAGGGATAGCTGCCTGGTAGAGCCTTTTTCTTCTTCTGAGGATCTCATCAGATAGCTAGCCTTGCCCAGCTTGCCTCTTAGTTGCTTTTATCAAAACTTTTCATTGCTAGTTGATTTAGTATTTCAGGTCTTTCCCTGAAAATAAAATTCTCCTTTAGTCTTATGTGCCCCATTTAAACAACGAATGCTGAGTTCCTTCTCGTATTTTTATCGGATAAGGAACTTTTGCAGTAGACACAGGGAGTGAGGAGAGAGGAGTTGGTTGTGTATTTTCTTTCTGCTTTCAGGATTGGTGGTATATGTGCTTTGTTGGCATCCTGTCTCCCAGCATAATTTAGGTTAGAGACATCATCATTGACATAATCTTAATAACCATTATCACCATCTTGATGGCTAATACCTATTAAGTGCTTAGTCTGTGCCCAGAAACCTTCTAAGTAGTTTACATGTATTATCTAGTTTAGTTATCAAAAGAACACTAAGGGTTCGATATTATTATTGTGTGTTAAGTTACTTGGCCAGGGTCACACCTTAGATACAAATCCGTGGCTGATGACTGCAAAGGTCTTGTTTTGCTCCTGACACGTTGTGTAGCATCTGGAGTTGCTAAACTTCTCAGAAACTATGATCTAAGTTACCATGGGAAAGAGAAAAGTAAAAAAATTCTCTATTTTTCTGTTACTTTTGGTAAATCTACAGGTGTCGCCTTGATCTTTTGTCCCTTGTTTCACTTTTTGATTCTTGAAAGCAAACTATGCACAGTTACTCCTTATTATTAATCTTCACAGTATTTATTTGATTTTACTCTCACTACTTTCAGTAATATAGATGCTTCTATGTATGCTTCTGTGCATGTGTGCTTCTAAGAGTGATTCTGTAAATCATTTTTATTAAATTCTAGTTCATCTCCATACTCAACTCTAAAATATTCAGCAGGATTTTCGTTTGCACAGGGCTTTCAAAATGGCATGAAATATTCTAGAGATATGTTTCACCGATCTGTAACTTCTTACATGGTGGAATTTTAGACAAAAAAGACGAGGTGGCTAATGAAGAGAAAAGAGAGGTAAGGTGGACAGCAGAGCTGCAGAGCAAAGTTTTGTAAAACAGCTTGGAACAGAGAAAAGAATAAACCAAAGTGAAATACTTGGCCCTTCAGTGGCGCTCCATGCCTGAAAATGGGAGGAGACCGAGACTTGAGGAGACTAATAGAGCCCAGAGTATTAGAAAAGGCGGGAGCTAAATTATGTGGTTGATTGGGACCTTGATAAATGTTTCCTTGGGAATATGAGGAAAGTCCAGACAGGTAAAGAATTTTCCACTTTCAAGCATCCTTGGCACCTTGGTGGGGCCAGGGTTGAGGACTGATACTAAGGATAAAATACTCCTTTGTCTGTCAACACGATTCTGTTCTCCACACCAGAACACCAGCTTTCAGTCCTCAGACACATCGTGTACTGTGTTTTGGCTCCAACTGTTTCCCACTCAGTCTCTTTGCAATTAAAGAAACAAAAAGTGCAGGGCCAGGTAGTCTAGCAGGTTTGGAGAAAGCTTGTCTCATTTAGACACAATGTCAAAGATTCCAACCGTTTAGCATTTTCACATTTGTGTGTATTTTGGACCATTGTTCCTGGTAATTTTCTCCTTTTTAGTAGCTTAGTTTTCAAATTGTCTTATTTATAAGGAACAGATTATGACTGAATCA
>NW_004443989.1:3658393-3723345 GCF_000243295.1 Trichechus manatus latirostris | reverse complement strand
TGTATTTTGGACCATTGTTCCTGGTAATTTTCTCCTTTTTAGTAGCTTAGTTTTCAAATTGTCTTATTTATAAGGAACAGATTATGACTGAATCAGTTGCATCATTATTACAGAAAGCCTTGATATTTTTGCTGGAAAAATGCATTTTAAATTAATTAAGAATGATTGAGAGTCATACTGTCACGGAAATAGCAGTCTTTGAAGTCATACAGAGCTGGGATTGCATCTCAGTCCTGACGTGTAGCAATTATGTAATTTTGAACAAATGTTTTACTGTCTTTGAACATCAGTTTCAGAATCAGAAAATGAGGATAATACTTTGAAATATTCAAACATATAAGATATATATATATATATAAACACAGAGCTTAGTATTTGATAAAATCTCAGTAAGAAGCAGCTATTATTCATAACAACCAGAATAATTAACATTTTGCCTGACAATACCAAGTGTTGGTGAGGATGTGAAGCAACTAGAACTCTCATACACTGCTGCTAAGGATGTAAGTTGGTGGAACCACTTTTGAAACATTGTGTGGCAATATCTGCAAAAGCTGAGCAAATGTATACCCTGTTGTTAGTGCCGTCAAGTCAGTTCCCACTCATAGTGACCCCATACACCAAAGAATGAAACACTGCCCAGTCCTGTACCATCCTCACAATTGTTGCTACATTTGAGCCCATTGTTGCAGCCACTCTGTCAGCCCATTTTGTTGATGGTCTTCCTCTTTTACACCAACCCCCTACTTTACCAAGCATGATGGCCTTCTCCAGGGCCTGGTCCCTCCTGATAACATGTCCAAAGTATGTGAGATGAAGTCTCTTCATCCTCACTTCTCAGGAGCATTCTGGCTATACTTTTTCCAAGACAGATTTGTTTGTTCTTCTGGCAGTCCATGGTATATTCAGTATTCTTTGCCAACACTGTGATTCAAAGGCATCAGTTCTTCTTCGGTCTTCTTTATTCATTGTCCAGCTTTCGCGTGCATATGAAGCAATAGAAAATACCATGACTTGGGTCAGGTGGACCTTAGTCCTTAAAGAGACGTCTTTCCTTTTGAACACTTTAAAGAAGTTTTTTTGCAGCAGATTTGCCCAGTGCAATATGTGGTTTGATTTCTTGACTACTGCTTCCATTGTGGGTCCAAGTAAAATGAAATCCTTGACAACTTCAGTCTTTTGTTGGTTTATCATGATGTTGCTTATTGGTCTAGTTGTGACAATTTTTGTTTTCTTTATGTTGAGGTGTAATCCATACTGAAGTCTGTAGTCTTCAGTCTTCATCAGTGAGTGCTTCAAGTCCCCTTCGCTTTCAGCAAGCGAGGTTGTGTCACCTCCGTATCGCAGGTTGTTAACGAGTCTCCCTCCAGTCTTCATGTCATGTTCTTCTTCATATAGTCCAGCTTCTCAGATTATTTGCTCAGCATACAGACTGAATGAGTATGGTGAAAGGATACGAAACTGATGCACACCTTTCCTGATTTTAAACCACACAGTATCCTCTTGTTCTGTTTGAATGACTGCCTCTTTGGTCTATGTACATACCCTACAACAGATAATTTCACTCCAGGAATATTCCCAACAAAAGTGCATTTGTACATATGTGAATCAAAAGGTATGTATAGGAATGTTCATGGAAGCACTATTCATAATAGTGAAAACATGGAAACAACTCAGATGTCTGTCAACAGTGACGTGGAGAGATAACATTATGCTATATTCTCACAGTGGAATATTTTTCAGCAATGAGAAAAATGAACTATTGTTGCACACGATTTCATATGCATAATGTTGAGTAAAAGAAGCCAGATATAAAGGAGTACATGTAGTATAGTTCTATTCATGTAAAGTTAGAAAACAAGCAAAACTACTCTATGTGTTGCATGTCAGGAGAGTGGTTACCTTTGGGAAGGAAGGGGCTAATGACTAGGAGAAGCACAAAAGGGTCCTGAGGGGCTGGTCACATTCTATTTGTGCTATTTCTTGATCTGGTTCCAAGAGCGGGTACACTTTATGGAAATTCCATGAGATACATTTATGATTTGTGCACTTTTCCGTATATTTATTATGTTTTAATAAAAGCATATTTAAAATGTTGCTGTTACTGCTCTTTATTGTTGTTAGCTGTCTCTAGAGGGGTTTGATTTGACTCTCTTGGCTTTGCAACCCCTGTCCCAGCTGGATCCTCCTGCTGGGAAGGCAAATCCCAGCACTCTAGAGCTCCTCTTTTGTCAGCTTCCTGCCCACCCCCCTGGGTAATCTCAGAGAGAGCGCTGTAAAATCGGACTTGACTGTCTTGCACGACAAATTCTTCCCAGAGCAGGAGGAGACAGCAGCCCTGCCCCTCAGGCGCTGTGCACAGCCAGCCCCTTGGAGCTCTTGGTTGATTAAACTCCGCATCTTGCAGAGCTTGCAAAGTACAGGATTCCGCTTAGATTTAAGCTGCTGGAGGCCCTGGTGGAAATGCTCACATTCTGTACCAAAGAATTAAGGGGTTTTTAACTGTGCACTTGGCATCCTGGTATAAACTACATTGATGACTAGAAAGACACCTTCTTAAAAAGAAGATTAGTTTGCTTTAAAGGAAAGAAAGCAATTTGAAACAATAAGCAAAGTTTGTGGAAACTTCTGTGACCTTGATCTGCTCCACTCCCCCAGGGGCCTGTGTCTTCCGAACAAACATGTTTGGGCATCAGGTATCTTCCAGACTTGGCAAGATGCTGTTATCTCATATTTGATCTCCAGGACAACTCAGTGATAAAGATGTAATTATTCCATCTTCCAGATGAGAAAACTGAGTCTTAAAGAACTTGAATAAGTTGCATATAGACATGCATGTATTAAGCAATTCAAGAAATCTCAGGAGTAGCTGATTTTTAGATACAGCTGTTTGATGGCCTGAGCTGAGTGTCACCAAGCTAACAAGTATAATCAATTTCATAGTCCAAGCACTGGTGAACTGATGCCAGGATTGTCTCAGCAGGATGGGGATAAATGTGTAGGTGAGGAGAGCTTGGTGATCTAGAGCCAAGTGAGCCAAGGGAAGTTGGCATTAACATCTACATAATCACCTCTCTTAGTTTTTTTGTGGTATTATTCTATCATATCGTCCTTTCACGGGTCAGGCTTGTCTTGGGATCTTGGCCAGGTTGCACACTTCTGAGGGGGAGCACACTCTTACTTGTCTCAGGCTCTTACACCACGTCTAGGACAGGACAGTGCACATAATGATCCTCCACGTGCATTTGTCCGTCAGGTGAGGCCTTTACCACTTCTCAGTGGCCATAGGAAAGATGCCATGTACTTGACCTTGGATCATTCTCTGCAACCTCTGACGTGCCCAGTAAATGGAACCCTTCAGGATGTGGTGGGCTTTCTTTTGTCGAGGTGATGGGTGGTGGACATTGCCACTCTGCCCATTCATTACCTTGGTCACTGCTCGTCAGTGAGCTCACTCTTCGATAACTTATTGATTAAAGGCCATCCAAACAGTGACCCAAGGACTGCACTTCAATGCCACATCTTCAGACTCCCTGCCAACTCCTTGGGCAGCTCTCCTTGCCCAATTAAACTCCTAGCCTTGCCCTGACTACACTCACCCTGACTTCTCTCTTCCATTCACCTGTTATTGAGCATTAAAGGCAAACTCAATTTTATGCAGATAAATAGAGTTCAGTGGTAATGCATCTTATGACCTTTGAAGTGACAAGATGACATTAATTTTTTGGGATTCTCCCTTCTCAGGCTGTCGCAGTTGAGCGTGTAACTTGATGAGAAGTAGAGGTCTCTGCAGTTTGAGGACACACTTACAGTTTAACATGCTGTTTCAAATGTAAGGAGGCGCTCTCTTTAATTTTTTTTTTTTCACCAGCTTGACAGTTTTTCAAACATATTCACTGTCAGCCCTAACAACCTGTCAACAAATGCCATTATGTGAAAATTGCCAAGACTCACTTGAGGACTGTGAAGAGTGACAGATATGCCACATGGATAAGTTTCTCAAAAACCCAGGGCTGAAACTTTTGAAAGACACCCTGGCCCTTCTAAGGAAAAAATGAACAGTCAGATTGCCAGGAAAAAAAAAAAAAAAAAAGCATACACTTGTCATATCAGATATCTGTTTCTTTCCCAGGGAAATTAAGGTGTATGAGAAAGAATAAAACATACAGAAGACAATAGCTGCAGAGATCCGAGGTTGTGCAGTGTCGGCACTTTTATCTATGGATCCAAGAAAGGAACAGCAAACCATTTTTTTTCCTTCTGCTAGAGAATTTAAGGGGAGGCTTCCTTTGTTTTCAGGTTGAATGTTTCTGGAGATAGAAGCAGGAGAAGAAAGTGTCACTTAGAAAAAGCAAAGAGAAGCCAACCATGAGCCTCAGACGTATAAAAATGAGAGCTTGTCCTAATATTGGGGCAAGACTTACCTTGGTGGTAAAATCATGGGAGAATATGGTGGTTATACAAACAGCCTTGGATTGGGAATTA
Source organism: Trichechus manatus latirostris (assembly GCF_000243295.1). Taxonomy (NCBI): domain Eukaryota; kingdom Metazoa; phylum Chordata; class Mammalia; order Sirenia; family Trichechidae; genus Trichechus; species Trichechus manatus. Next base: position 3,718,860 of record NW_004443989.1, on the reverse strand, counting down.
GGAAATCTGGATTTGAATCTCAACTCTGCTATTTGAGAGTTATCTTACCTTGAGCATGTTAATGTAGCTTTCCCCTGCCTCAGGTTCCTCCTCTGTGCACTGGGAATGAAAATACTAACCCCAAAGTATTCAGTGTGCATTAAATGAGGTGGTGTATGAACAGGCCTGTTGTAGTCATCTAGTGCTGCTATAACAGAAATACCACAAGTGGATGGCTTTAGCAAAGAGAAGTTTATTCTCTCACAGTCCCATAGGCTACAAGTCCAAATTCAGGGTGTCAGCTCCAGGGGAACGCTTTCTCTGTAGGCTCTGGAGGAAGGACCATGCCATCAATCTTCCTTTGGTCTGGAAACTTCTCTGCACAGGAACCTCAGGTCCAAAGGATGTGCTTTGTTCCCGGCACTGCTTTCTTGGTGGTATGAGGTTCCCATGTATCTCTGCTCTCTTTTCTCTTTTATATCTCAAAAGAGATTGGCTTAAGACACTATCCAATCTTGTATACCTCGTCAGTATAACTGCTGCTAATCCATCTTTTTACATCATAGTGTTTGAATTTACAACACGTAAGGAAATCACATCAGATTACAAAATGGTACACAATTATACAATACTGGGAATCATGATGCAGACAAGTTGACAGATATTTTTGGGGGACACAATTCAATCCATGACAAGGCCTCTTGCTCAGAAAATGGAATTGAAATCTGAGACTCACACTGACTTGGCAAGAGATTGTCTCTGACCCCAAGGGTACTGTAACCTCTGTGTTAGATGTAATTTGGCTTTTCATTTATAACTGACATTTCTGTTTACCCACATTCAATCTGAGTAAACTGTTTTGTGTTTTGGGTGATATTTCAAACCAAAAGTAACCCACTGTCTTAGTTATCTAGTGCTGCTACAACAGAAATACCACAGTGGGTAGCTTTAACAAACAGAAGTTTATTTTCTCACTGTTTAGGAGGCTAGGAGTCTGAATTCAGGGCGCCAGCTCTAGAGGAAGGCTTTCTGTCTCTGTTGGCTCTGGGGGAAGGTCCTTGTCTCTTTTCAGCTTCTGTTTCTTGGTTCCTTGGAGATCTCATGTGGCATGGCATCTGTCTTCGCCCATCTCTGCTTGCTTGCTTAATCTGCTCTTTTATATCTCAAAAGGATTGATTTAATTCACACCCTATGTTAATACTACCTCATTAACATAACAAAGAACACCACTCCCAAATGGGATTATAACCACAGATACAGGGGTTAGGATTTACAATGCATATTTTTGGGGGACACAGTTGAACTCATAACACCCACCCATGGGCACTGGTGGTGGTAGAGGGAGGTAGGTGACAGAGAGAGGAAGGTTGACCTGGACTTTAGGTATACAGAATTTCTTGTCCAAATGACAGCTGTCATTGCTTTGATTTATCCACAGGGGGTGTTAGTTGTTTATTGTTGGTGATGTTGTTGGACATTTTTCTTCTTTTTGTTTCAAAGTCCAGAGTTTACTCTCTGCCTCTCTTTTATACCTGATTCCCCCAAAAAGAGGAATTCTCCCCTAAAGAGGAATTCATGTAGGAGACCCACAGAAGGACCAAAGGAATGGCTTCCCAAAGCACTTTCAGAGAGAAGGAAGGTTTGCTCTCAATTCTTGGGTGTTTTCTCCTAAGGAAGCTTAAAAAGGGGATATTTAAATGGAATTAGGGTCGTCTACCCTTGGGACCCTCCCTAAGAAGTGGCATCTGAGATCAGTGGGCATTTTGATGCCGTGTCTTTGCCCAGTTTTCCTTTGTTATATTGCTTTCATAGCCACATGTTCATTTTCAGATACATCTAAATGCATTTGTAATCTTAGAATAGTTTATACTTTCCTGTTGTGATTGGAGTATCTTTAGAAAGAGTTGGGACTCATTTCCTCCCCATGTTTGCTCTTTAGATTTTGTGTGTTGATGCTGGACTCTTAAGGTTCATATGCATGTCCTTGATGCCACTCAAAAGGTATTGATGCAGCTGTGAGTCTCAAATGCTGATTGGCTCATACTTATCAAGGGCCTTCAATATCCAAAATTAAGCCTTAAAGGACAAATATCTTCTGAACAAACTGGGGATAAAACCCACATTTATAGGCTCATTACCCACTTCTTCTCTGAAAACATGACACTGCTTATGATTGAATATGTGTGTTATGGTGATGGTGCAGGGACAAAATGGAGAAGGGCTGGGAAGACGTGGCTATGTGGTCATAGACTTCACCTATATAAAGCTTTGTAAAAATCTTGACCTTGCCCCTTGTTTATCAGGTATGACAAATGATATCCTATTTAACAGAGCTCAACCTCTCACAGTTTGTTTCTGCCAACTTTGTAATGGGCATGATGTCTGTGTTCAGATCCTTCAGGAGGATGAACTGAGGCTGTGTACAAGCAGGTAAGGCAATCACTCTGGCTATCTGTGGAGTCTGATTTAGATGGTAGTGATTGTCGTCTTGGGGGTTGGTGATGATAAGGCTCTTGGAAGTCATTTGACAATAGGAAGAGTTATTATCTAAGACATTTCCTGTTTAAAAGTGATGAAGTTGCTGTTAATTGTGATGATAATGATAAAATAATAATACTAGCCCTAGCTAATTTGTATTTACCTTGTACAATACATTTGGTATACATAATATCATTGAGCTTCCCAATATAATCTATCATAATTGGACAAATTATATATCACTGTTATTCCCTTTCTAAAGATGAATAAACTGAGGTCTGATGGGGTTAATAACTTTCTCAAGGTTATGAAATGGAAGAGGTAGTCTCACTGTTGTCTGAGTTCAGGGCTAGAGACCAACTCTCAAAGATAAGTGATTTTCACAAAATGTGGTACTTTGATTCCTAGAGTCCTTTGCTGCAACGATGGAGTTTTTCTAATTTAAACTTCCCCTGTTCTTGTCTTTGCCGTTGTGCCCTTGGGAGCACAGCCTTCACCTTGACTTTGGCTGTAACTCCCATTAACTCTAATGGGCGTGCAGCACATCTCCCCCAGAGTGTTGAGATGAGATTATTTCCCATCCAATTGTTTTAATGTTGTGGGTGTTGAGTGAGTCTACGCACATTTAACCTTTGGTTTCATTATAAGGTTCGGAGCAGACAGGGTGTGGGGAGAAGATAAACCAGGACACAGATGCTAAGAAAAGATGAATTGGAGATGGCTTTACGAGAGCACTGTGTATGGAATAATACAAAAATAATTAGAAGTTCATTTGAGAAGTGGATGGATCTTTCTGTTTTAACTTTGAACACTAGATGAACATTGCCTGAATGCAGAATGGAAGATGCTAGGAGAAGGAAGAAAAACACAGTGCATATTATGTAACACTGATAGAACAGCCCTGCTTATTTTTCCATTATTTTAAAAATGTAGTAATATTCCTAGATTTGAAGAGTGCATACATAAGTTTTTTTTTTTTATTTACATGATAATCTTGTAATTTGAAGGTTGAAGGGCATGACCTTTGGATGCCTGTGCTTTGAGTCCCATTTATACCACTTATAAGCTTTGTGACTTAGAGAAAGATACATAATAGCTCTCATAATAATGACACATACTTACCTTGTGGGATTATTGTAGGATTAAATGAAATTAAAATATATACATGATCCTGTACAGGGCTTGGAAACTATTAGGTGCTTAAAAAGTGGTAGCTGCTATAATAAAAAAATATTTTTGTTTTCATTCTGTGCCCCCCATTTAATAGATAAGGAAACAAAGGCTCAGAGAGGAGACCCAGGTTGACCGTGGTCACATAGCTCATTCATAGCAGAGAGACAATGTGACAATTGGGTCTCCTAATTCCTTTGGTGTCCCCTGACCCACCGTGCAGGGCTGGATCTGGAAGAGAGCCAAAGACTGGAACTCTCCATCCTAGTCTACTGGGTCTTGTTGGGGCAGTTTGGGGATGAGAGAGTAGACAAGCCAGTTTGGGTTCTATAAGTAGTGACCAAGGAATTTGCCAAGGAGTGAAAGACAAATAAGGATCTTAGAGTCCTAGCAAGGCCAGAAATCTGATGAGAGACCAGCAGGACATAGTAGGAGGGACCAGATACAGAGAACTCCCCAGATATGGAGATGAAGCTGTGGTTTGGGGATGGACCCCAGCAGAGGGGAATAGATAAAATGCTTCACAACAGCTACAGCATAGGCACTGTTGAATCAGAATGGACATTTGCCCACACAGAAGATGCCAGTCATGAGTAAGTGAAATGACCGTGCTGTTGGGAGCCGGCTGAATATCAGCCAGGACATGCCAGTTCTGTGGGTGCTTGATCTCTGCCTCTGTGCTGCTTTTTTGTGGGGGCTTGCCAGCCAGATGGTGAATTCCTACCAGCTGCGATGGCTGGAGAACTGCTTGGTATCCCTGGCATCTAGCTTGGTGCCTGGCAGAAAACAGATATTCAGGAGCCCTGGTGGCACAGTGGTTAAGAGTGCAGGCTGCTAACCAAAAGGTCGGCAGTTCAAATCCACCAGCTGCTCCTTAAAAATCTTATGGGGCAGTTCTGCTCTGTCCTATAGGGTCACTAGGAGTTGGAATCGATGGCTATGGGTTTGGTTTTCTTTTGGTTTTATAGAACAAATGTTAACCACGAAACATACTCAGCTTTGTGCTGTTTGACTGAAAACCATCAGATTCCCTTCTGCCTTGTGTGTGAGGTGTAGGCAGGACCATGATTAGCTGATGCCCGGTTACCTTGTTCAGAGGTTCTTTGTTTTTTTACTTTTAAAATTTTTAATTTCTGATCATAAAAATACAGTGAAACCTGTGGGAGCTGAGACTTGACGGGACTGCTGTGTTTTTCTAGGTTTGCAGGTTTCCCACCTTGATAGGGTGAAGTCTTACCACTTTTCCATCACTCGTTTTAGTGGAAAATATTTGAGTTTTCCTTCTCTGACAGGTTTCTGCTTTACACAGGTTCTGGCTTTCACAGGTTTTGCTGTAATTTACCCTCTTAATAAAAATTCATATAAGCATGGTAATAAATGAAGTGGAAAATAATGAATATTCTCTTATAATCTCATGCCTCAGAATATTTGGAAGTATATCCTTCCAGTCATTTTTCTATGCATATATAAAAATATACACTCACAATTTTTTCTATCAAACAGTACTATAATATAGTATTCTGCAACTTGCTTTGTTATTTTAACAATACATTAAAGACATCTTTCCATGTCAGAAACACAGTCTTATTCTGTTAACAGGCATATGAATTTCATTGCATGAAGACAAGTAATTGTTTTTAGCCGATGCTATCAGGGCAAGCACTTAGTTTTCTTGAATTTTGCTATTACTGATAAACAAGGCTATAATGAACATCCTTGTGTCTCTGTACTCACGTATGACTCTTTCTCTAGAACAGATTGTAAGTAGTGTAATTACTGAATCAAAAGAGATGAACGTTTAAAAATTTTAAATATAACAAATTATCTATAAAAAATGTGCCAAAATATATAGTTCCACTAGCATTTCTAAGTATGCTTATTTCCTTAAACTCTAGCCATCACACAGTATTATCACTCTGTGAAGTCTTTGCCGATTTCAAAGGTGGGATATGTGTCTCATGGCATTAATTTGAAAGCTTGATAACTGGGAACACTGAGAAACTTAAACGATAATTGTTTTTTCTATTTTTATTGGTTATACAGGGAACAAATAGTTTGAGAAACCCATTTTTCTTGCTACCATAGTCTCTAGAAAGCCAGTCTAAACCACCCCCTCCTGGTTCAAGCTGTTTCTAGAACATTTCTGTGAACAGTCCCATATGGCTCCCCTCTCTCCCTTTCCCTCCCGCCTTATGGTGGCAGCTGTATTCCAGCCATTCTTTGTGTTTTGTAGCCTCTTTCCTGTTCTCTGCTCACTGGGTTAGGAATCCTGCTCCTGAGGTGCCCTCAGACACGAGGTCCTAAAGCCCCGCTGGCTGACTGTCTGGGTTCTTATAGTAACTTTAGGTCTTTCATTTAACTAGATCTTTTCTGTCAACCCCCTTCCTTCTCCCCAGGATCCTCGAACTGGTCCCCAGGTAGTTGCAAGTTGCCATAAGCAGCTTCTCTTACCCATCCTTTCCTCACCTTTGTTCACAGGCTGTATGTCTGAACTTCGGGCTGAGTCACACCTTCCCAATTTGATACGTTTTCTAGGGGTTAAGTTTGACCTTGGACCTACAGCCTACCTCAGTGGAACCCATCAGTTTTATTCCTGAGAGGCCCTTTAGGTTTTCAGAGAAATGAACCCCTTCTCAATGCCCCAGTTACCTGCCCTGCCAGAGATATCTGATGTTTCGATGGAGCATAGTTTATTCATTCCTTGTTTGAAGAATCCTCTACTACTTTTGGTCACCAGCTTGGCTTCTGCACCAGAATGTAAGCATTTTCAGAGCAGAGATACTATATATGTGAAGGGAATGGAATGGACTAGGATAGAATGATATAGGGAGTCGCTGGGTGGTGCAAAGAGTTAACATTTTCTGCTGGTAACTGAAAGTTTGGAAGTTTGAACCCACGTAGAGGTGCCTTGAAAGAAAGGCCTGGTGATCTACTTCCAAAAAAAAACAGCTATTGCAAACTCTATTGAACACAGTTCTACTCTGACACACATGGAGTCACAACAGTCAGAGTTGACTCGATGGCAACTAGTTTTTGATATATGATGTAATATGATATAATGCATATATTTATTGTATAAATACACCCTCTCTTCACTTATCAACATGGTTAGGTTCCAAAGACCAGGTCGTTATCCACAACTGGTGTTATGCGAAAATGGAGAATGACCACATCAGATCACAAAAGGGAGGATAACTACCTCATTACATAACTACCAAATTACATCATTACAAAACTGCCAAACCACTGAGAATCATGGCGTAGCCAAGTTGATAACCTTAACCATGACAACCAGTGTTACTCTCACCTCACACCTCGGCATTCATTACTGCCAGATGTACATCATTAATGTGCAAAATAGTCGAATGGTAAATTTTCTACTATTGTAAATGAGAAACGTTAGATAACGAGATAGTCGATAAGTGAGGAGATGTATATACGTATATATATTTCCAAAAATATTCAATGTTTGGCTGCAACAATGAAGGTCTTCTCAGTTTTTGACACATATGCACTGCTTAGTAAGTGTCACTTCTCTTGAGTTTAAACATTTCAAATCAAAACTGAGGGTGAAGGCGAAAGGATCTAAGGCAGCTATTTGGAGGTGGTAGGGTCATAAGATCAGCGTTCCTTACATCTGGAGTATGATGGAGAAATTAGAGCTCAGTCACTCTTATCCATCTATCCTTGCTTGCTCTCAGGGCAGTTAGCTTTCCTATCTGTAGTTTTGGTAAGTGTAATGGGGTCAGCCTTATTGTGGCAATTGGGCTGGGCATTAATCACCATCTGGGGGCTGTTTATCAGGCTTAATTTGGAGCCCATCAATCTATGAAGGATCGTGGTAATGCCTGTAAAACCTTCAGAGCTGTTGTCTGAGCCTGTTATAAAAGGTTTATCTACCATGTGTTCAGATGGATGCATGAGTGTTCTTATTAATGACTCAGGGGGGCAAGTTTCCAAGAAACAGTTTAACTTTATTGGGCAGAGATTAAACACTGCCCAGTGCTCATGTCCTGTAGCTTTTCTCAACACAGAAAAGTTCCTAGTGGAAACCACCATAACCTGTAGTGTCTAGCATTTCTGTTCCTGAGATAGAAAGCTGGGGTGGACGTCCTCTGGCTCTGGTGAGCTCTGAAGACATTTGCTGTAATGCCAGTCTGATGGTGCTGCTTACTGGTTTAAAATCTTTCAATGTTGTCCCACCACCCTTGTGATGGAGATCTCATCAATAAGAATCACAAGCCCCAAGGAGACACCTGCAGCTTCTGTAGCCTCCCCTGTGCATCTCCTCCACTCCCGATGCATGTTGTCTGGTGTCATCCTTGGCTTTGGTACATGAGGTTCCTGCTGCCCATAGTGTCCTCCACCTGCTCCTCTAACTTATTCTCTCAGCTTCCTTGTCTGTATCAGTTATGGAGTTGACTGCAAATATCAGAAGCCAATACTGCACTGTTTACACAGAAAAGTGCATTAAGTGGGTATTAAGTAGGATCTAATAGGGTTGCTATGAGTCGGGATTGACTTAGTGGCAACGGGTTTATTTTTTTTGGTTTAAGGGGGCAGTGGTTAAGAGCTATGGTTGCTAACCAGAAGGTTGGCAGTTCGAATCCACCAGCTGCTCCTTGGAAACCCTATGAGGCAGTTCTACTCTGTCCTATGGGGTTGCTATGAGTTGGAATCGACTAGATGGCAATGGTTTTTTTTTTTGGTAAGAGGTTATTGGAGTCCCTGGGTGGTGCAAATGGTTAACATGCTTGGCTTCTAACCAGAAGTTTAGAGGTTTGAGTCCACCCAGAGGTGCCTCAGAACAAAGGCTTGGTTATCTACTTCTGAAAGTCATCCCTTGAAAACCCTGTGGAGCATAGCTCTATGTACTCTGACACACATGGGACTGCCATGAGTCGGAGTCGACAGCTACTGGTACTGGTAAGAGGGCATCGGTGGTTCATTGGTAGAACTCTCGCCTTCCATGCAGGAGACCCTGGTTTGATTCCTGGCCAATGCATCTCATGTGCAGCCACCACTTGTCTGTCAGTACAGGCTTACCTGTTGCTGTGATAATGGACAAGTTTCAGCAGAGCTTCCTGACTAAGACAGACTAGGAAGATGGGCCTGGTAATCTACTTCCAAAAATCAGCCAGTGAAAACCCTGTGGATTACAGCTGTCTGGTCTGCAACCATCATGGGGTTGGTGTGGTACCAGGTAGTATCTCCTTTTGTTGTGCATGGGGTTGCCATGAGTTAGAGCTGACTTGCCAGAAGCTAAAAACATCATCAAGTAGGACCTAGAATTATCTGAAGGGCTAGAGGAACACACTGGAGACCACATAGCTGGGGACAGTGCCCAGAACAATTCCACAGAAGTGGTATTTTGAAGACATAATAGCTGCCACTGCCTACCCTACACATTGCCTCGTGCATCGCTGATGCCATGACCTCTGACCCTGGATTCTGCCACTGGTGCTGGTGCCCCTCTTGTCCAAGACCCACTTTCAAGTCTGAGATAGCTGCTGCTGCCACAACCTCATGGGTGTCTGTGAAGAATAAAAGACATTCTCAGCAAATTCTGCAAACCTAGGAAAGAAATTCAGATGCTGGGAGGCCAAAAAGAAGGACAGATAATCACCAAAAGGATTCAGCTTACACACCACTTCCTCCAGGAAGCCTTCTCTGATTCCCATCACAAAATTAGACATGCCTATAGTACGTGCGTTTTACACCTATTCACATCTACCTTGAAAGAGTAAGTATATTTAAAACTCATTGTTCATGTTTGTCAGCCTGGGTGGTTGTCTGGCATGTACATATAGCTTACTCAGTCAAGTTCAAGTGTATCTGTTCAGCCATCCTTCTTAGGAAGAAGGGCATGTTCTGCCTGTCATGGTAGACTATCTAAGCCCTCTATGTTTGCTTGCATGTAAGAAGATGGACTTGCTTTAAAACTCAAGAATGATCACGTCAATGACCTAATGAAAAGATATACTTGATAGACATTTACTGAGCACAGAGGGGCACTGGCATCTCTGGACTAGGCTCTGAAGGTATACTGGGGAACTGACGGACAAATTTCTCTCAGTATTTCTGGTTTGGTGGAGAGGCCAGCCCACGTTATGCAACAGGAGATCAGAGCAGGGAGAGCAGGGTGATGTGGCATCATGGCATGGGGTCAGCTCTCTTGTCTCCCTTCTGCCTGGGATTTTCACTAAAGGAAAGTAAACTTGAGGTCCTGAGCTTTCTGAGAGGACTACTTTTCTAGGACTTTCCTCCTGCAGCTGTGTGCATGGACATGAATGTAGCCTGTCCTCTTTTCTTTATAGGTTAGAGGGCTCACAAAACAGGAGGAAAGCTGTGCCTTCCGCAGAGTTAGAGCTGAATAAAGGCTTGTTGTAAGAATGAATGGATGAAAAAATGGAAAAAGCTGTGGCTTTGGAACTTTGCTCCTTGTGGTATGTTGACTTGTTGTTGTTCGGTACCATCAAGTTGGTTCTGACTTACAACAACAACAGAACAAAACACTGCCTGATCCTGTGCCATCCTCATGATCATTATTATGCTTGATCCCATTGTTGCAGCCACTGTGTCAATCCATCTTGTTGAGGGTCTTCCTTTTTTTCTCTGACCCTCTGCTTTACCAAGCATGATACCCTTCTCCAGGGACTGGTCCCTCATGATAACACGTCCAAAGTATGTGAGATGAAATCTCGCCATCCTAACTTCTAAGAAGCACTCTGGCTGTACTTCTACGACAGATTTGTTCGTTCTTTTGACAGTCCATGGTATATTCAGTATTCTTTGCCAACACCATAATTCAAAGGTATCAGTTCTTCTTTGGTCTTCCTTATTCATTGCCCAGCTTTCACATTGCATATGAGGCAGTTGAAAACATCATGGCTTGGGTAAGATGCACCTTAGTCCTCAAAGTGACATCTTTGCTTTTTAATACTTTAAATAGGTCCTTTGCAATAGAGGTTGTTTGATTTCTTGACTGCTGCTTCCATGGGTGTTGATTGTGGATCCAAGTAAAATGAAATCTTTGACAACTTCAGTCTTTTCTCCGTTTATCATGATGTTACTTATTGGTCCAGTTGTGAGGATTTTTGTTTTCTTTACATTGAGGTGTAATCCACGCTGAAGTCTATAGTCTTCGATCTTCATGAGTAACTGCTTCAAGGTCTCTTCACTTTCAGCAAGCAAGGTTGTGTCATCTACGTACCGGAGGTTGTTAATGAGTCTTCCTCCAATCCTGATGCCCTGTTCTTCATATAGTCCAGCTTCTCAGATTATTCGCTCAGCATACGTATTGAATAAGTATGGTGGGATGATGTTGACTTACCATTTCTTTATTTCCCTCCTTCCAGGTAGTTACTAAGAGGTAAGATTTGCAAGGTACACAGCTTAATCGAAACCTTAGTAGGTACTCACTGAATTACAGTTTTCTTGTTCCTTTAGGTTTTCTGCTTCCTGATAACCTTGGTGTTTCCTCTCATCCTGAAGCAAAGTGCACAATTCTTGGGTTTCAGTTTGTCAGGGCTCACCCATTGTCCAAAGGGGCCACGTGGTCTCCATACCTTTATTCTCTCAGCACATCAGGACCAGTGTTCACGGGCGTTATGGACATCCAAGCCATGCTGGGAACTTGAACAATGCCGGAATGAGTAAAAAGAAATATGAAGATAAATTTGAAGGACGTCTAGTCTTTGTCTTTTAAAGTAAATATTCCAAGAAACAGAATTCTTTATGAAACGCCACAAAGAGCTATGATGAACTAATTTTAGTAAGATGTCCCATGTTGGCAGTTTGTCTTTGAACTCTCCACATTGCAGATAATCACGTGGTCTGTCTCATAAATGTAAGAAGCCAGTTGGCTGTTTATTTACTGTTATGTACTGATGTGTTCAAGCATAATACCCTTTCTTCTGCTGAGATTGATTTCTCTCCAATTCAGATTCAGCCAATATTTATTGAACAGTTATGCCTACCAAAACCCTGTGCTTTCATACCTCTGTGGTGATGGCTGTCTTTATTTTTTTATGGATGAAGAAAGAAAAATCCAGAGAGGGTGAATGACTTGCTTGAGGCCACACAGCCAGAATTCAAATCCCAGTTTGTATATTCCAAATTCTCATCCATTTCACTGGTGAGCCAAGTTTGGCTACATTTTATGTCTTGTTACTGACTTTTTTTTTTGGTCTTATTATTGGCTGCAAGATGACTTCCTCAACAAATCATCAGAAAAATCCTTGAGGCAATTTGGAACCTGTATTCTTTCTGATGGAGACCAGGATTTGGGTAGAAAAGACACACAGTTTCCCTTGGCATTTTCACTATCCGTTCATTGCAGGCTTATTGACTAAGCATCTACTCCGTCTCCCACAGTGTGACAGGAGCTGGGGACACAGCACTAACCCAGGCTTACCTGACCCCATCTCAGGGAGCTTATGTTCCATGGGGGCACATGATGTATAAGTAAACAAGTAAATAAACAAAGTAGGATAATTGTGGTCATGTAGGAAGGGCTTTGAAAGAAATAAGGAGCTGAGACAGAATTTATTGTGACTGGGAATTTGTGAAATGGGGTGGACAGACAGAATCTCTTGGAAGAGTGACATTTAAGCCAAAACCTGGAGGATGAGTAATTGCTAGTTATGGGCCAGTGTGGAGAAGAGCATTCCAGCCATTGGCAATGGCAATGGAAAGGCCCAGAGGTCAGGACTTTTGGCTTAAGGAGTTTGGTTCTTTAGCAAGACCTGATAGTGGAGTCCAGGCAGAGGGTGTGTGCAGCACATTCCACCTATGGGAGTTCCCATGCAGATAGTCTCCTGGTGACCAGCAACACTTCTAGAAGGGCATCTTATTGCAGATCATGAGATTTATTTTTATTTTTGTAGAGGAACGGTGAAGATGTCAAATGCCAAGAACACTGCCTGTGTCTGGATGCCCTGAGAGCCGAGGTCAGCTCCAGAGCCCAGGCGCCCCTCCCCATCTGCCCAGGGTGGTGGCAGCCACCACGAACGCGCTGTTTTGCTGCACTGCCAACAGTAGATCACAGCTGGTTATTGCTAAATACTGAGATTTGTTTCTTGGAGAAAAATAATTAACACTGGCAGGAGTTTGATTGCATTAATTCACAGAAAGAAACACCCAAATGATAAATCCATAGTGGGAGAACTGCCCATATGTTACAGATTGGCTTAACATGGTTGAGGCATTAAATAAAAAAGTCTGGGAAACAAAACCTTTATCAGCTTTATTAGCATTGAACTCTGCGGCTTCCACTGGGGCTGACACACTTAATTAAAGATGCTCTGGTCTAATTAGGTTGCACATCAAATATACAAATACGAGCTTTTAAAAAGCCTAGTGATTGGAGTTTGGATTCCCTCTGGTGTGCATGTTTACTTTATCCCAACACCAGAACCTTCTCAAATGAGATATGGACACTGTTAGGCAGTTCCACCCAGTCTGGAAGGGGTGGGCATGCTGATCCTTTGTGCTGAACCTCTTTGAACCCAGAGACAGCTGGAAAATACAGAATGTGTATTTCTTCCTTTTTGTTAAGAAGAAGAATGTATATTGGAGACTTTATCCGGAAGCCCATTTTGACCATAGTTTTGATACAGTGTTTTTGGCATAATTATTTAGATTCTATTTGTTATTATTAGTCATCATTGTCATCATCATCATCATCATTACTATCATCACCCTTTACTGAGAGCCTAAAATTGTATTGTTTCTTGTTTTGCATTAGTTAGTTTGCTTGTGTTATCCCAAGTGTACCCTTATGAACTTCAGGACACTTACTTAGCATCACTTGTCTTTGTTATCTATGCTGTATAAAAATTACCCCCAGATTTAGCATCTTAAAAGAATAAACATTTATTCTCTCACAACTTTTGTGGCTCAGGAATCTGATCATGAGTTAGCTGGGTCCTCTGTTGGCCAGGGCTGCTGTCTTATCTGAAGGCTTGACTGCGGGAGGGCTCACTTCCGGGTTCACTCATGTGGTTGTTGGCAGGATTAATTTCCTCATGAGATGTTGGACTGAGCATCTCATTTCTTCATTAACTGTTGACCAGAGGCTTCCCTTTATTCCTTGCCGTAGGATCCTCTTGGTAGGACAGCTCAGAGCAGATAAGAGGGCATCCAGGATGGAAGCCACAGTCTTTTTATATACAAATTTCAGAAGTGACAGTAAGTCCAGCCCACAGTCAAGGGAAAAGGATTACACAAGAGTGTGTACACCAGAAGGAAGGGATTGTTGGGGCCATCTTATAGGCTATTTATCATATTGCTCATCTCTAATTCTTCATCTGTCAAATGGATGCAGCAATAGTACATACCTTGTAGTGTTATTATGAGAATTAAATATAAAGGTTTTGAACAGTGCTGGGAACATAGTTTTCAGCAAATGGTAACTAGCGCTATAAACTCTTTCAGTCCTTTCAGTAACACTGAATTAGATATGAGTATTTCCATTTTAGAGATAAAGAAGCTGAAAGAGTGGAGTTACAGCTCATGTTCAGGTAACTGCACATAACCCTCTCCTGTCTTCCTGTCTCATGGCCTGTAGGAAGCAGAAGCAGAAGAATAGGACATAATGTGAATATGCCTGGAATATAGTAAGTGCTCAATTGTTGGTAACCATTAATGTTTTCAAGTTGTACACCAACATATTGACCTAAGTTAATTGTTAACTACATAATGTGAATATGCCTGGAATATAGTAAGTGCTCAATTGTTGGTAACCATTAATGTTTTCAAGTTGTACACCAACATATTGACCTAAGTTAATTGTTAACTATTAATGGAGGCACTGGAGACAGAAATGAGAGAAGTTCCCTCTAATAAATAAATTCTCCACTGCACTGTTAAGACACACTGATGTATTATACCCAGTGGCGAGGTATGGGACTAGTAAGTTTTTATGATCAAGTACCTTAATTTATAAATAATTTAGTCTTTTAAAAAAATCAGAGCAGTTTATTTAGCACATACATATATAGTATTTAAGGAGACCTAGTGGTGCAGTGGTTAAGTGCTCAACTGCTAGCCAAAAGGTCAGCAGTTCGAACCTGCCAGCCGCTCCATGGGAGAAAGATGTGGCAGTCTGCTTCTGTAAAGATAACAGCCTTGGAAACCCTATGGGGCAGTTCTACTCTGTCCTGTAGGGTATCTATGAGTCGGAATTGACTCGTCGGCTGTGGGTTTAGTTTTTGTTTTTGGTTTATATAGATAGTATTTACTATGTGCTAGTCATTTTTATAAGCAGTTTATAAATATTAACTCATTTAATCCTCTTAACATCTGCGTTTTACAGATGGGGAAACAGAGAAGAGTGAGGTTAGGTAATTTACCCAGGATGGCCCAGTTAGCAAGTGCAGAAGCCAGGATTTGAACCTGAGTTGTCTAGCTCCAGAGGCCATGATGACAAGCACTGTGCTATATGCTGCCCTTTAAATAAGTACAGTCTCTGTAATTCTCATTTGTATTCTTAAGTGCTTTCTCAACTGGGGAAGGAGTGGAGTTATAGCTCATCTTCAGATAATTGCACATAACGCTCTCCTAGCTTCCTCTTTCATGGCCTGTAGGAAGCATCCATTATTGATGTGCCAAATACTGTAGCCCTCCTGAGCTGTGACTTCCTGCTTATTTCCATTTTCTTTATAACATCACAGTGCTCGTAGGAATGAGTCACTGTAGCAGATACTTGTGATGTCCTGCTCCTGTTCCCTTGGCCCACCTGATTTCAGTGCAGGTGTGGTGGGCAATTCAATGCACATTGCTGTTGTCTCACATCAAATACCTGTGTAGCAGCTCTCTGTATTGCCTTCTCTGAAGATGACCAAGGCTGCTCACCTGTGTGCAGGTACATCCTAGAATGGAGGGAGCCAGCACACCTAGGGTGCAAACCTCAACCAATTATGGATGGTAGTCAGTGAGTTAACTGTGCCATGCTTCCTGTCCACAGGTGGTAAATCATGAAACCTGTTCTGGCTGGTTCTTCAGAGGGTCCCCAAGAGGAATGAGCCCCAGTTGCCCACAGTGGGCCATAATTTATTGGCTTTTTTCTCTTCCCTGACTATCATACTTCCTTACTCATACTTCTTGCAACCACCTCTAATCTAAGCTATGTGTACCAAGTTCATGTCTAAGGGCCTGTTTTCCAGGGAATCCCGTTCAAGGCAGTCATGCATTTGAATGCTGTCTGTCAGGTGCAAAAGGAAGCTCAGTTCTAGAGATTGCTCACCGGGATGCAATGCCTCACACACACTGATGCTCCACCTTCAGGAATGTTCCTGGAACACTTCTGCTGTGGTTGTCTTTATTGCATATCATTCTGCAACATTAGCGGGGGCAGTGTAGGAACTGCTCATGAGTGTTGGGTCTGGAGTCAGACTGCCTGGTTCCTATCTGGTGTGACTTTGGGAAGATGCTTATCTCTCTGTACTTGATTTTCTCATCTGCAGAATTAAGACGATAATGGGATTTAC
Organism: Trichechus manatus latirostris; assembly: GCF_000243295.1. NCBI lineage: Eukaryota > Metazoa > Chordata > Mammalia > Sirenia > Trichechidae > Trichechus > Trichechus manatus. The sequence continues at coordinate 3,702,742 of NW_004443989.1, read as the reverse complement.
CCCATAGGGTTGTGAAGGATTAATTGAGAAATGCATGACAAGCAGTTTGCGGAGTTCCTGATCAACATTATGTGCCCAATAAAAATATTGGCTCTTATATTTGGTTGACTTGGATTTAAGATTTGGACTGAAGAATTGAAAGTCAGAAATCTTATCTCTAGTACTAGTAGCATATAGGCCACAGTTGTCTCATGAGCTGCCAACACCATAGAGCTGTGTTTGTCCCAAAGTGTAGTCCCATTAGCATCGCCTGACCAATTGAGTCAGAAACTTTGGGGTTGGGAACTAGCAGTCTGTATTTTAAGGAGTCCTTCAGGGGATTTTGATGCAGGCTCAAGTTTGAGAACCATTACATAGAGTATTCCTCCTCCCCTCCCAACCTCTTTCACGATGGACGATTAACTCCAGTGGTTGGACAGTTTGTGGTGGAGGATTCTAAGACTTCACAGTGAAAGTATTTGGGGATCAAGGTCAAAAATAAACATATAAAAGCCTTTGTGAATATGTGTACATTCATCTAAATAAAAAAGTCATCAAGTAAGACCATCAATTTAGAAACACTTAATGGCATCTTGGAGCCCTGATGGCACAGTGGTTAAGAACTCTGCTGCTAACCAAAAAGTTGGCAGTTCGAATCCACCAGCCACTCCTTGGAAACCCTATGGGGCCGTTCTCCTCTGTCCTATAGGGTCACTATGAGTCGGAATCGACTTGACGGCAACAGGTTTTGTTTTGTTTTGTTTTTTTCTTTTGGTAACGGCATTTTAGGCATGTTCCTGTAAACATAGCCCCAAGCAGTTAGCAAATACATGGTTTAATCTTGGGATATACTCCCTTGTGGAATCCTTAAAATATGTTGACATGGTCCCTTCTTTCAAAGAGTTTACAGTCCAGCTTGGAAATTAAACTAAAGCACAAACAGAATGATGGTTTAGGCCAGAGGGAACAGATTGATCCTCAGAGACATTTGTTTTCTTTATTAAGAAATACCACTTGGTTAATCTAAGCTTAGTTTGTTTTTTCCTGCAATTGAGAAAGCTTGGTAGGGAGGAGCTTGCCAAGGAAGGAAGAGCCCACCAAGCAGGGTGTGTGTGTGTGTGTGTGTGTGTGTGTGTGAGAGAGAGAGAGAGAGAGAGAGAGAGAGATTGATTCTGTGCATGAAGATCTCATTTTGGTTTCCTCCTTACAATCATAAGCTCCTGGGCCTGTTCTGTACATCTTCAATCAGGATGTTAGGAGGTTGGTCAAACTGATGGAACATATGAGCTGAAGGGCTCAGTAGAGGCTGAGTGAGAGGTGGTCTGAGGATGGAAGTCAGAAAGCAGAGGGACCAGAAAGGAGGCATGGGGCATGGATGAGCAAAGTCAGGGAATTTGGTGTGGAAGTTCTTATTCCTTACACAATGGTATGGGGGAGCTACTCTCAGAAGAAGAAGAAGAAGAAGGAGAAGGAGGAGAAGAAGGAGAAGAAGACAAGCTGAGTTAGGTGCACTCAGTATGATGGTTACTGGTGGGAGTCATTCACTCAATAGACAATCAGGTTTCGGGCACAATCCCAGGAAATAGAAATACAGGGATGAGTAATTATTGCTTTCATCAAATAGCATTCAAAATAAACTGGCTCAATTCCCACTAAAAATTGGAAAATACATGCAAGTAGCCTGGGAACCAGTGATTTCAGAGACCCTCATTTCTAAGGTGAATATACACCCTGGATTGGTGAGGACAGACCTGGTATATAGTTGTACTGACATCCTATCCTGTGGGTACCCCCTTTTACTCTCAAAAGTATCCCAGTTTTATAATATATGGACCTCCTGATCACCTTTAAACTTAGTTTGGAATAGGCTGGGACGCAGGCATTTTTACATGCCTGATTTTCCTTGGTAGCCATAACTTTGGAGAGGTTTATTAAGACACCTCAGAAAGGCAGAGAGAAAATGGTAAGTCTGTTTGATGACAAGTGACTTGGTATTAAATGAGCTGCAGCAGTCTCTCTGGCACCCCAGGCCTTGCAGTTTTCTCTTTTGTTGTACTTGACCCACTTCTGGTGAGTGTGTGTGTGTGTGAGGGGGTAGGGCTCCAAAGAGCTTGGAGATCACTTTGTTCCTCACAGAGCTTAAACAGGGAAATATACTTCTGACTTTCAAGTCACCTGTCTGAGTGCAGTGGTTCCAGTAGAGGCTGTGACATGGTAAGAACTGAATTGGTTTTCAAAGGGACATTCCTGGTATCTAGCCTGACCTGTACAGATTTTCAGATGCATAGACTGTCCCAAGGTGGCTCTGAAATCACCAGACAATGTAAATTGACCTGGAATAAAGGATCACTTTCTTTTATCTTTTGGTCTATCATTATTATTTTTTTAAGAAGCCTATGTGATCCTAGAAAAATCATATCACCTCTATGCCACCCACCCACCCATTCATCTACTACCCATCCACCCACTATCCAACCACCCACCCATCCAGCCACCCACCCCCCCGCCCATGTACTCACCCACCCACACACCCATCCACCCATGTACCCACCCATTCACCCACCCACCTACCTACCCACCCATCCACCCAACCATCTATCCAACCAATCTTTATCATCTATCCAGCTAACCAACACATACTTACTGAACATCTCCTGTGGTGTCTAAGATATGGTCTGTAAACTCAAGGACGCATAGTCTAGTAGAAGATGAATGAAGTAAACAGGAAATTATAATTCAGACAGCCAGTCCTAGGGTAGAGGGTGCTATGGGAATCCAGAGGAATAACATCCAATCCGGTCCTGGCATAGGGCTGTCAGTAGTCTCCCAGATACTTTGGCTGAGCCTTGAAGGATAAGTAAGAGTAAGCCAGGTGAGGGAGGGTAGGAAGGACATGGCAGCTAGAGGCCCCTGCTTGTACAAAGTCATGGAGGCCGGTGAGAATGTAGTGTGGATAGAATGAGTGAGGCATGCATGTGGGGTAGGAGGAGGCAGAAGTGGGAGCTGAGAGTAGAAAGGCAGGTGGCAGACACATCATGGAGGGGCTTATATGCCTTACTAAGGACCTTGGACTTTGTCCTGAAGGGACTAGTGAGCCAGTGAAGGACTTTTAGAGGGGGTATCATCTAAGTTAAATTTTAGAACTAGAACTAGAAATTCTAGTGGCAGTCTATATTGGAGTTTTTGATAACAGTTTTGTTCTCTTTTTATTAATGACTTTTTTAAAGATTTTAGAAGTAGCTTACGCTCACCGTAGCCAAGGAAATGATGCAAAGATTTTTAAAGTTAATACCCTCCCCATCCTCACTTGATTCTTAGCCACCACTACCCACGATAAACTGACATTAACTTCCAGGTGTGTTTATTCCAACACCTTTTGCCATCTCAATCAAACCTGGACACACGTAATATACCTGTAAAATAGGGTTTTACTGTTTGTTTGAAAAAGTGGAATCATACTATAAGGACTATTTGGAAACTTTCTAACTAACAGTACATCAGGGAAAAACTTCCAGATCAATAGATTTACCTCTAAACCATTCTTTTCAGTGGCTACATACTACATAAAGGCACAAAAATATTTTATGCTCAAACATTATTTTATTAATAAACACTCAGGTTGTTTCTAGTTTTTTTTTTTTTTTTGCCACCACAAACAAGGTTGCAATAAATACTTTTGTGTAAAGAACATCATGTATTCGTTCTTTTTTGTGATGCAATTGTCAAAAATGAGGTTGCTGAGTCAAAATGTATGTACACAATTTTAATTGTGGTTGTTGTTATTTGCTGTCGAATCTGCTTTGACTCGTGGTGACACATGGTGGAACTAAATGTTGCCCAGTCCCCTGCCATCTTCGCAGTCACCTGGGGTGATTGAAGGGCACACCTCATTTATTTCTTGCCTTTATCCAGGATATAAAGTCCTGTGATACCAACAGTTATTTCATATATTATATCTCATTTTCTAGTTGTTTCTGGCTGTATAGAAAGTCCAGTACTAGTTACTTTGACATGGACAGAAGTGGAAATTTCCCTCATTAATTCAATTTTAAAAAATGACATGAAGTTATACATCTTTGCCTATTAACATACTTTATGTTGTAGGAAAGTTGGACTTTTCCAGTAAATCTGGGGCATATCCCTGTCCTTTCCATTAGGAGAACCAGGAAAGATTGACTCTGGGCTCCTGGAGGCCTCCTTGTTCTTCCTCAGGTAGACTCTTACTGGTTTGTCAGTCAAATGTACTTGGCCCGTGAACTCTCTTGTCCTCAGATACTTGCTGTCCAGTTATAAAGCACAGAAGGCTGACATCTAGTTGTGAGGTCCAGGCTGGAGAAGAGAAGCCCAAGGAGGGCTTCAGTTGTAAGCATCCCATCTCAGGATAGAGGACAAAGTATTGAAGAAGCTAACTATTTTTCTAGAAGGAAAGTGCTGAAAAATGTTTCATTGGGCATGGTCTTCACTAACAGTGCTGTTGTTTGGCACAATTTTTAAGTTCTATTAGTCTCTACCTGTTTTCAGTTTACTGGTTGCTAAAGATGACAGGCATCTGTCTGGTGTTCTGGGAAAATCTGGCAGTGAAAGTGTGGTGTTTACCTAATGCACCGGGGACAGAAAGAAGCCAAGGCTAGGGCCTGTGCGTTGGTTATCTTGGAGGATGTTATTTCTTTTGCCTGAGATGGATGGTTCGGTAGCCACTGTCCCAGGTTCCAGCACAGGTTCTTGGCCAGATTAGGAAGGAGCCTAGAATGGCTGTATCCCCTTTTTGATTCATCCTTTCTTTTTTAGCAACCTCCTGCAGTAGTATTGTGCCTCATGAACTCACGTGAACCTTGATAGCCCAGGAGTCCACTGAAGATGGCTAACCAGACCTGTCCTTTCAGGCTCACCTGAAGAATGATCTGAACTTATCCCACCTGCACTGAAAATTGAACTGTGCATTATATTATTCTTTTAAAACCCTGGTAGGTGACAGCAGCAAATGAGTGATTTTAAGTATACTTCTTTGTTTAATGTCTCTATCTCCTATTGGGTTGTAAGCTCCATGGGCATGTGGGGTACTGTACATCATTATAGCTCCTGTACCCAGCACAGGGCTTAGTGCATAGTGGACAGCCAAGAACCATTTGTAGTGAGAATAAAGGAATATGCTCAGCTTTACTTCAGTCTTGTATTAAGACCTAACTTGGTCCTAGAAGCCCTGGGATCAAATTCTGGCTTGGGGATTTTTCTAAAGTGGCTTTACTTCACATAAGGAGTCAAACAGAGAACAATATCTGACACAAAAGTTGTTGTTGTTGTAGTTATTGCATATCTTGTCACTGTTGTGAGTTTAGAAATGAGGAAGTGTCTAGTAAAGGGCTTGTTATTGATAGGCGTTTTGTTTGTGTTTAGTAGAACCTGGATACATTTTCATTCTTTAATGCCCGTTAGTCTCATAAAAATTAACCACAGTGTGGTATACTCTAAAGTGCCTTAACTTTGGAATCAGTAGAAATCAAGACTTGTGTTCTGGCTCAGTCACTTACCAGCTTCATGTCTTTGTAAGTAGCTTGACCTCTTTTAGCCTTGGTTCCCTTATCTGTAAAATATGGCTAATATTACCTCTTATCTCTTGGGGTTGCAATGAGGATGATTTAGTAGTCAGTCTGTAGAGAACTTAGCAGAGTGCTCTGGTGTGTAATAGGTGCTTACCGAATTGTAGTTACTGCAGTAAAACCTGCAAAAGCTAGAACCTGTGTAGGTGGATAACTGTCAGAGAAAGAAAACTCAAATATTGTCCACTAATAGAGAGCGATAGAAAAGTGGTAAGCCCACACCCTGTCAAAGGTGGAAAACTTGAGAGACAGAAAACCAAGCCTGTCCCGAGTTCCAGCTCTTACAGATTTCTCTGTACTCTAATGGATAATCCCAAACACATTAGTCCATATAGAGAACTATGCAGTGATTCGACGTTAGAGATAGTGATGTTCAAATGGTTTAGAATGCAGGAATGCGCGTAGATTTCCTATTGTGTTCCAATTCTGATTGCCTGATTGTAGTTGCCTGTATGTAGAGTTGTGTTGAGAAGAATTCTGAGACTGCCTGCAGGCTCACAGGAAAGGGTGCCATGTTGGATTAGCAGTCACTGCTGTGTTTATAGTGGCAGCCCACATCTGATACGCTGGTAATGTCTGAGTCTCCTTAGTGAAACTATTCTGACTGTCCAGTGTGGGGTGAAGGATGAGGGAGTCAGGGATTACATGGGGAAAGAATAAGAAGGACGATTTGGACAGGCCTCTTGTAGGAGATGCTGTGTTCCAGCCCATGCTGACCCTCTTTCCCCTGAGATTGCTCACTGGGGCTGTTGAGCTCTCTCTACAATGGAGAGAGGATCACATCCAGTATGTCTGTGTAATGATCCTCTCTTTGTTGCCCTCTGTTTGCCCCTAATGTGGACTCTGAATTTGTTTGCTCAAGGTTTCAAGGCCTGTTAGGCAGGCCAAGGTTGGCTTTCTCTGAAGAGTTGACTGGTTGCTTTTTGTGGATGATAGCTGGGCAACTTTTCCCTTTGATTTCTTCTATATTCCTCACCCTAGCTCCAGGTATCGCTCTTCACTGGTTCTTAACTAATTGCAGAATTTTCTTTCTCTCAGAGATGGTTGACCTTTACTCCAGCCCTGTTGATGTCCTACAATTATTAACCAGCTTGCAAGAAATGGTGTTGAGGAATGTAAACTATTAACTAGAGACATTCTGTGGAAAGAAAGCCCTGAGTGGAATGAGTTCTAAGGGCTTGGCCCATGAGGTGAAGTGATATAATGCATGAAGAAAAGCTTGGAAAATTAAAAATTGCCATAGAAATTCTTACTGTTTTGTTGGTTTTCTTATACCCATTGCTCTCGTCGATTTCCACTCATGGCAACCCTGTAGGACAGGGTAGAACTACCCCCCTATGGTTTCCAAGGAGTGGCTGGTGGATTCAAACTGCCGACCTTTTGGTTAGCATCTGAGCTCTTAACCACTGTGCCACCAGGACTCCTGGTTTTCTTATACCAAACCAAACCAAACCCTTTTCTGTCAAGTTGATTCCTACTCATAGTGACGCTATAGAACAGAGTAGAACTGCCCCATAGGATTTCCAAGGAGCAGCTAGTGGATTCGAACTGCTGACCTTTTGGTTAGCAGCTGAGTCTTAACCACTGTGCTGGTGCTTTACATGACGAAACTTCTTCACGTTCAGGACATGGCTTAAATGTCACCTCTTCAGAGATGCCTTCTTGACCACCCAATGATAAGTAGCCCTCTACCCCGTTCCCTGTTGTTCCACCGTGTTTTCTTTTTATAGCTCTTATCAGCAGCTGAAGTAAGTGGTTGTAGACATGTTTAGTGTTCCATTGCCTATTTTTTCTGTTTCCTCCACTTTAAGATCCATGAAGGCAGAGGCCGTGTCCATCTAGTTCACCATTTTGTCTTTGATACCTGGCATGGTGCCTGGAACATGATAAGTGCTCAATAAATATTTGTTGAGTGAATACTTGAGATATGCAGTGAACCCTGTGAGAGCCAAAACTCAATGGGGTGCCTGGTTTTCTGGGTCTCCAAAGTTTTCCACCTGTGACAGGGTGTAGTCTTACCACTTTTCTATCACTCTCTATTAGTGGAAAATATTTGAGTTTTCCTTCTGACAGATTTCCATCTTACACAGGCTCTGGCTTTTGCAGGCTTTACTGTCTGGATAAAATGTGATACAGCAACCAGATGAGTGTGGAGCTAAAATAAATGCCACGATGGGTTTGTGTCCTGGTTTCATCTCTACTAGTTATGTGATATTAGGAAAGTTCCTCACCTGTCATTTATAAAAAGAGAAAAATTGAACTTATTGCATATGACTCTTGGAGGAAGAGACAAAGTGATGAATGTAGATCATTGCATGCAGCGATGTAGCATGGTAAATCCTTGACAAATATTAGCTATTATTATTTGAATGACTGGATAGTAATTTGTTTCTTTACTCATTCATTTGACAGTAATTTACTGGGTGTTTATTATGTGTTAGACACTCTGCCAGGGTGATCTAAGCACTTTACATTTAATAACAAATTTAATCCTGAGAACAGTACCATTTATGGATGAAGAAACTGAGAGAGATTGAATGACTTACCCAAGTCACACAGCTAATAAAGAATAGAGCCAGGAATTAATCCAAGGCAAGCATATTTATTCCTGATCACTAGAAAGTGAATTTCATCACTTACCAGAACTATGAATATTAAGCTTTTGTTTTCCTCCATCTTATGCTTTCCACTACTGGAGAAAGACAGATGCTCTTTCTGGCCTCAAGTTTAAAAATCCAAAGGAAGGGCAGCGATTAGCCATTCTTGGGTCATATGATCCTCTAGACCAATCATTTGTGTCCTTTGGGGGCAGAGGGTGGGGTGTAAAGGTCATGTAACAAAATGGGAGTATTTGTGGAAACCATAAAGTTGGAACAGGGGAAGAAACTACCAGAAAAAAATAAGGACTATTTCCTAAGGGAGTGGGATGCAGGCTGGGTAGACAAATAAAAGATGGCCACTGCATCTTAACAATGGTTTTAAATATGGTATTTGTTATTTTTTATATTTTTCCTGTTTTGTCTAAAATGCCAACAATAAGCATGTCTTGTTTTATAATTTAAAAAAAAGTGAGACTGTGTCATTGTTCTTTTGGCGGCTCCCCTTCTCTGAATTCTTCCCCCTGTTCTGCTTTCTCCCTGCTGGAGACAGATCCTGGCATGTTGTGTTGGTGGATGAATGGAGTCAATGTCTCCTACACAGTTTCTAAATTCCTCTTGAGAAGCTGAAAACGTTCTTTGTAAATATCCTATAGTAAAGAACTTAGGGAAGTCATTCAAAGGTCATGTTTACAAATTGTTTTAAATGACTAATTAAATATTTTAATCTCACTATTTTGGAATTGGGGCCACACCACTCTCTCCCCCTCTTTCTTCTTCACTCACTGTAGCTTTGTGGCTTTCCCTAAAACACCAAGTTCATTCCTGTTTCAAGAAACATGTTATTCCCTGTGCATGGAAGCTCATCACCCACACAGTCCCCTGACTCATTCCTGCCAGTTGTTGAAATGTCACCTTGCCTTCTCTGGCCAGCCCATCTAAAATACCCTCTCATCTCTGTCACTCTCATGTGCTTTGTCTTCTCAGCATTATCACCCCCTGAAATTATTCATTCTCCTGCTTCTTCACTAGAAAGTAAGATCCTCTGGTAGGAACTTGGTCCATTACGGTTAGTGCTATATCCCCAGGGACCAGAAGAGTACCTGGAAAATAGTAGATGCTCAACAAATTTTTTTAACTAAATAAATTTATTTTCTCTCCCCAGTTTTACATTATTATGACTAACACTATTATGAGCACCTTTGTACATTAAGCCTTTCCTTATTGTGCGGTTTTTTTGTTGTTTAGTTTTGGTTCTTAGAGCACTGAAGTTTTTGTCTATGATCTTTAGAGAAATATTTGTAAAACCTTATTTTCCTGTAAGTGGGTAGAGAAAAGAGCTCATTCTGTAATCCTTGCTGTTCTTCGCTGCATGACTGTGTCATTCTAGCTGTCTTCAGAAATTATGCTGGAGTTATGGATCAGGTGGAATTGTAGTTTTTATTCCTAGAAGTGCCCTTGTTCCTTTCTACTTCCCTCTAAAATGGGTAAAACAGCAGTCCTACAAACCTGCTGATCTTAATGCTGCTAAATATTTGTCCTGAAAGAATTTTTTAAAAATGATACAAAGCAGCCATAAACATGAAAGAATTGAATTGAAATTTTAGGAATGGGGTTGATAACACTTAATTCCTGTATGTGTTTGTTGTCGACAGTTTATTCTCAGCTCTGAATTACTGTGAAAACGAGCAAAACCCAAGAAGAGACAGGTGCAGATTTGCTGGAGCTTAGCAGGGTTCAGCCCTGTCTTGGTAACTGTGTTCCCAGTCACATCATGCTCCTACTCTTTTGGAAGTGCTATAGGAAGCATGGTGTACAGAACTCTAATGACTGTGTGTGTGTGTGTGTGTGTGTGTGTCAGGAAAAGGTAGGAGAGAGTGGGAATATGGGGTCTAGTGTTAGTTCTACTTCCAATGTGCTGTTCATTCTTTGGGATGTCATTTAGCTGGACGACTTCAGTTCCTTCATCTGTAAAGTTCAAGCGTTAGGCCTGGAGATGCCTTTGAGTCTCTCTATCCCACGTACAAGATCAGAGGCTGGCCAACCACGACATTCTCACGAGTCATTTTGGTCAAGAGCAAGGCTCACATTAGGTACCTGGAGCTAGGAAGTATTGGAGATCCGGAAGCAGTCATCCTGCTCCCTCCTCCCGCCCTGCGTTGTTCCTATTTACTCTCTAGCCAATAGCTCTAATTCTTCCCAGTGATACCTAGTTCTTTTCGTTTCTTCTCTGCTTCTCTGTTCCTTTCTTGACTCCCTTCATGTCTCAGCAGAGTTTAATGGTGACCCTGGTGGACCATCTATCATTGTAACACATATTCCCTTAAGCCTGCTTTACAAGTAAAATTTTTAAAAATTTATTTTCATAACTTTTCTCAGAAATTAAAAAAAGCACAAAAAATAATAGAACAAATACTCATGTTCATTAACTAAAAAAATAAAGTTTAACATTTTGACATTTTAAAATTTTATTTATATTTTTCTTTTTATTTTTTCTTCTTATTATTATATAAAATGTGAGAGATACCATTGAAGCCTCCTTTGCACCCTCACCATCCCGCTTCCCTTCCTCCCTCCCCAGAGAAAATGAATATCTTGGCAAATGTCCTTCACTTCCATAATTTTATACATTCACTACATAGGCATGTATCGATAGATAATATATGGTATTAAAATGCATTAGTGGTATATTATGCAGTGCTTATCCTTCTGCAACTTGCTTTTAAAATCCAACATGAATATAAATCAAGTTCTTTCATTTTAGGTGTTGAATTTTTCATCATTTGAATATAACATAATTTATCCATTTCTCTTCCGATGAACACTTAGGGTTTTCTTCTTTTATTTATTTATTTTACTCTTACAAACTATTAGCATGCTTGTTAATTTCTTCTTGTGCATATGTGTGAGCATTTCTTTGAGTACCTACCTTAGAGAAGTGAAGTTACTGATTGGCAAGGTTTGGGCATCTTTAACATCACTGCTGCCAGCTGCTGTCGTGTCAGTTCTGATTCACGGCGACTCCATATGTTTCAGAGTAGAAGTGCTCCATAGGGTTTTCAGTGTCTGATTTTTCATAAATAGATTAGATCACCAGGGCTTTTGTCCAGGGCACCTCTGGGTGGTCTTGAACCTCCAACCTTTCTGTTAGCAGCTGAGCTTTTTAACTGTTTGCACCACCCAGGACTCCTTAACATTACTGACTCCTTAACTTTACTAGATGATGCCATATTGCCAGTATATGCATCCATCAGTAGTGCACGCATGGGCCCTCCAACATTTGGTATTGTCATTAAAAAAAAAAAAAAAATACTGCCAAACTTGTTTGTGTAAATGGTATTTTATAGTTGCTTAAATTGTATTTCATTGATAACTAGAAAAGTTGAGGAACTTTTCATGTGTTTATTTCCTTTTGTGTGAGTTGAATGCTTGTAGCTTTTGCTAATTTTTCTATTGTGGTATTTGCCCTTTTCTTATTGAGTATTAAGTGTTCTCTGTATATACTAACAAGTTGTCAGTTAAAGGCATTTTCCCAGTGTATGTTCTGTCTTTTTACATTTTTATAGTATCTTAATTATACAGAAATTGCCAATTTGATTGTAGTCGAAATTTACAATGTGTTTCTTTATGGTTGGTGCTTTTGATGTCTTATTTAAAAAATAATTCTGTATCATAAAACTATAAATATATTCTTTATATTTTCTTTTTGTTGAAGTTTTGATTTTTACTTTTAGGGTTTATACGTTGATTTCATCTAGAATTTACTTTTATGTGGGGTAAAGTAAGGATCTAATTTTATTTTTATTCCTATACGAATACCATTTGTAGCAGCACATTTTACTAAGTAGTCTATCCTTTCCTTGCTTATGGTAATGTAAACCTTTCCTCATACCAGCGTCCACATACATATGACTGTTTCTTGGTATTCCATTCCATTCCAGTCATTTTTGGGGAGTTAACAATATTATGTTGAGAGTCATAATGATTTTGTAATTAGGTTTCCAAAAGGATTTCGAAGGGTTACGGTGTTGTTATTTAACTTCTTTGATTTTATATTTTTATCTTTCTTTCTCTCTTACTGAAAATTTTGGCTCTTAAGAACATTAAACATTAGAAAATATAGACAGACCGCTCAGGCCTTTGCCTGAGAAGTTCTTCACACAGCAGCCTCTGTGGCTGTCTCTGTCTTATTCTGGTTTTGCTCAAATGTCTGATCTCTGAGAATACTTTCCTGGCCATCCTACTGAAAGCATCCCCCTGATTCCGTGACTCTCGACCATACCCCTCAGTTTTATTTTCTTTATAGCACTTACACCTGACATCTTATTTAAAGGTGACAGCTTATTCCCAGCTGTATCCCTGGTGCCTAGAACAGTGTAGAGCATATTGTAAATGCTGAATGAATGAATTGAAAGTATGCTTCTGTCCATGGCGTGGGCATGGATGTACTTGACCATTCAGTACTGGAGGGGGCTGGGTCACACCAGACATCTTTGTTGAGTGGAAATCCTCCACCTTGCATAATAGGTCATTCTTTTTACCTCGTCCTTACACGTATCGCTTCATCTGATCCTCACAGGAGAGCTGCTCAGAGCAGCTACTGGGTGTTCTCTACGGATGAGAACACTATGCTTGACCATTTGCTGAGTGTTACATCGTGGCCAAGGCAGACTAGGGGCTCTCTGCTTCTGTCTCTCAGTGCATCCTTTGCTGTAAGTTTCTTTCCTCCTGCCCTGAACTGCAAGCAGACAAAGTGAAGATTAAACAAAATGAGTCGTTTCTGCTGAGCATATTACTCGAGGAGTAAGTTTTCCAGAGACTTAAAATAAATGAAAAGACCAAGTCCAAGTTGAGATTGGAGTAGAAAAGAAAGCAAAAAGCTCACTTCAAAGAAAGATTTTTTTCTCTCTTTCTTTTTTAATGCCACAGTTAGAAGAGGGAGGGAGACAGGCAGCTGAGATGTGGCATAACAGTATTTCAAATGCTCCCTCCTTGAGCTGTTTCTTTAACTGCGGCCGGTTGTGTTTATATGGCAACTGGGAGATGGGGTTGCAGTGGTCTAGGCTCTTGATTTTCTTTTAAATAAATCCCTTAAAGTTCAGTTTAGAGAGAATCAGGGCTTCTTGAGGTCTGCTTATTGATTCTGCCCGTCTGGCTCGGGGTGGAGTGAAGATGCCGAGGCAACTCATGGGAGATGGATTTCTCTGCTTTTCAGGAAGAGGATCAGGGTGTTGGAGCCCAGGAAAATGGCTCCCTGCTGGCTGTAGGTCGGCTGACCCCCCACCTTCTGGGTCACTGTTCTCAATTCTCTATACTCCTTTGTTCTGCTGCTCTGGCTGTTTCTGGCGTGGTCACTGCTGAACTAGTGAGAAAACAAAACAAAACTTACATCTGTGCCCAACATACTCATGCACGATAAATATTTTGGCATGTAAGTGATATAGAATTCAGTCAAACTAGTTGGTAAACTTTTATCCTTGAATTTACCAGTTTAACTAATTTCTCCATAAAAAAGCTGCTTTTGCCTCCATGGACAGTTGAGTTTCAGGAAACCATTTGGTGTGTATTTTATGGTGTCCTTTACCATGTTGCTTTCAAGAGCCTTTGGAACTGGAACCCAAACTACTCATCCTTCCTTTACTCTCAGCCCCTCGCGCTTTGTGATTTATTTTACTTTTAATAAAATATTGAATGCCATTTTCTCTAATTATTTCTTATTGAATGTACTCCTTAAGTCCCCTTTTTTCAAATAAAAAGAATAAAACCGACCATGTAATGGGACAATGGTTCTATCACTACTGATAATTATACATTTTGTTCTCATTGTAATTGCCCTGGTTTGAACTGTGCTTATTTTAGCAGAAAGCGTTCATTATTTTATCAACAACTGGCAGAGTCTGCTGGTATTTACTGACTTTTCTTTAACCAAAACAAGGATTATCGCTCCTATCCATGGTTCAGCTGCTAAATCTTTGCTAGGAAATTTGGGAACCCCTCTTGAATGAAATACTGTACAAAGCTTTAAGTACTCTTTGCAACTGAGTTGTATTAAATGATAGACAAAAAAAGCCCTCTGAAGAATTGGTGCTTAATTACAACTTAATTAGCATAATTATGCATGCTAATAGCATCTCAAATGAATAGCAGTTGTCAGGAGGTTGGGACCATCTGTAAGAATGTCGGATTAATACATCATTTTTTATTTCTAACAACGCTGTAACTCTTTCCCTGAAAGTGATTTTCATTAATCAAGTTCATTTTTATTATATAGAAAATTTGGCATTTTTCATTATGGGCCATTATCTGTTTCCCCATGCAGCCCTAATACAATACTAATGAGCCCCCGTGTGGCTGGTCCACACTGACAATGGTGGTACAGGTGTATTATTATAATTGTTACAAACAGCGTATTGTACCTCTGGAGCAGTGCAGTTCTAATCTCCCAGCACCCGCGTTTCCTCTTAGTACCGTCCCCAGGGCCTAGTACAATTTTCAGGGCTTTATGAAAAACATACATGTTTGTGGTTACAAAGAAGCTATTTAAAGACAAAGAGGCACACTATTTTATTACCTGCACTTCCAATGCTGTTTTGCTGAGAATCCCTTTTGTGGAAACAGAAAGCTTTGGGGGCACAGATGAGGCCTGCTCTGGGAGGGTAGGAGCCTGGGTGGCTGCATCCAATGCTGAATGTTTGAGCAGGCGGGCACATCACTCATTGCTAAACGTGGTCATAAAGCTGCGGGGAAGGAGTGTGTCTTCATGGTTCCTAGCCCCCAAGAAATACCCCAAATGGCAGTCTCTAAATTCACATCTGGATTTCACGGCACACATGTACAGCACAACGCGGGAATGTCTGGGGAGTCTGCCTCGGCTCTAAGCTGCCTTTTACTTTTCAACTTTAGCTTTTGATTGTTTTGAGGTTCTATCCACCCACCCTTTCCCCCTCCGAACAAAAAAACAAACAAAAAGCCAAGAAGATGTCTGCCTGCCCCTGCCCAACGCACATACACAGACTTTATTTTGTTAAATTTAGAGGCACCTCCTCTATTCCTGCACCCATACCCCAAAGTTAATACGAGGGACCCTTGCTGAGGGTGAGGAGGTTCCTTCCACTCTCTTCACCCACTTCTAGGCTCAAGGGGAGCAGCAGCCTGACTCATCTCATGGCCTCTGTGGTGTGCACATGTCAATATGGCCGCAGCTTTATCCCAAACCTCCTCTGCTCCTGGGAAAAAAGTACAACAAACCCTTGGCCTCATAGATCCAGAGATTCTGCCCTCTCTAGAATCACAAGCTACAGGGGGCTGGGGCTCTGTTTGGAGCCAGTGATGTGTGCTTGTACCTTGCACCTGCAGATGGAAAAGAAGAAGAGATGTGGAAAGAGGGTCTCCAGAGCCTTGGCCAGTCAGAGAAGATGGGCCTGTTCTTGATATCGCCCCCACTCAGTATCCTGCAAGTGAGTCTGTCAGACGGTATACAGATTGCACTGCAACAAGGCCTGTTAAAAGCAGTGAGCAGGCAGGCTGTGGGGGGATACACATGGGACATGTTGCTGTTATTAGGTGCCATCAAGTTGATTTTGACTCATAGCAACCCCATATGACAGAGTGGAACTGCCTCATAGGGTTTTCTAGGGTGTAATCTTTACAGGAGCAGACTGCCACGTCTTTTCTCTTGCGGCACCTCTGGGTGGGTTCGAACGACCAGCCTTTCAGTTAGCAGCCAGTTGCTTAACTGTCGCACCACCAGGGCTCCTTCTGTGTGAGACTTATACTAAAACAATTAGTTGTGCTTAGCTGAAATTAAAATTTAACTGGGTGCCCTGCATTTTAAATTTTTAAATTTTTTTTTTTGCTAAATCTGGAATGCCTGGCCTGTATCCACACTGCCTGGGTCTGAATCCTGACCCTGTCCTTACTAGCTGTGTAATTGAGTGCCATACTGAACCTCTCTGTGCCTTCTCGTCCTGGTAAAATGCGGACAGTCTTACGTACTTTGTAATGTTGTGAGGATTAAACGATTTTTGAAAGGTCAAGCACCTGGAATATTATGTGGCAATAAGCACTCAAGAAGTGATGCCTCTTATTACTGTGTCCCAGGAACCAGGGGCCGGTGGGTGCCTTTTTTTCCATTTCCAAGTTTATTGAATTGCGATCACCAGTCTGTCTATCTCCGTAGTGTTGAACACTGAACATTCTTTAAACTAAAACGTTTCACAAAGCCCTTGAGGGTGGCTGATGCCAAGAATGGAAGCCAGGGGCTACTTGCCATCTAAATGAGAGCAGCTGTTGCCAGTGGGTCCAGCCCGGTCAGGAGCAGCAAAGAGCACTGCCTTTGGAGCTCAAGGGATCTGAACTCAAATCCCAACCCCTCCAGTTACCAACAGCCAGATCTTCCAACCGTGCTTGGTGCCTCCTTCTACCTCACTGGCAAATGGAGGTATTCAAGGTCCCTGCCTCTCAGGGTTGCTGGGAGACCACCTGCGATGTCTGTCCATGCCCGGTGCGGTGCTGTAGTACAGACAGCCTCTCAGCCCAGGGGGGAGCAGCCATGCGCTCTGGAGTCAGCCTGGATTCCTGTTCTGCTTCCACCACAGGTGAACCGCGTGCCTTGCTTTCCTCAGCTGTCAAATGTAGATAACGATAGTTCTGACACCATAGGGTGATGATCAGATGTGCTGTTGTGTGCAAGAAAGAGCCCTGGTGGCACAGTGGTTAAGCACTAAGCTGCTAACCAAGAGCTCGGTGGTTCGAACACCCCAGATACTCGGAGGAAGAAAAACCCTGTGATCTGCTTCCATAAAGATTACAGCCTAGCAAGCCCTGTGGGGTAATTCTGCTCTGTCACATGGGGTCACTGAGTCGGAATTGATAGTACACAACAGCAACAACAACATTGTGTACAAAACCTTTAGGACAGGCCCTAGCATTTAATTCGACATCCAAATAAATACTGGGGTGGTAGTTTTCATTGCTAGAATTTCTTGTCTCTGCAGACTTTCCCCTTCCTCGGAGGAGAAGCGGGGGCCTGGGCTACTCAGAGCAGCAAAGTCCCTGGAAGGGTGTCTGTAGAGAGCCCTGCCCACCAGGCTTACAGCATGCTGCCACTGGGAGCTGCTCTCTGTCCGTGACAGCTCCAATCAGCCCAGAAAAAAAGAGCAGGCAGGCGTCCACTGACAGCCTCTGCTGCAGATCTTGGGGTTCTCCAGAAGGTCATGGGCAGTCTGCCTGGGCTGTTGATGGAACGGCCTGCTTCGGGCTCAGGTGTGCACACATGCACACTCATGAGGGCACACTCATGCACACATGTACATATGTACACACACATACACCATGGCCACTTTTCTGTGAAGGTCCTGGTCTGCTCTTTGCCTCCTCAGCACCAGCGGGGTCACCTCAAAGGACACTGGTGTGACTTAAAGGAAGACGTCTCCCTCCACCACACTCAGGAAGAGAAAGACTTCGTATGTTCCTATTAAGATGATTGAGAGTCGAACATATGAATAAGTATGAGACCCTTATTATATGCCTGCTACTCATGCAATCATCCATCCAGGCATCTATGCATTCTTTTAACAAACATTTAATAAAACCTTTTTCCTTGCAGAGCCAGGGGAAAGGTTTGTAGGTTAGGACTCAGTGGAGCTTTTGACCTAGTGGAGCAGACAGACAGTGCAGGAATGATGTAGAGATAGAGGGAACTAAAGAGAGCAGGGGTGGGGAAGCCAGACTGGGGAGGGAGCTGAGCATGGAAGGTTCCTGCCAGTTCTGCATGAAGGCAGTGGAATCACTGGGCTGCTTTAAATTCCCATCTCCAGTTTTAAAATGCCCATGTCTATCAAGCCAGCAAGTCCACCACTAGGAGTTTATTCTTTAAACCTGTATATGAGACTGTTTATTCAGAACAGAATTTAGAAACAAAAGACTGGAAATAGCCAGAATATTCATTAATAAGAGGATGGTAAATAAGTGATTGTATATTTAAACAAAGGAGTATCATGAAGTTGTTAAAAAAGAATTTAGTGGATTTGTATATAGTAACAAGGAAAGATCTCAGCAATCTTTCGTTGAATGAAAAATACCAAACACAATATAATGTGTGGTAGCTTCTCCTTGGTGGGAGAGAAAAAATTGTGGATATACATACAAGCATAGAACAAAGTACAGTTAACAGTGATGGCATTTGAACAGAGTGCCTGGGGTCCTGGACATTAATGGAGACTTAATTTCTTTGAATATTGTTCTGTTTTCATTTTCCCCATATATGTGTGTTAATTCTTCAGCTGATGAATAGCAGAAAAAGAAATCCCTTCTCAGTGGTGTGGTGTGGAGAAGGCCGCCTAGGAGAGCAGACTGCGTGGCTGGTGGCCAGGGCACACTTACAGCTCTCCAGCCTGAAAGAGTCCTTCCAAATCCCTTCTGAAAGGTTCTATAACTTGTCAAACACTGTAGCTGGAAGAACCACTTCATTGCTAATTTACCAACATGGTTTTGTCAAATGGGAATGCTGACAGAGCTTCATAGGAATGACATTTATAACTATAGGTCTTATTGTTGGAACTAAGTGGTTTAAGGTAGAAGAAAACAAAGTGGATTTCCTAAAAGGGGCATAAAAATCACCACCGAGAGGCCTGTCTTTTTAAGATTCCCTCATCAGAAGACTGGTCTCAGGGAGTATTGGGTTCAGCCTTCTGACTTGCTAGAAAGGACACAGCATCAGGGTAGGAAGAGACCTGGGCTCCTGTCCCCGATCTGCCAAATTACCTGCAATTTGAAGTGGGTCTTGCTTCCTCTCCAACCTTAATATCCTTATCTATAGACTGTAAGGGTTATAGCCCATCACTGCCGGGACCCTCAGCTCTCATATGAAACTTAATGAAGGAGAAGACGTACAGGAAAAAATTCTTCTAGCCTATGGATGCAAGATGGTAGAGTTGACACATACTGGTTGTGTCTGCCTGCATAGACCTCTGAGATCTTTTTTTTCACCTTAAATATTAAGAAGATAAAACAAGAGCAAGACTCATTGAGCTCAAACAGCTGACCATTTTAGCCTTTCTGCCTCCCCACTGTTTTTGATTCTTTTTTTTTCCTCCACTGGTGTTTTTGACCTGTGTGGATATACTTACTCTATAGATCCTGCCTCCCTACCCCTACCCTCCTGCCCTATGCCTGGTCAGATACTGACCCTGTATCCTCCAGAGAATCATTAGCCTCCTCTGGGGTCAGGGATCTGTTCATACTTTTCCCGCAGTGCACACTGGCCCCTGTTACCAGGGTTCCCAAGAGCCAGGATCTTCCCACTCCAAAGCCAAAAAGTTCACAGCCTGGTGTTTCCTAACTATATAATGTTACTTACAAAAAAAAGAAAAAAAGAAAGACTTTAAAATGCTTAGAGAAAGTGGGATGGGGGTGGGGTGGAGGAGTGGTGGGTGCTTTTCATTAGAATTCCTATAATCAAGTCTTTTCATTCCAAAGAGTGTTATTGACTAAGAATTAATATTAGATCTGATTTTGCAATAAGCCTAATTATGATGACTTTTAGGGGTGTATATATGTGTATATATATATCTATGTATATATATCTATATATAGCTGTATTTGCATAAAGCCCTTTTCTCATCTTTGCACATAGAAGTTAAAAATACTGAGTTCTACCCTTAAAATTCTCAATGGCTTATCATCTGGCAGAAAAGATAATTGTTCATAGGGACCACAGTTACGGAGGCTAACTTAGTGTCATTTGAAATGCTGCTTTTGAAGTTAAGTGACCTTCCCAGCACAAATATGGAAATTTCTAGAAGACCTTGGGTTAGTTGGCAGTGGGAGGGCTGAGACACACTGGCTGTCTAGAGTCTTTGGGGCTTTCCTGGGAGGCCCCCACTGGAAGTGGCAAAGATCTTAACTTGGCACAAGCACGTCTTTCACAGGCTTTTCTCTCTTCCCTGTCTTCTTGGCCACAACATTACCTCTAATGCCTTCTGTATCCCTGTCACTGTTTACATGGTGAAATTCAGATCCACGTCCCTTTCCCAACCCCACCTCATGGTACTCTGGCCTTTGTCTCGCTCATACTCTCACTGGGCCTCAAAAAAAATCCTTGCTCTTCCACCCCCCCCCCCCCACCTTTGTCTGTGCACACAGTTTTCCCTCTGTTTGGAATTCTTTTCTTCAGTCTTCCTTTATCCATTGGCAAACTCCTGCATCTAAGAAAACCCTAATTAAATAACCCATCCTCTGTAAGACTTCCCTTGTTCTCCCCAGCAATTGGCTTCTAATTCTAGCCTCCTGACACATTTGGACAGCTCTCTATTAAAATGATCTTGAAGCCTTTATTGGATTATTCACTTATTTGACAAATACTGAGTTCCCACTCGATGACAAACACTAAATGTCTGTTCACTGCGACTGAATGAAAAAGGGTTAGTGGGGCAGACAGTGTTAATTGATTGCCTCAACCTCTATTTGCAACACCCTTCTTGAGTGTCACATTCCAGCTAGAGGCAGCAACATGACACAGAGACCTTTGGAAAGTCTGTTTGGAGTTCCTGGGAGTTCCTTTGCTTTCTCAATGCTGGTTTTGTTACAGTGACCCTTTCTGCCAGATGATAGGTGTTCCCCTTTTTCCTCCTCTGTACTAGAGTGCAGATATTATGGCTGGAGCTACCAGCAGCCATCTTGTGGCCATGTGTCATACTGAAGATGACAGAGCAAATGCTAGAGACAGGTGGAACATAATGTTGTGGAAACTCTGTACCAGTCCTGGACTACATGTCTCCAGTTTCACTCCCTGTTTTTAAAGGTATGGTGGTTGTGTTTTCTTCTGTTGTTCTTAGGTGCCGTCAAGTTGCTTCCGACTCATAGTGATCCTATAGGACAGAGTAGAACTGCCCCATAGGGTTTCCTAGGCTGTAATCTTTTTTGAAGCAGGTTGCCAAGTCTCTTCTCCTGTGGGTTTTCTCTAGTGGGTTTGAACTGCTGACCCTTTGATTAGCAGCTGAGCACTTAACTACTGCGCCACCAAGGATCCTTTTAACCTGGTATAGAGCCTAGAAATGAGTGAGGGAAACCAGGGTTTTCGAATTACTTTGGAGATCCTTCCTTTTGCACATTTCTTCTATTATACTGTTGATTTAAAGAGGACCAGAGAAAACAAACTTCATTCTGACTAAAAGCAGCAAAGTTTGTCAATTGTGAGGATTCCAAATATAACATTTCTGCTCTATCAACCAGGTCTCTGGGGCATTTTTGTTTGTCCTGTTTTAATGTGCCAATTAAGTATTTAACTACATTTGAAAGAACATGTATAATGTGTTTATCATCCAGGGAAATAAAAACACCTGTTGAGATTGACTAGAAAGGCCAAACTTTCCTAACCTGTCTTAACTATATTCTTAGCAGTACTCACTTGCTTGGCTACTTGTCTGCAAGGCTTTGAACCTTTAATTGACCTATAACAGCAGAGTGACAGCAAGCTAGATTTTAGTCAGCATACTCATGATTTGCCAGTATTTTGAGCAATAGATTGCTAGCTAATAAATTTCCTGTGGCTTCCTTCGTAAATGCCAGCTAACGGCCTAAACATTCCGTGTAGATTTAATTACACATTTAGTGTTTGTGTAATTTTGAATTAATTACATGCCAAACAGATTTATGTTCTATGTACTTAATAAACCTCAGTAAGTGCCCTTTTAGCAATCAATTGGTATTTAGGACCTGGTTTGTTTTTTAAAAATAATGGTTCCCGTCGCCAAGTCTTGTCATTCTTTCCATATGTTTGGGTGTTGATAGAATTAGAGGCACCAGATGTTGATACTGACTTGAGAGTACAATCACTGATGGATAGTGGGGTTCAAGGTCTGTGGAGAGGAAGAGCGATGATCTCAGCCTTGGACGAAAGAGAGCCAGATCATCAACTTGATCATGGATTTGAGTTTTGGCGTTTGTTTCAGGTCAGAGTATGGTCTAGAGTGGACCTGCATTTTGGGAGTAGAAAAGAATCATGGCGGAGGTGGAACATCCTTACCATTTCCAGGTGGTTGGTACCCTGAGAGTCACCAGGGCTTTCTGTGTTCATTCTCATGGAAATCTTATTTCCAAGCGCACTGGGCATCTTGCTTATATTTTTTCCTTTAAGCATTGATTGAGAATTTACTCAGTGCCCAGTTTCATGCTAAATGTTTGTGAGTTTTGTTTCAGTGATTTCTCATCACAACTCTCTGAAGTCTAGTGGAGGGGGGCAGGGACTGTTTGTATTTTACAAATGAGGAAACTAAGGTCCAGAGAAGTGAAGTCACTTACAACAGAACATTCTGACTTGGGCTGAATGGCCTTCCACACTTCATCATTAATCATTTTTTCCTACGAATGGAATACACAGATGTTTGTCATTCTTAGCTAAATTTGAATCTCTAGTTGGGCCTTTTTAACCTCCTGAAATGGCTGATGATGGGACACAAGTTGGAGGCAAAGAGAATCAGTGCCCCCTTGAAGCTCTCTGGTTTGCATTTCCATCCCACTAGCAAGCTTTCCAATACGTGCTGCAGAGCTCTGATTCAGTGAGACAGCTGCCACCACGTTTTGTAAGTGCCTTCAGGAGAAATCCTCGAGAGCAGGGCTGGAAGAGGCTGACTCTGCCCTCTGTACGTGAAGATAAAAGTGGAGTGGCTGGGGAGTGCAGAGGCAGGTCGAGGTGACGAGGAGAGGGCATCCGTGAGATGAAAAAGCAGCTCCTTGGGAGTAGGATTGGGATTCTACATAAAACAGAACTGCGTACGTTCTCCCAGTGCAGTGCCGGCATCTAATTTCCCCTGTTGTCCAGGGGTCGGTGAGGCCAGTTTACAGGTGTGGGATAATGGATGCTGCACTATTACTGAAGATGTCCTCTCCTGGTTTGGGTGAATGCCATCCAGGCAGCTTGTGCCCACCTGGGCTACACATGCTGCCTCATGGAGCAAAATGTAAACCAGATGCAGCAGGCACCTCTCCCTGACCACTTCTCGCCATCTCTGATGGCAAGGTTGGGATTTATTGATGTTAAATGAAGGGAGACCCTTGCCATTTCTACCTGCATCTTCTCTTTATCTGGAAACTTCCCCATGCCTGTGAAACATAGTAACATAGCATGCACCTGTGGTTTAGACTTTGCTGTTTTCTTTTTTTTTTAATAGACTTTATTTTTTAGAGCAGTTTTAGGTTTGCAGAAAAATTGTGCAGAAAGTACAGAGTTCTCATATACTCCTTTTCCCCCCCTCTATGCACACTGTTTCTCCTATAATTAACACCTTGCATTAGTGTGATACATTTGTTACAACTGATGACAATTAATGACAGAACAACTGCCTGATAGACACAAAGCCAGGAGTGCTAGTGTTTTGCCTCACCCTCTTTGAGTAGTTACTCAGAGCTGTTTGTAGGCAGCAGAAACATTTTGCTATTCTCGCAGTAATATAGCACGCAGCCATCATTATTGCTAGATAATTGACTGTGTATCCCGAGTGAAACAAAGGTGGTTACAGAACGGTAAAGCCATCATCGTGTATTAATCGTGGTTATGGAGCATAACAGAGTAATTTATAAATTGAATTTTAAGTCCAAACAACTTTCCATTTATGCTTATATTAAAGGCAGGAGACAGAGATCAAGAATAAAATGTGTGGCCTCTAGCTGGTGACACGGCGCACATGGTTTTGAGATTCTAGTTCAATGGATTCTTTATTATTAGACCACCTTGATCATGCACCCCAGATTGCTAACCTTGTTCCTTTGAATGGAAGCCGCTAAATGTGCTGTTCTGTCTAATCTCAGTTGGGCTGGGTGGATACAGCACAACTATCAGTTTCCGTTCGTGAGCCATGATGTGCATTTTATTCGCACGTGTGTGTGTCTTTAAACATCAAAGCGTATATGTAGAAATACATGGAAAGAGACGTAAGAAATTGCCAGCGAAAGGGACTTTTTAACTCGTTGGCTAGTTTAACTGGCCCTGAAATGCAAGAGAGAGATCACTGAAAAAACAAGGAAAAAATCACTAATACCAGAATTCTCTTTTATCAGAGAATGGTTTAGACTTTGCTGTCTTTTTTTAATAGACTTTATTTTTTAGAGCAGTTTTAGGTTTTCAGAAAAAATTATACAGAAAGTACAGAGAGTTCTCACATACTCCCTCTCCCCTCTTCTGCCCTCTACACTATTTCTCCTATTATTAACATCTTGCATTAGTGTGATAAACATTTGTTAACAATTGTTGAACCAATATTGATACATCATTATTAACTAAAATGCACAATTTACATTAGGGTTGACTCCATGTTTTGTACAGTCCTAAGGGTTTTGACAAATGCATAACGTCATGTGTCCACCGTCACGGGATCACACAGAATAGCTTCACTGCCCTGAAAATACCCTGTGCTCCACCTAGTCATCCTTCCTCCTCGTCCCCTGAACTCCTGGCAACCACTCTTCTTTTCACTGTTGCTATAGTTTTGCCTTTTCCAGAATGTCACAGAGTTGGAATCATATAGTACGTAGATTTTTCAGACTGGCTTTTTTTCACTTAGCAATATGCATTTAGACTTTGCTGTCTTTTGAATACATTTTTGTCTTTGAGTCAGAGGTTGAACTTGACACCATTGATTGCCTATAATCACATAATTTGTGGTAGGCTAAATGAATTTCTTAATTTTTTTTTAGATTAAAAAGCACCTTTCTAATACAAGTAATATGTGGCCTCGTAAGATGCTGTTTGTAAGTTTGAAAGCATTTTGGCTCTTTTCATGTGTTTTTGGCACACACCTCACCAGTTGTGGGAGATCTTGTTTCTTCAATGATTTCAGAGCTCACAGACCCTTTTTAATTTATATTCCAAGTCACACTTTCACCTACATGGGACCTCACAAACAGAGCTAGAGGTGAAGGTGACCTCGGGGGATATTGTCTGATGTCCCTGTTTTGCTTGTACTGTTTTGTTTTTACTGCCGCGTGACTTAGCTGACTCTCACTAAATCTGCTATGGTTGACAGAACAACTGCCTGACAGACACAAAGCCAGAGTGCTAGTGTCTTCTCTCACCCCCTTTGAGTAGTTACTCAGAGCTATTTATAGGCAGCAAAAAACATTTCGCTATTCTCATGTCCCCCAGCCCCCCAAAATACAAACACATACATACACACATGCATACATACTCACATTTACACATATATACACATACACACATGTGCATGCATGCATACTCATACACTCATATTCACATTCACACATAAACCCACAGACACATTCACATACATACATACACACACATGTACACACGTACATGTGCGTATGCATTCATAACCGGTACATACAACACACACACATACACACACACACTTTCCTCTCCTCTGGTGTTTGGGGCCCAGGGACGTTCAATGCTTTATACAGATGTTTTCTCCTGCATGAAGATGACAATGGACGATTGCACAGCTGGAATCCCGGATCCTCCTGCTCAGCAGTGGTCCATCCTTTCCTGTCAACTTCCTCTTCTCTGCTCTGAACCAGCAATGAGTCCTCCCCTTTCTGTGCATCCATTAATTTCCCCTGCAGCACATCTGATTTCCATTGCAGGGTCTCTGGGCAGAGCCCTTATCAGCTTTTCTTTTGGAGTTGGTCCTCACATTGCTTACAAAATGAATGCAAATCATGAAAACGATCCTAAGCAAAATATACTAGCAGGAAGTAGTGTGAGCAGACAATCTGAGGATGGGGTGAGGCATGTTTGAAAACTCACTGAGCTGGAAGCTATTTGCCAGAGATTCTGCATAAACGGTGGTGATTGCCAGGACTTACTTTCCTTGTAACATTTATGCTCAGAGTGATTGGGCAGGCCATATCTGGAAGATTCCTTTACTCTCCTTAAAAAAAAAAAAAGAAAAAAAGATAAAAATACCCCATCCTCTCTCTGGAGCATCCTACTTCTAACTTCCCCAGCCCACTCCGCATTTACTTGGAATTTTTGGCCCCAGTCAAATCTTTTGTGCCTTTTTATATAAAGCCTGGACTGCTCTGAGCAGGGATGGGGTGAGAGACAGTTTTTGTGCATTGTGTCTGTGTCTCATGACTGGGTCAATAGTACATCCTTTAGAATAAGAAAAATATCTTATGGATGAAAACAAAACCATCATTTAAGATCCCCACACAGTCACCCCTACTCACCACGGATGGGGCTGCATTTGGGAGCGCCAGTCTTGGGGGTAAGAACAGTGCTGAAAGCACTCTGCTAACCTCATCGAGTCAGAGGAAAACAGATCCTCTTCCACGTGCTTCTTCTCTATTCCAGCCAAACTTCCTGCATTGGTCATAAATATTTAAAGCAACAGTCAACAAAGTTTAAAGATGGGGAAGTTAGGAAACCGAATCTTGTCTGCAGTGCCTTCCCTGTCCCATGGGCTGCCTCATCTATCCTTCAGAATAAGGTCAACTACACGTGGCTCAGAGGTAAAGGCTGCAAGCCTCCTAAACCTATTGCCATCGAATTGATTCCAACTCATAGCAACCATATAGGACAGAGTAGAACTGCCTCATAGGGTTTCTAAGACTGTAATCTTACGGAAGCAGACTGCCACATCTTTCTCCCTTGTAGTGGCTGGTGGGTTCAAACAACCAACCTTTCTGTTAGCAGCTGAGTGCTTAACCACTGTGCCACCAGGGCTCCTTTTTGAGCCTCCTAGCAGGTTATCATTGCTTAGGAAAGCCTTCAGCCCTAGCGAGTGGCATCATCCTTCTGTCTTAAGGTTCTGGCAATGCTGAGTGACAGCTTTAGAGGGGTTTGCAGGAGGTAAATGTTTTGAAGCAGCTTGCCATTGTACTTTCATGCTGTAGATACCTTGAGTTCCGCAAGCACATTTTGAGCATGTGTGCTCTGCCAGACTTAATGCTGGATTTTGAGGATACAGAACTTAAAAAGCAAAACCCTCCCCTCCAAGAATTCACATTTATAGTACCATGTGATATAGGCTCCAACGTGGATGCATTGGGAAGATTATCAAGAGATAAAAATTGGTGGTTCAAACCCACCCAGCTGCTCCACAGGAGAAAAGACCTGTCGATCTGCTCCTGTGAAGATTACAGTCTTAGAAACCCTCGGGGGCAGTTCTACTCTGTCCTATAGGGTTCCTATGATTTGGAATCAACTCACTTGCAATGGGTTTGGTGTTTTATAGGGATCTAAGAGGACTGATTTATTCATCCAACCAACATGTATTAAGCACGTGTATGCTAGGCAAGGAGTCCTGGTGGCACAGTGGTTAAGCTCTCAGCTGCTAACCAAAAGGTTGGCACTTGGAACCCACCAGCCACTCCATAGGAGAAAGATGTGGCGTCCGCTTCTGTAAAGATTACAACCTTGGAAACCCTGTGGGGCAGTTCTACATTGTCCTATAGGGTCGCTATGAGTCATGATTGACTTGATGGCAATGGGTTTTAATGAGGTTATGTGCTAGGCATTGGGCTGACCTCTGAGGAGTGAAAGAAGAGGAACCAGATAGGCTCCTGCCTTCATAGGGGTTATAATAAAGTGGAAAGTGGAGCACTTGAGGGAGAGGTAAGTCCTCATCTAAGAGACTACCTTTGTTGGATCTTGAAGGATGTATAGGAGTTTTCCAGGTAAAAAAGTGGATGAGAATTGAAGGGCATTTCTGGCAGAGGTAAATCAGAGGCAAAAGCGTACAAGGGGCTGCCATTACTGCAGAATGGGCAGAAATCCCATAAGGAGCTTCCCCAGGTATGCAGGTACCTGACAGGTAAGAACCTTGTGGACCAAGCAAACCACTCTGGGTCTTATCCAGGCGGGGGACCCTGCGCCATGACTGTATTCACTTGGAGAAAGGGGCATCTTTTCCTAGTCTGTCTCCCTACAGAGAACTCCTTTTTCTAATTCTCGTAGACACCCTGTATATTACTCACTATCTTATGAAAACATTAAGCTCTGCTCCATCCCCAGCACAGAAGGCAGAACTCCTTGTTGGACATGGTAGAGAAAGAATTGTCTGCTGTCTTGCCTCTGCTTTGGAGGTGATGTGGCCTTGCCTGACTGTCTGTATAATCAGTGGCCAGGATCCTTCCGGCAGAATGGGTGTTGTCTGCATCCTACAATGCCCAGGCCCAAGAATTAACACTACATAGGTCCTACCTCTACATCAGCAAAAGCGGATGCAGTTGCAAGTTAGTAAATTGTAGATGTCTTCTTGTTGGATGATATTGGTGAGGAGCAAATCTGATAGTTGGGAGTGGAAACCCAGAAGGTCTGTTTCTGGCTGAGGTGGGTGGCTTATGTTATTAAATACAGGTGTCCTTCTAATGTGTGAAGACCCCAAAGCCTTAATTTTAAAAGACCCCTGTATTCAACTATAGAAAAACCATAGCTGGATAACATTAAAAATGTTTTTATGACATGAAGCTGGTTTTAAAGAGTACGAATGTACGTATTTATTATTTTTTTGCTGCATTTTATTCTTCCATTGGTGAAAAAATCTATAATTCCTTACTCAGTCTAAGCACATTATAGTTTACGACACATTTTCATGTGTATTTTCTTCACAAGAATTTTGTGAAGATGAGGGCTGAGATTCTTAAGTCCATCACATAGGTGAGGAAACCCAAGGTTGGAAAGCTCTTAAGACTTGCCACGGCATGCGACTGCTTTTCATGTCTTCCTTTTAGCTGGTGTGGCTCCTCAGAAGATGTGGGCTGCCTCAAAGGGCCTGTACGAGGCCCACTAGGGATTTGAACCTTGATCTCAAATCCTAATTCAGACTTTGATGTGGTGCTTTGCCTGAAGGTTTGGGGGCTGAAAGAGCTGCATCGCCTGTGAGGAGCTGTGGCTTCAAGAGACACAATTTGTATGTAGAGGAAAGTGCGTGAATGGGGCTTCAGGAGCTTTGACGTGACTGGCGATTGTGCAGCAATGAGACACGTAACTGAATTGTGCCTGTCAGGACCAAGTGACCAAGTAGGGTCAGTCCCCTGGCTCAGCAGTGGTTCCGTGCAGCTGCGAAGGGGCTCACAAATGCTGTAACTGTCAACAAAAATCCACTGGGGATTTTTCCCTTTGAAGATGATCAAACAGCAGAGTTGAGGAGTTTGTTGTACGATTTTTTTTTTTTTTATCCTTTAAAGCAAAAAAATTCACCTGTAGTAACTCAGTATGGCATCTTAAGACTTTGGGAGATGGCTTTTTGATTCCCAGGCAGTATAACATTCATCCCATATATCACTGCTTCTTCCTCTGACCAGACAGAGAGAAGTAATATCACTGCTTCTTCCTCTGACCACACAGAGAGAGGTACTCTGAAATGATTATTTCTTTTCTTAATCACATTTGCTCATGGCTTGTTTTTGAGGCATTCACTCTGCATTGCCTTATTCCTTGCTCTTACCCAGTATTTGTGCTCCCTGTTTACTCTCTAGAAGGTGTGCACACGGAGGGCCCTGCACATGCTGGGCTGGGGAAGGGCTTGGCTATATTTGGA
Organism: Trichechus manatus latirostris; assembly: GCF_000243295.1. NCBI lineage: Eukaryota > Metazoa > Chordata > Mammalia > Sirenia > Trichechidae > Trichechus > Trichechus manatus. The sequence continues at coordinate 3,673,066 of NW_004443989.1, read as the reverse complement.
ACCTGAAGAAGATAAGCTGTTGCCAGTTGTGGTTGGTTCTTTGGGAACTATGAGATCTGAGGTCGAGTCAATACGTGTGCTCGTCCCATTTCACAAGACCTATCACTTTTGGGCTTGTTGTACCTGTGTCTGTGATGGAGATGGAGGAAGGGGCCCTGGAAATTATCTCCTTTCTGAGACAGGGTCAGAGGTTGCAGTCTATGAGATTTCAATCAATCCTGAGTGAATCATTTTCTTTCTTCCTATCTCTATCTTGGTGGCTCAGTCACCTTCCATGTAGGAGACCCAGGTTCAAATTCTGCCAATGGACCTCATATATAGCCACCACCCGTTTGTCATTGGAGGCTTGTGTGTTGCTATATTGCTGAACAGGTTTCAGCAGAGCTTCCAGACTAAGATGGACTAGGAAGAAAGGCCTGGTGGTCTACTTCCCCAGATCAGCCAATGAAAACCCTGTGGAGCACAATGGTCTGATCCCCAACTGACTATGGGGATGGTACAGGACCAGGTGGCATTCATTCCCTTGTGCATGGGGTTGCCATGACTTGGGGGCCCATTTGATGGCAGATAACAACAACAATCCTGCCCTGCTCACCTCCCCCAGAGCTTTAGGGATCAAATGAGTTAGTGAACAGGAAAGCACTTTGTAAACTCCCACTTGCATCATCCCTGTAAGCTGTTAAGCTGTGGTACAAAGACCAGTGACCAAACTAGGACAACATGGTAAGGGGTGGGTGGGAGCTTTGTTTCTTTGGCCCTGTGTGGTGAGATCATCTCTTTCAGCGTTTGTTCCTGCCTTTCTGAGCTCATTTGCTGGTTTTTCCCATAATCTCAGCCCCTTCAGTCCAGAATGGAACCTCTGATGATGAAGATGGAGCATTAACAGTCCCAGTCAACCACGAGCCTCCTGGGAGCATATTTCTTCTCATGTCTATCTTTAAAAGGCACAAACAAAAATAAAAAGAAAAACCCAAGTACCCTAATCTTTACAGTGATTTGCTATGCCCATCACAGAAGTTAGGTCAATGAATTCTCATTTAACTTTACGAAGGATTTGAGATGTTTTCAGTGGGTTTCTTAGGCCAGAGACCCACAAGAGCCAGCATCAGTGTCAGCTTGGATGGGAACAAGTCAACCCTTGTCAAATGCATGAAAGTGGTGAATTCATCTGTAAGGCTATCCAGCCTCCCAAGAAGTATGCTGTTTTAGCCAGAGTGAGCACAGGACAACACACAGATGAAAGCAAGCCCTTTCTGCCCGTTGTTTTTACTGGTATGTCCTCTCTTTCATACCTGCTAAGATGGGCAGAGGTGTTCGCTCCCCACTGTAGGAGAACTTGGCAGATTCCCCAAGCCCTTTTATTCTAGTCTTCTTGCCCACTGGAAGGCAAAAGGCTCTATTCATGAGTATCCATCTGTTTAGCACACATGTTGAAAACTTGCTATATTCCAGGCACTGTAGTAGGTGTCTGGGAAGCAATACAGAGCCCAGGCAGCTAGACAGAGGTCTGGAGTTGATAGTCCAGTGGGGACGACAACACTAACCAAACCATAACGCAGCAACGGTGTGAAGAAGGGGCACCTAGTGCTGCGAGAGCTTCTGCTGGGGATTTGACCCTGGAGAATGATCCAGGCCCAACCTCTCTGAGGCAGCACTATTGAGCCAGGTCTAGGGATGAGAAGGGATCAGTGGAACTAAAAGGAGAGGGGGGCATGGTGTGTGCAGAGGCTCCAAAGTGGAAGAAAACCTGATGTGTTGGAGGAGCCAAGAGCAAGCCAGTATGGCGGACAGCAGAGCAGAGAGGAGTTTGAGGAGGCTGAAGCGGGAGTAGGGGCCAAAGTATGGGGCTTATTGGCCATTTTAGGGTGTACACTATTTGGGGAAGAAAGATTCCCTCCCCAGCCCCATTACCCTGGAGATGCATTGGTTTGGGCCCTCACCTATGGGCTACCTAGGCCTGCCCAGTCCCCAAGCCAAATCTTTTTTCTTTTTTTTTTATTGTAAAAATACGTATAATACAGCATTGGCCAATTCAATATTTTTCAGATGTACAATTTAATGATATCAATGATATCGTTGTTATTAGGTGCCATTGAGTTGATTTCAGACTCATAGTGACACCCCGGGTAACAGAGTAGAAGTGCCCCATAGGCTTTTCTAGGCTGTACCGTATTTTTACTCAAGTAACCCATTCCTTCTACATTTGTTTGTCACCTGTGCCGTTCCCCTGAGAGGTATTTCCATAAGTGCGCTGTGCTAATTATTATTTTTTTTTAATAGCACCATGTAAAAAAATTAGCATAGCAGCATTTAGGAAAATGCCTTGCAGGGAGGGTGCGGTTGGCAAACAAACATAGAAGGCAATACTTGCAAAAAAAATACGATACGGCTTTTTGGAAGCAGATTGCCTGGTCTTTCCTCCCACTGGGTGAGTTTGAACAGCCAGCCTTTCAGTTAGCATCCAAGCACTTAACCGTTGCGCCACCAGGTCTAATCATGTCCAATTTTTTTTAATTGTAAATATATATATAACATAGCATTTGCCAATGGAACATTTTTGATGTATACAATTCAGTGACGTGTGCAACCATCCCCAGTATCCTTTGCCAAATTTTCCATCACATAAACAGAAACTCAATATGTGCTAAACAGTGCTTCCAAACCCACCCTCACCTCCTCACCTCCCCTTACTCCTAGTAAGCAGTATTAAACTTTGATTTCTATACATTTGCCTATTCTAGATATTTCATATAGGTAGGACCATACAGTATTTGTCCTTTTGTGAAATGAAGTCCTCGTACAGGCTACAACATGGATTAAGCTTGAAAACATTAAGCTGAGTGAAGTAATCCAAGCCAATCTTGACCAAAGCAGGGGTCATTAGAAAATTGAACCTCAAAGGCAGGCAGGTGCTCTGTGACTCGTAGTGCTGGTTCGTGGCCTGGTCCAGTGTGACACATGTCCAGTGGGTCACAGACCAGCAGTGAGGCCCTGTTGGAGACTCTCCCAGCACTAGGTGCCCAGGAGACCACATCTGCCAAGTCCGTCCTAGGTCTCCCTTAGGCCTGGTTCATGCATCAGAATTTCACCTACATTTCCCTGGAGGTCTAGGCCTCTATTCTGAACCCAGAATGCAGTGCTCTGGCCTTGTCTTTAGTTTGTTCATTCATCCAAGAGTAATTTTTTTTGGTACTTACCATGTGCCAGGCACTGGGTTGGGCCCACGGGGTGCTGCAGTGAGCGAAAGCAGGCGTGTTGCCTGCCGTACTGAAGCTGCAAGTCCAGTGGCAGTAGTGGGAGAGGGAAGGAAACAACTGGGACCCTCCAGAATGGGATATCACTTCCCCCTTTTCCTACTGTCTGAACCCCAGCTGTCACCCCCATAGATTGCCCACCTCTGCCTTCCATCATCACACAAGCTTGGAGATAGGCCAGACTCGAGAGCATTTTCAGTGGACTGCAGATCCTTCCTGTGAGGGAGCAGGATGGGCCCCAGCTCCTTTCCCTTGCTTTTTGACTGCCCAGCCTGATCTTTAGGTTGGATTGAGACACCCAGAGGATCTTGCCAAGATCCACAGCCTCACTATGCGACTCCAGGTGCCCAGAAAGGCCACCTTCCTTGTTATTTTCCTCTGGGCACAAGTCCCCACTCCCCATTGGCAAATCTTCCAACAGCAGTATATTCTCACTCACCAGCAGTTAATGAACTGTTGCCCAGGATGGTTAATGCCCTGTGAAATCAGTCATTAATTGTAGAAACAACTGATTTCAGGACGATCATGGTAATTATGAGCCGTTTATGATGGCGGTGGCCTAGCAAAACAGAGTGCCATGTTGCCCATTCATCAGGAGGGGACAGCCAGCAACATGACTTTGGGGTTTTCCTCTAACAGGGAGGGGTCATGGGCTGTTGAGCACCCACACCCCTGTAACCACACTCATAAACCTGTGGCTGCAAGGCTGAAAGTTAGCAACTGTGCTCTGTGGGGGGGAAACAAACGGTTCACCTGCCAATGGCCAGCAGAAGGAGGCAGCATCGGATAATAGATAAAATTGCTCTTGGGCTGTGGCCTTTCCTGGTTCTGGTGGCTTCTGAACTGCAGTCCTGAGAGTCAGTGAGGGTTCACTGGGTGGCCTCTGGGCTGACCTCTTTAGGTGACGACTGTGAGGCTTATTACTCATCTGTTTCATTTCTGGGGAGAATTTAAAATAAGCTAGCCCCTTCAGTGGTAGTACATCAAAAACATGCTCATTCATTTGTACTTTTTGTCTTGCAAGCTTCCCCCCAGGCAATCAGAAATTGCTTACAGCAGTAGGAAGCAATAGTCTTTCTCTGAGCTGCCCCTACCAATACTGATACAGTTTTCAGCTTTCCACCCTCAATTGCCCCCAGCTATTTCTGGAGTCCTAGAAAGTTTCTTGTGTAAACTCTTGAAAAAGTCCTTAAAAGCCCCTTGTCCTCCTGGTCTTGGTGCCATCAGCCAAGATGGTGTATGGGGCGGCCCGTAACTCAGAAGCACTGAGTCTGCACCAGGTACTCAAACCAAGAAACCCCAAACCCATTGCTGTCAAGTCGATTCTAACTCATTAGTGACCCTACAGGACAGAGTAGAACTGCCCATAGGGTTTCCAAGGCTATAATCTTTACAGAAGCAGACTGTTACACCTTTCTCCTGAGGAGTGACTCTTGGGTTCAGACTGCTGAACTTTTGGTTAGCAGCTGAGTGCTTAACCATTGCACTACCAGGGCTCCTACCCCCCATATTATCCCAAGGGGACAGGGACCACAAAAGGTTTCTTAAGCAGCAGAATAGCAGGATCATTACTGTGTTTTGCAGAGGTCAACTAAGTCACAATTGCGTAAGGATACAAGGTATGTGCTCATAGCAGGATAGTTAATAATAGTGAAATATTGGAAATGCCCTATGTAATCAACATGTGATTAACAAAATATAGTTGTACATCAGTAAAGTGGAATTCTGTGCAGCATTTAATATGATTATTAAAATATATGCTTATTGACATGGAAAAATGCCTGTTAAACATATTATTCAGTGACAAAAAGCAGGCAAACAAATATATGGGATCCCATTTTACAGAAAGTATGCACTGATGTTGGTATGTGTGTGTGAAAGTAAACAAGCCTCTGTTGATGCATGCCAGCATGTTAGCAGTGGTTATTCTGAGAGATTTAAGGAGAACTTTTACATTCCTCTTTGTGCTTATGAGTTGGAATCGACTCAGTGGCAACGGGTTTGGGTTTTTTGTACTTATGGACAGTGTTGGAATTGATTGTAATGAACATGTCTTGATTTTACAATAAAAACTAAAAGCTTTAATTTTAGAAAGAATAAATCTCCAAAGAATTTTAAAGATTAAATTGTACAAGTTGAAAAAAATGGTTTATCTTATGGATTACATCATAAATACATAGATTACATTATAAATAGACATTTTATGGATTGTATTATAAATCAAAACAAAATCTCAATTGGACGGCATCGGAGAAGGTAGACTCTGGTGGGGGGTGTTGACATGAGAAAGGAAGATGGATAGAGGGTGGGCAAAAGAAAACCCCAAGTCATTTGCTATCGAGTCAGTCGTGACTCATGGTGACTCCATGTGTCTCAAAGTAGAACTGAGCTCCATAGAGTTTTCAGTGGCTGTGACCTTTTGGAAGTAGATTGCTGGACCTTTCTTCTGAGGCACATCTGGGTGGATTTAAACTGCCAACCTTCCGGTTAGTAGAGGAGCACTTAACTGCTTGTGCCACCCAGGGACCCCTGTGGGGTAGCAATAGCCAAACAAATGTGCAATGACAGTGGGTGCAGAGATATTATGTACAGGTCTGTTGTGCCCACGAAAGTGATTCCTGGCCAAATATATCAACATTTGTGATAGGCCTGAAAATTTTACTCTATCTTTAATGCTGATTTTTCTTTAACTTGGGCATAGCACTAGCTTCAGCCAGCTTCATGCATTTTCCTGGCACTCTTCACTGTCTCTACATGTTTGAGGGCTTCCACTTGGCCCCTTTGTTGAGAACTGACTCTTGCAGAGCCCCAAGAAAATGACCATCATTCTCAAGTCTCCTTAAATGAAATCCTTTTCTTGTTAAACATCATTGCGTGTAAACCTCGTTCTAAAATACTGTGGTGCAGTTGGAATTTCAGCAAATGATGCTTCTAAATCCCAGTGCAAGAAGTTATCTCTTTAATGAAATTTGATATAAATTGCAAAACCTGAAAAAAATCAGTATTGTGAATCAAGTTTTTATCTAACTTATGAAACAGCTGGGGGTGGGGGCAGGAATATTTTTAACAAGTTGAACAAAGTTAAATATTTAAAAAAATTCTGTTTTGGGGATGAATAGAAACAAGAACAAACATATAGTGTATTTACAATGATTTGCTTATAACCATGATTAGAGGAAAATTCTGAAAAAAAAAATCTATCACATAATAAATCTCAATATCATCTTGCTAACAATTGACCCAAACCGGCATTTATTCCACATACCCTATTTTTTTTTTTTAATTAAAAAAGTCTGTATGTTGTCAGAAGTTCTCTAGCTTTGGAAGATAATTTATTAATAGAATAATAAAGTGAAGTCAATGCATGATATATTCTGATTGGAACTGGAGATCCTGCTGATAAAAATGTTGCAAGACCCAAGTTACAAATAAAAAACCAAGGAGCCTCTATGCTGTCCCTTTACAGTGTTTGTTCTTTATCAACAGTCCATTCTTTATTGTCTGCAACTTTAGTAATCTGTAACTTTAACAGGATAATACATATCTCACAGGGTTATTGCAAAAATTAAGTAAGAAACTGAAGCATGTGAACATGCCTGGCACTCATGTATCACATAGTGGGTGCACTACCCATGTGGAGTTTCTGCCCTTCTGTAACCTCACAGAAAAGTCTGACCCCAGCTACTTTGTAAAAACCTCCACTTTGGTTTGCTTACTGGAGCTCAGTCCCCACATCTGTTCATAGAGGGTTCTGGAAGCTCTGGAGTGAGGGTATGGACAGGCTTTCCTTTTGGACTGATAGATTTCTTCCCAAACTGCCTGGTGGTTCTAGCAGCACACCCCTCTTGCCCCAGTGTAGGCAATCTCATCAAGAAAATAAATTCAATGCAAACTAATACACAATTTGGAAACTTTCTGTGAATAGATGGATTTTACACTTTGGAAGATTTTTGTCTTATTTTATTACTAGGGCTTCTGATAAATTAAAGGGAGATGAGTTGTACCTGGGCCAAAGAAACCCTTATGTTTAAATTAAAATTTACATCTGTCCTGTGTTTGGTCTGTCAGATCGACAGGGCTTTATCAGAAGGGACTTGAGCTGTTTGATACTTTTTATTTTTCTCTTGGTCAAAAAGGTTCTTACTGACTTTTTCTGATATTTCATTAGTCTGTTACTAGGATAGTATTCTCTAATATAAAGCGAAGGGCTGAAGCTGCAGGGAGAATGATTTAGCATTGATTCAACAACTAATAGAATTTTGTAATGTTTAAGAGGATGGATTTGAGGTTCGGAGAGATTTGATTGGTAATCCTGTGTGACCTTGAGCAAGTTATTTACCTCTTCAAACCTCTGTGTCCCCTTCTGTATAATGGAGGTGACACTTACATTGTTTACTATAGCTGTATAAAACCTCCTAAAATTCAGTGGCTTGAAACAACAGTAGTTTATTGTTTCTCACACATCTGTTTGTTGGATGAACCAGTCTTGGCACTTAGCCATGTGGCTGTGCTGATCTTGGCTGGACTCGCTCACATGACTGAGTTGGCTGGGAGTCAGCTGGGTTGCTCTGCCCCATGTGTCCCTCATCCTCCTTGGAGCAACAGGCTGATTGCAGTATACTCCTTTTGTCTTGATGGTGGAGAAGCAAGAACACAAGCCCAGTCAGAGCACTTTCAAGGCTTTTGTCACTCCTGGTAACGTTTTTCATTGGTCAAAGCAAGACATTGAGGCACTGGTGGTTCAGTGGTAGAATTCTCACCTTCCATGCAGGAGACCCAGGATCAATTCCTGGCTAATGCATTTCATGTGCTGCTGCCACTCATCTGTCATTGGAGGCTGGCATGTTGCTATGATGCTGAACATGTTTCAGTGGAGCTTCCAGACTAAGATGAACTGGGAAGAAAGGCCTAGTGATCTACTTCAGAAAACCAGCCAATGAAAACCCTAGGAAGCACAATTGTCCAGTCCTCAGCCAATCATGGGGATGGTGCAGGACCAGGCAGCGTTTTGTTCCATTGTGCCTGGGGTTGCCATGAATCAGGGGCTAACTTGATAGCAGCTATAAGCAGGGCTAGAGACCAGACATGGAATTTTCCAGCTTTCCTTGCAGCTAGAGGTATCCGTGTAACTATGACACAGTTCTGGTCAGTGAAACTTAAAGCATACCTCTAGGGAGAGTTTCTGGGAAAGCTTTGACTTTCCTAATATAAAGCAAAGGCTTTAGCCAATGCCACCCTGGTGTCACTTCTTCCTGTTTTCAAGGCAGACATGCTGTCTTGCTATAGCTGCCATTTTTGACCAGGGGAGAAAGGTCAAGAGAATCAGAGGAGTCTGTGTTGCCATTGTTGTATCAAAAAAAAAAAAAAAAAAAAAAAGTTATCTGTCTCAAAAAACAATGTTATCTATCTCCAGATTTCATCGTTTATGTGAAAAAAATTAACCAAGGTTGGACAGAGTTTCTCACTTACAGCTAACAACATTCCTAACAAATATAGAACATGAGTGTTGTAGGCTGAATAATGGCCCTCAGAGGTATCCATGTCCTCATCCTTACACCTGTGAATGTTACCTTATATGGCAAAAGATGTGACTAAGATCTTGAGGTGGGGAGATTATCCTGGATAATCTGGGTGGGCCCTATAAGTAGTCACAAATGTCCTTGTAAGAGGGAGACAGAGTGATGTGACCACAAGCAAAGAAATGCAGGTGGCCACCAGAAACTGGAAGAGGCAAGAAAATATTTTTTCTGTGGAGTCTCTAGAAAAAAATCAGCTCTGCCAACACCTTAATTTAGCCCGAGAAGACTCATTTCAGACTTTTAGCCTATAGATCTATAAGAGAATACATTTCTGTTATTTTAAGCCACGAAGTTTTTGGTAATTTGTTATTGCAGCAATAGGAAACTAATACAGTAGATAAATGAGATGAGGGAAAAGTCAGAGTGAGGATGGTGCTGTGGTCTGGGGGAGATCAGGGAACATTTTCCTGAGGGAGTGATTATTGAGCAAACATAAAAAGATGAATCGCCCATATCTTGATGAAGAGCAAGGAGGGAGAGAATAAGAAACATTTATTTGACAAGTGTTATGGGCCAATCACTACATCTGCCAATCATCATATAGTATCAGTTATCTTATAAAGTAGACATCATTGTTATTTCCATTTTGCAGATGAGGAAATGAGATGACTCTCCTCCCGCTCCCCTCATTCCTCCTTGTCCTTCTTCCCTTTCTTCTCGCTCTGAGCAATTTTTTTTTTTGCACTTTCGATGAAGGTTTATGGAACAAACTAGCTTCTCATTAAACAATTAGTACACATATTGTTTTGTGACATTGGTTAGCAACCCCACAACATGTCCACACTCTCCCTTCTCGACCTCGAGTTCCCAATCACCAGCTTTCCCGTCCCCTCCTGCCTTCTAGTCCTTGCCCTTGGGCTGGTGTGCCCCATTAGTCTTGTTCTGTTTTATGGGCCTGTCTCATCTTCGGCTGAAGGGTGAACCTCAAGAGTGACTTCATTACTGAGCTAAAAGAGTGTCTGGGGGCCATACTCTTGGGGTTTTTCTAGTCTCTGTCAAGCCAGTAAGTCTTTTCTTTTTTTGTGAGTTAGAATTTTGTTCTACATTTTTCTCTCTGAGCAATTTGAGAGGGGAAAAAAAGCTTTATTAACCTCTATCCACTTGACGGAGCCCTGGTGGCACAGTGGTTAAAAACCTGGCTGCTAATCAAAAGGTTGGCAGGTCAACTCCACCAGCCGCTCCTTGGAGACCCTATGGGGCAGTTCTACTCTGTCCTGTAGTGTTGCTATGAGTCGAGATCCACTCAAAGGCAATGGTTTATGTGTTTTTTTTTTCTTACTTTTTTTTTTAATTGTTGTGCTTTAAGTGAAAGTTTACAATTCAAGTTAGTCTCTCATACAAAAATCTATACGTACATTGTTATGTGACCTAGTTGCTCTCCCTGTACTCTGACAGCACGCTCCTCCTTTCTACCCCTGATATCCCGTGTTCATTCAACCAGCTCCTGACCCTGTGTGCCTTCTCATCTTGCCTCCGGACAGGAGCTGCCCATTCAGTCCCATGTATCTAAGAAGCACACTCTTCATGAGTATCATTTTATGTCGCATAGTCCAGTCTAATCTTTGCCTGAAGAGTTGGCCTCGGGAATGGTTTTAGTTTTAGGCTAACAGAGAGTCCAGGCACCATGTCTCCAAACTCGGTCAAGCCATTAAGTCTGATCTTTTTACTAGAATTTGAGTTCTTTACCCTACTTTTCTCCTGCTCCGTCAGGGACTTTCTGTTGTGTTCCCTGTCAGGGCGGTCATTGGTGGTAGCCGGGCACCATCTAGTTCTCCTGGTTTTAGGCTGATGAAGTCTCTGGTTTATGTGGCCATTTCTGTCTCTTGGGTTAATACTTTCCTTGTGTCCTTGGTGTTCTTCATTCTTCTTTGCTCCAGGTGGGTTGAGACTAATTGATGCATCTTAGATGGCCACTCACCAGCTTTTTAGACCCCAGACGCCACTCACCAAAGTGGGATGCAGAACATTTTCTTAATCAACTTTGTTATGCCAGTTGACCTAGATGTCCCCTAAAACCATGGTTCCCAGACCTCTGCCCCTGCTGCTCTGTCCCTCGAAGTGTTTGGTTGTTATTCAGGAAACTTCTTAGCTTTGGTTTAGTCCAGTTGTGCTGACTTCCCCTGTAGTGTGTGTTGCCCTTCCCTTTACCTAAGACAATTCTTGGGGTTATGTGTTTTTATCCACTTGACATCTTGGGTACCTGATACATGTTAACTTAAACACCATATAGGAGTTTACACCGAGCTTATGTAAATGTGTGTATTCAGGTACACACACTGTCTCTTTCTCTCTCTCTCTCACACACACACACACACACACACAAACACACACACACACAGAGACACATGGTTTGAGGACTCTGGACAGTCTTTGCTTATGAAAAAATGGTCTAGTCTTGCCAAATACTTCAGGAGAGCAAAGTGTTTTCTCTCTTCTGCCGTCATTTGCTCAAAGGCAGATAAAGTGTCTGTTCAAATGTTTCTTCTCCCCTGATTATCTTGTACAAACCTTTCCATTGGGAATAGTTGCAGGGTTCCTTGCCATTCTTCAGCTCAGGTTTGTATAAAAATGTATCATTTGTTGAGGCAAACTTCAAAGCCAGGTAGTACCCGGAGTTATAAATTGTTCCGTCTTTTAATTCAGGCATAATCCTATTAGAGACCGGCTCTCGGGGCCGGGGAATCCTTTTAGGACTCTTTGACCAAGTGAGCACTTCTGAGTTCAGTAGCTTCAGCTGCCCAAGCCCTAAAAAATAACAGGGAACCCATTTAATATCTGGAAATGTCCACTTCTCTTGTTTCTGGTGCCAGAAGCGTATTCTCAAGCGGACCAGTACTAGTTTTGGGATTCGGTGTGGGGTGGAGGGGGGAGGAGTGGGAAGCAGGAATAGTGCCGTGCTGTATTTCCAAAGTATAGGGGGTGTCTTAGTGTTTCCTAGTGTTGCTGTTACCCCAGACCACAAATTAGTAGCTTTAAAGAACAGGGATTTATTTTCTCACAGTTTTGGAGGCTAAAAATCCAAATCAAGGTCTTGGCTGTGTCATTTCCTTTCTTGTTGGTAGCTCAGGCCTTCCTTGGTTCTTGGCAACCCTCCTGTGGCACCTGTCTTTCCCAGTATGTGCACACTTGTCTCTGTGTCTACTCTGTTCTTTTCAGAGTGCAGAAGTGATTAATTAGGTTTAGGACACACCTAGACTGGTATACCCTCATTAACATAGCATTAGATTGCATTATGAAAGATGATTACATTACACTGTGTTTATATCCGCAGATATAGGGGTAAGGATTCCAATGCATACTTCGGGAGGATGCAATTCAGTCCATAACTGGGGGGAGTTAGCCCTTAGTGTTATAACAAATAACTTTAGGTGGCATTAAATTATAACTGAGGGTGCTTGGTACCTTGCTCATTTATTAACCATCTTTGAACAATCTTTCTGATTATATGAGATGAAAGTCTCATTGTGGTCTACTCCAGCTCCTAACTTTCCATTTTCACAGAGAGCAATAGCCAGTCTTTGCCTAAGACCTAAAGGCCTTCTAGTCTCTGGCAGCCTTCCCCTTTACCACTCCCCGTCCTTGCCTACTCATCTCCTATTGTCGTCTCCTTGTCTCAGTCACTCTGTTGCAGTCACCTGGTCTCCTTACTGTTTGTTAACACACCAAACATATTCCCACCTCGGAACTTTGCACAAATCGTTCCGTCTGTCCTGGAGTATTCTTCCTCTAGAAGCCTATGTGGCTTTTTGCCCCTACTCCCGATTGTAAATGAAATGCTGCCTTTCCATTGCAGCTGGCTCTGTCTACTCTGTTTAAAACGGTGCCCCCTCTCCGTCTCTGACTTTCCCTGGATCTTAGCTCTGCTTTGGTTTCATAGCACTTATCACCATCTGACATATTAAGTACTTACTTATTTGTTTATTGTATGTCTCCTCCATGATAATGTAAGATTCAGAAATTCAAGGTTTTTTTCCATTTTGGTTCACTGCCGTATCCCCAGGATTTAGTGTCTAGCAAATAGAAGACGCTCATTAAAAACATTGTTTTATGAATGAATATAAGAGCAGGCCTCCAGCTCAAAGACTTGGGCAGGTGATAGCATTTAGTTAGAATTAAGTAATACTGCTTTGTTTTCATTCTCGTTATTTTTACCTGCACTTTCTATTTAAGGCAGATGGCACTAGTTTTTCATTTATGACAGTGAGCTAAAGTTATCATTTAAAATACATCTCTGTAAGTAGAAAAAGTGAGTTTATTTAATGAAAATTATTAAGAAAATACAGAGGCTAGCAGATGTGGCCAAAATTTTGAGTGTTGGGGAACATGGGGTTGATACTGGGCTCTGGAATAAGGAAGATTTGGTTGAAATTCCTCTTGTTATCAGTTGTATTTGCTTGGGACAAGTTGCTGAAGCTCTCTAAGTCTTCTTTCTTAAATCTGTAAAGGCAGAGTAATGATAATAGTAACATGTACATCCTTGTATTGCTGTGAGATTTAAATGGATTAATCTAAGGTGCTTAGCACAGCACCTGACTCAGCAGATTGTCTCAGTGGTTCATGAACTGATGAAGGATATGATGCTGTTTTCTAATTGCAGGTATTAAGTATGATAACTCTTGGCCCAGTTGTCTCTATACTTGGAATGGTCTTGGGGAGCCAAGATGTACAGGTAGACCATAGTAACTTGGTGGTCACCCATTCTATTCCTCCAACTTTTCATACCGGGTCATCTGTGCAACCCCACAGCTACTTGGATCTGCACACACATTTTTTTTCAAAAACCCTTTGAATGAGCTGAGTGTAGAGGCCCAATCTCTGGTCTAGATTTTCTTAGCACAGGGCAGTGCTGACTAACTCATGTGGGATTAAGCAGGATCTCAGCAAGATTGATCACTGGGCGTAACCAATCAAAGTGAGCAGGATTGGCAAATGAGTAATCAGCTGGGGCAAACCAAGTTAAATGTTCATTCTTTGGCTTCTAGATGCTTGGTTTCTCTGCACGAGGGTCTGTATTATACAGTCAACGTTTATGCATTGTTTTACACTTAAATGGCTTGTTTATATAGAACACCTTTTGCTATGTATAACCAGTTGCCGCTGAGTTTACTCTGACTCATGACGACCCCACGCAAGTCAGTGCAGAACTGTGGCCCATAGGGTTTTCAGTGGCTGATTTTTTAGAAGTAGATTGCCCGGCCTTTCTTCTGAGGCATCTCTGGGTGGTCTTGGTTAGCAGCCGAGTGCATTAACCATTTCCATCACCCAGGGACTCCTTGCTATATATGTGTAAGTGGTCAAGTTTTGCAGTTATTTTGTTAGAAGTAACTGCTTATAATTTTTCTATGCTAGGATTTGCAGTGAAAAGCAGTACACACTTCTTCTTCACTTCAAAGAAGAAGAAAGGTGGGGTGGAGAGGACTTTTAGGCTATCAATAAATTTCAATGTCTTGCCCTTCATTTAAGGAGTGCCAGTAGTGCAGTGGTTAAAGTGCTTGACTGCTCACCAAAAGGTTGGTGGTTTGAAACTACCAGTGGCTGTGAGAGAGAAAGATGTAGCTGTCTGTTTCCATAAAGATTTACAGCGTTGGAAAGCCTGTGGAGTCACTGTGAGTTGGAATTGACTCAATGGCAGTGGGTTTGATTTTGGTTTTGCCCTTCATTTAGAATTCATCTCCTAGATGTAGAAAGGTTGATGTTCTCATTCTGCCTGTCTTCTCCTGCCCAACTCATGCACCTTAGGGATAGCCTGTTGTTGCCGTTACCTTAGTGCCACCATGCAGGGTGATGGCAGACTTCTTCCTTCAAGCCCAGAGGTAAGAGTTCCTGATGTAAGTGTGATT
>NW_004443989.1:3656853-3658120 GCF_000243295.1 Trichechus manatus latirostris | reverse complement strand
TTAAAGTAATTTTACTTTTTGTCTAACTATATAAAATACGTGCATATGGTTAATGAAAAGCACACTTTAGAAAAGACAAAGGTAATATAAACAAGAAAACAAATCACCCCTGACTTCCTGACTTAACTACTTGATGATATTTTAATATCTTGTATTTCTTTCCAGTATTTTCTATATTTACATCATTGAGATCATGTCACATAATTTTATGTATCCAGCTTTATACATTTAGGAGTATATCTTGAGTAATTTCCCAGATGATTAATACTTTTTTGTCAAACCGTATGGTTCTTTCAATAAATCTACATAATACATGATGTTCCTTTGTATGGATGCATCAGTCAGTAATTCAACAAACACACCCAGGAGACATGGACAAGGATGATAAGGATGGTGTAAAATTAACATTGAAGAGTAATGAGTGTAATGAGAAAGCTAGAGCCAAGTTGTATGTTGATGGAGTGAAGCTGGGGGAAAATTTCCATAGTCTTCCACATCAAGGAGAAAATGTTAGTCCTATTAATACGTGGTTGTCTCCAGGGAGAGGGGGTCAAGAGAGACGAACAGAGGACTAAGGAAAGACCCTGGAGAGTGCAATAAAGAAAGGAACTAGAGAAGAGAATAAGATGATCATGGACAGAGAGGTTAAGGATGTATGGAACTGAGCAGTTCAGGCAAGCCGGAAGAGGCCACTCAGATGAAAGCCCGTGATTTACTTGACTGACCCCTCTGAAGGGTGGCATTCTGGACTCGAAGTTCTTGGCCTGGAATTCCTTTAAAATTCCACTGGTTGCCTGATTATCTGATTATCAAGTCTCTGTAGTTCATGGCAATGTTTAAAACTCTCTTGGGATTATTCACAGTCCAAATGAAATATGGATCTCATTGTGTTTTGAAATACATGCTTTTTGGTCCTCTATCAATTTATATCTTTCGTTTTTTTCTTCTTCTGAGTTATTCATGTACAGCCCATATTTTTCACAAACATGGGAATGAAATTTGTTGACAAGAGGGCTATGTGCTCTTTTTCCAGGCTAGCCTTAAATGTAACTGACAAAATCACCAGTCAGATTTGTCTTGAACTGTACCCAAAGTGCCATCTTGGATGTTGGAGCGTTGTTCAACAGTGGGTTTGCCTGTCGTGTGCAGACACACAGAGGTTTATCTGGAAGAAACACCAGTATCTGAGAAATGGAAGATGGTGAATAAATCTTTAGAGAGGCAAAAAACCCAAGATCTGAATTTGAGAATGAACACTGCCCTAACG
>NW_004443989.1:3654133-3655533 GCF_000243295.1 Trichechus manatus latirostris | reverse complement strand
TCACTTTCATTTGCATTTTATCTTTTCATATGTGGTGAACTATCTGTCATTCTTCTTTTGGGAACTGCCTGTTTGCCTTCTTAGTCTAGCCCTCTTTTGAGTTGTTGCTCTGTGTGTTATGGATATGAATCTTTTTGTCACATATGGTGAAAATACTGTCTCTCAGTCTATTTTTAACAGCTGTATTGAGGTATAATTTACATACGATAACATTCAACCATTGTAAGTGTACAATTTGATGACTTTTTTTGTAAATTTACAGAGTTGTCTAACCATCACCACAATCTAATTTTACCCCAGAAAGTTTCCCTGTGCCCATGTGCAGTTAATCCACACTCCCACCCCCAGCACTAGGCACCCACTGATCTGCTTTCTGTCTCTATAAATTTGTCCTTTCTGGAATTTCATATCAAATGGAATCATCCAGTAAGTAGCTTTTTGTGTCTGATTTCTTTCACTTGGCATAATGATTTTGAAATTTGCCCATGTTGTATCCTATATCAGGACATCGTTCCTTTTTTTATTGTTGAATAGTGTTCCATTGTAGGGATGTAGCATAGTTTGTGTCCTCTCCAGTCCCTGCTGTGCATGCACACAGCCTCAGCCAGAAACACGCTGTCCCAAACCACATCCACAACCTCAGACGAGTAGAGCCATTGGCCTTTCTGCCTCCAAGATGTCACCGTCGCTGGTAACGCCACTGGTTTTGGGCAGTGCCCCCTTTACCTGGGGCAGAGAAGCCACTGGTCCTCACACCTGCCCACCCTTGCAGACCTCTTTGCCAGTCCAGCTGGCAGTGGTGGTGGGGGATGGTTGCAATTCCAGGACAGAAATTCAGGAGTTTTACAAGCACAGATACTTCTCAGGTCATTGTATGCCTTTGGTGATTTCTAGAGCACTGAGATGCTTGTTTCTGTCAATCTGATCCAGCTTTAGAGCTGCTTTTGGGGAGATCATTTGCCAGTCTGCTCACTCAACCTCAGCTGGAAAGCTTCCCATGTCTCCTTTCTCTTGATTGTGCTTTAACTTAGCTATGGAGCCTGTGGAAACCCTGGTGGCTTAGTGGTTAAGAGTTTAGCTGCTAACCAAAAGGTTGGCAGTTTGAATCCACCAGGTGCTCCTTGGAAACCCTATGGGGCAGTTCTACTTTGTCCTGTAGGGTCTCTATGAGTCAGAATTGACTCGATGGCAATGAGGTATTTTTGTGGAGTCTATGGAAGCCCTGGTGGTGCAATTGTTAAGTGCTCAGCTGCTAACCGGAAGAATGGGGTTTGAACCCACCACCTACTCCATGGGAGAAAGATTTGGCAGTCTGCTTCCATAAAGATTTACAGCCTTGGAAACCCTATGGGGCAGTTCTACTCTGTCCCATGGGGTCACAATGAATCGGCAATGGGTTT
>NW_004443989.1:3640548-3642336 GCF_000243295.1 Trichechus manatus latirostris | reverse complement strand
GCTTTTAATTCATATTGACCATTGACCTCCAGAAAACGTACTCCAGTTTACCTTTCCAGTGATATATGACAGTCACTTTATTTTCAGAATAGCAGGTATTATCTTTTTTTAAGTCTCTGCAAATTTGGGAGGCAAAAATCATGTCTTTTCAAATGTGTTTAGAATACATTTATAACTTTATATATTTATCAGTATAAAAGGAAAAGTATATCTATATGCATATACAGTAAAACTTTTGACAGCCGGAACCTATGTAAGGTGGAAGCCTGTCAGAGAAGGAAGACTGAAATATTTTCCACTAATAGAGGGCAATAGATGAGTGCTAAGACTGTACCCTGTCAAAGACAGAAGACTTGCGAGACCCTGAAAAACAAGGTAGTCCCATCCAGTTCTAGCTCTCACAGGTTTTATTATGTATGTGTGTGTGTACTTTCAATTATTTGATTACTAATGAAGTTGGACATTTTCAGGTTAAACAATTACATTTCTTTTATGAATTGCCTCATCATGTCATTTACCCAATATTTTAATCAGCGTATTGATTCTTATTTACTTATGAGTTCTTAATATTTTTTTACTTTGCAAATATGAGATTATAATATTTTATAGTACTGCTTTTCTCAGTTTAGAATACATGGTTAATATAATTCAATATCAATAATATAATTTTTATATTAATATCAAGAAGATGGCACCATTTTACTTCCTCCCATTACCCTCTCCCAACTATGGAAGATTTATTGCAAAAATCAGTCCAAAAGTCCCCAGTTCTTCACTCCTTGGATCCGTGCCCTTTGCAATATTAACTGCCCATTAAGAGAGGGAGTCTCTTTACCCTCATCTTAAATCTGTGCTGGCTCCGTGACTTGCTTTGGCCAGTAGAATGGGGAGGAAGTGACAATGCAGGATTTGAGGTTTTGCATACTTCTGCTCTCTCTCTGAACCTGGCCACTGTCATGAACAAGCCTGGGCCAGCCTGCTAGATGATAACAGATAGGTAGACCTTCTCTTTCCTTGTTATCATCCAGGTGGGTTGCCAATAGAAAACCATTTGCCATTGAGTCCACTCCGACTCATGGTAACTCCATGTGTGTCAGAGAAGAACTTTGCTCTGGGGTTTTCAGTGGGTGATGTTTTGGAAGTAGATCACGAGACCTTTCTTCTGAGGTGTCTCTGGGTGGATTTGGACTTCCAGGCTTTTGGTTAGCAGCCCAGTGTGTTAACTGTTTGCACTTTCCAGAGACTCCTGGGTAACTCTCATGTAATTTTGATTAGTCTCTTTGGAAGGGGACATGGTAGGCAGAATAATGCCCCCCCAAAGATTTCCAGGTCGTAATCCCAGGACATGTGAATATCTTTTACATGGCAAAAGGGACTTTACAGATATGATTAAATTAAGAATTTTAGATGATGATATTTTCCTGGATTATCTGGATGGGCCCTGTGTAATCACAAGGGCCCTTAGAAGAAGGAGACAGTAGGGTCAGAGTCAGAGAAGGAGATCTGATGAGGGGGGAGAGAGGGAGGGAAGGGGACTTGAAGATGTTACGCTGCTGGCTTTGAAGATGGAGGAAGGGGCCATGAGCCAAGTTATGCAGGTGGCCTCTAGAAGATGGAAAAAGGAAGAGAGTGAATTCTCCCCTGAAGCCTCCAGAAGGAACATTGTTCTGCCAACACCTTGATTTTAGCCCCATTACACCCATTTCAAACTTCTGACCTTCAGAACTGTAAGATAATAAATTTGTTGTTTTAGACCACTGAATTTAAACACATTTATAATTTGTTACA
>NW_004443989.1:3637460-3639047 GCF_000243295.1 Trichechus manatus latirostris | reverse complement strand
AAACAACTGGATATACAGTGCATTGATAAAATCTGGATTGATTTGTTTTTAACTATATTATGGGACAGACTATATGACAAACAAACTGTATTTGTTTTTAACTGTATTATGGCACCTAATAACGACAACAGCAGTGGGACAGACTACTGTCAACATTGTGAGAAGGGAGTAAAGAATCAGATACTGACCCGGCATGTTTGATACCAAAAGAGGATTCTGTGCTTAATGTGTCTTTCAGCATCACTTAACCTGGTTTTCTTAACCGAGTTAACTAGTGGCATCCCGCGCTCTCTTTTTCACCTGGTTGTGTGTTGTTGTCGTTGTTAATAGTTGTCATTGAGTTGGCTCTGATTCATGGTGACCTTACATATAGCAGAACGAAACATTGCCTGGTCCTGTGCCATCTTCATGATCATTGGTATGTCTGAGTCCATTGTTGTGGCTATTGTGTCAGTCTTTCTCATTGAGAAGGTTCCCTCATTTTTGCTGACTCTCCTCTTTACCAAACATGATGTCCTTTCCTAGGCATTGGTCTTTCCTGATGACGTGTCCAAAATAAGCAAGCTGAAGTCTTACCATCCTTGCTTCTAAGGAGCATTCTGGTTGTATTTCTTCTAAGACTGATTTGTTATATGTCGACAGGGCCTAACATCCAGAGGCTCAGTAAACTTGACAGTCTGCTTTTCTAGTCCCTGGTGTTTCAGTGAATTATCTCACCTCTTTATTTATACAGTGTGTCTGATTTACTAGGCATTCTTTTAAGCACTTAAAGATATTAACTTATTTCGTCTTTGTAACAATCCTACAAGGCAGATACTATGATTATATCAGTTTTACTGATGAAAAACTGAGGCATCGAGAGGTTAATGAATTTCCCAAGGTCACATAGCACAGCGAGGATTCCAACCCAGATGCTTTGGTTTAGGGCCTACACTCTGACCCAGTCCCCAGTGCTGTCTCCTTGGAACTGATGTAAGATGTGGCTATCTGTGGTGTCCTCCTGCTTGCTTACCTCTGAACCAGGTGGGAAGTCACAGCTCTCACACTGCTTGTGCCTTCTGGTAGAGCTAAAGCTGACCGCAGGCCCAGGCCAGCCAGGGCCAGCAGCCCCTGGCTCCTCCTCTTTCAGAGAAGTTAGATTCTGTCTGTGTGCCTGGTCTGGCCTTTGCAGCTTCATGAGTCCAGGAGTGAGGAGCGGGAAGTGGCTTCCCCCTCCTCCTCACTTGCCAAGAGCCACTGGGCCCCAAGCCAACCACACTGCAGGAAGGGCTCCAACTTCCTGGGCCTGCCGCCACCCACAGATGTGCCCAGCCCCTGGCAGTCAACAGGCCCTTTCTTGGAAACTGATGAGGATTAAGCCTCCTGCTGTGTCCTCCCTTTTTACCTCCTACCCCCACCACAATCCCAGAGTTTATGGCAAAATTGCCCTTGTTCGTTTAACTACTCTTTGAGGCCCTGTCTTTATTCTCTGGGACCTCACTGGGGCTTGTCAGGTAGGGACCGTTCTCTAATACTCCAGGCAGCGTACCTGGAAAGCAGGTCTGCAGGATGGCCTTTTGTGGACTGTGCCTTGATGAAGGCGATGTC
>NW_004443989.1:3634752-3636116 GCF_000243295.1 Trichechus manatus latirostris | reverse complement strand
GGACCGGCTGGGGAATTACCCTTGTTTAATGAACACTAAAATTAGAATTTGACTGAAATCCACAGAAATGGCTCGACAGCAAGTTCGAGATGCCCCTGGGGAGCTGTGGGCAGCTCAAATTTACCCACAGGCGCTTTTGAAAAAAATTTTTTTTTTTTGAATCAGCATTGTTGGCTCTTTTGAGCCAAGAATGCTGCTTGTACTCAAAGGCCTCTCTCTCCCTTCTCCTGCCCTTAGCCCACCAACACTGATGCTTCGGGGACAGCTAAGTGCCTCTGTGGACCTTTGTTATACTGGTCAGGCTGGATAAGCATAGAGCATGGAGCAAGGCAGTGGTCGGCTTCCCCGCTTGCGAGTAGCCATACTCCTCATGGAAAGTTCTGAGAAATATCAGAGCTTCTCACCTGGGAAGGACCGTAGATACCCTCTTATTCATGGTCCCCAAGAATAGGATCTGGAGGTGTATTTTGATATTCTAATAGAAATCATACATTTTATGAACCAATATAGAACAGAGGTCCCAGTGAATAAATGAGCTTAGTTTGGGTGATGGTCTTCCCAAACCCAGGAACCATAAAGACAAAAACTTACTTAAAGGTGTCCTGGATGGTGATAGGAGCCCTGGTGGTGCAGTGGTTAAGAGCTCAGCTGCTAACCAAAGTGCTGGCAATTTGAATCCACCACCTGCTCCTTGGAAACCATATGGGGCAGTTCTTCTCTGTATATAGGGTTACTATGAGTCGGAATTGACTCGACGGCAACGGGTACGGGATGGTGATAAGGGACAAGGTTGGAAACTGTAAGTTTAGTCCAACTACCTCATCTCACAGAGGCCCAAGGAGGGGAAGCAGCTAGGAATCAGGGCAGAACCAGATTTAGAATCCAAATCTCTTGATTCCTAGGCAAGTGTGCTTTGGGGGTCCCTCAGCCCAGGTTGTCCCTTAATGCCATACTAGTTGCATTGGACTTATCGGGAAGCATTTTTATACACTTGTGTAATTATAAAACTTGGTTATAGTTCTAAGTTATAAAAGCATTTATAAATGTGCATGTTTTGACAAGTAAAACATGAAGAAAACATATATATTAAAATGTGAATAATCACTCCCCACTCTTCTCCAGTATATGCCCATGAGGAGTCTGATGTTCACGTTTTGATGTATAGCATTCTACAGCTTTTTAAGTTCTTATATAAACATGCAAATATATAGGCAAATATATGTCTGTATAATTTTTATTATATTCTTTATCCAGCATTTTGCTTTTCTACTTAACAGTACATCAAAGGTATCCTTCTTTGTGTGTGTGTCTTCTTAATAGCTCCATAATATTCCATAATACGGATTTATAAAAATTTATTCACC
>NW_004443989.1:3626649-3633440 GCF_000243295.1 Trichechus manatus latirostris | reverse complement strand
GTCCCCCCAAAAGTTATGTTGAAGTCCTAACCTTTGTACCTGTGAATGTGACCTTGTTTGAAAATAGGGGTTTTCTTGGAAGATATTATTAGTTAAATCATAACAGAGTAGGATTGGTCCTAGTCCTAATCGCTTCTGAGTGGTGTATAATAAAAGGGTAGAACAGACACGGAGAGATAGTCACACACAGGGGGAGGACACCTTGTGAGGATCAATCTACAAGCCAGAGAATGCCAGGAAACATCCGGGGCTACCAGAAGCTGAAAGACGCAAGGAAGGATCTTCCCCTAGAGGCAACAGAGAGAGCACAGCTCTGCCAGTGCCCTGAATTCAGACTTCTAGCCTCCAGAACAGTGAGACAGTAAGTTTCTGTTCTTTAAAGCCTTCCACTTTGTGGTGTTTTGTTATGGTAGCCCTAGGAGCTAAGATGTTGTCTGGATGCATGTATGAGTGAGTGAGTGAATTCAGTTTACTCATCCCTCCTGTTCCAGTCCCTTCCTGCTCCAGTCCTTCACATCCACACTGAGCTCCAGCTACACAGAGGCCCGTCTCCTAAACAACACAAGCCCTGTCTAGAGTCTCTGCCTTCTCATGGGATTCTCCCTCCTGGAATTTCCTCTCCTTCCCCTCTTCCCCTTCTCAGTCTCAAATGCCTCTCCATCCTGTAAGATCCAGTGTCATCATCACTGGCTTTGCAGTGACTTTCCAGGTGCACACAGGTACAGGTAATCCCCCCTGTACTGGGTGTGGCTCCTAATGCGGAGAGCCCACATTGGGTATGAATTATAGGCGTCTCCCACTTAATGTTAATCATCCATTCTCAAATCTCAGACAAAAAAATAACAAAAACGAAAACCACACCTTTTGCCATCAAGTTGATTGGTTAACCTGTTATTTTAAATAGGGACAATTATATGGCATTATGTAACCAAGGAGCCTTGGTGGCACAGTGGTTAAGTGCTCAGCTGCTAACTGAAAGGTCAATGGTTCGAACTCACCACCTACTGTGTGGGAGAAAGATGTGGCAGTTTGCTTGCATAAAGATTACAGCCTTGGAAACCCTATGGGGCAGTTCTACTCTGTCATATAGGGTCGCTGTGAGTCGGACCTGACTCGACAGCAGTGGGTTATATGTGGACCTCAAACCCTTAACAAATTTCTTAAAACCTAAGTAAGATTCAGTGAAACACTGAAATATGATAACAAACTATTATGTTAGAATGCAAAACTTTGCCTGATGAACATGAAATAATTAATGTGGGTGTTAATCAGTTGCCTGTTCTGTGGAGATGCTGCGATATGTTTCTTAGCACCAGCCACACTGAGACATACATTTGTTTGTTGACTCTCGGCTGGCTTTTCAAAATACCTACCTGTCATTCTGACTGTCTACTGATTATATCTGGAAGGGAACTCAATTCTTTTTTTACACATTGCTTTTAAAAAATACATTGTACTGAGTATTGCAATGTAAATATATGTTTTCCTTTATATACATTGGTAGTATGATGCTGTATTGAGAAATATTTACGTTCTATGAAGTTTGGGTAAAAACCAAGGGTGAAAATGTAATCTGGTATCCTGGAAAGACTGGAAAAGAGATAATGACTAAATGTCATGTGGGATCTTGGATTGGATCCTGGGACAGAAAAAGGATATTAGTGGAAAATTTTGTGAAACCTGAATAAAGTGTGGAGTTTAGCTAATGGTAATCTACCAATGTTAATTTCTTAGTTTTGACAAATGGACATAAGATATTAACATTAGAGAAAATTGGGTGAAGGGATATGGGAATTCTGTATTATAATTGCTATCTTTCTGTAAATCTAAGAATGATTCCCAACACATATAGCTCATTAAAAAAAACAGAAAACCCCAAGTTATTCTACTAGAAAAATGTTAACCAGGAGATGTTCTTTATGAAAAAAAAAAAAAAAACTGTATTATTTTCCAAACCAAGCCAATCAGTAGCATTACCTGGAGAATGTTCTCTTCTAAATGATTTGTAGGCTTCTCACCCAGAGATTTGGATCCAGTAGGTCTGGGAATCTGGGGGTGGTACCTTATAATTGATCCCCAGATATTCTGATGAAGAACCAGGTTCAAGAATGTCTCTGCTACCTAAGCATTTGCTACTGAGTTGACTCTGATTCATGGTGTCCTCCTGTGCATTAGAGTAGAACTATGCTCCATGGAATTTTCAATGGCTGATTTTTTTGGGAGTAGATTGCCAGGCCTTTCTTCCAAGGTGCCTCTGGGTGGACTCAAACCGCCAACCTTTCAGTTAGCAGTCAAGTGCGTTAACTGTTTGCACCACCCAGGGACTCCGTTAGCATCTAGACTATGAGTTTTTCAATGACAGGAATTCTCACTTATCTTCATGCCTGGGCGATGGAATGAAGCTGCGGTTTATTGAGTTGAATTGTACTGATGCCGTGCGTACAGCAGGCTGCCACAAAGGCTTATCCAGAAGTGTTCATGGAGCTAGACTCTTTGAAGATCATCCTTCCAGTGCCTGCTGCAGGGCCATGTGGCTGAGGAATCATTCGAGAGTATTTTGTAATGATGGATTGAAATAGTAGTTTGTGCAAAACATTCCTGTTTTCTTTCCTGATTTGGGCAAGTTTGCTGGTTTTGCAAGACTAAGAGTTTCTGGAAGCATCTGTGAGCAGTGAGTGAAGCCTGATCCTTGTTATAATCATTATTGTCATCTGGTTCTCTTGCCTTCTGTCCACCCTGGGGCCGGGTCAAGCTGCCCGTTCCAAAGCTCTTGCCTCCAATAAAGCCACCTGCCCTTGACCTTGGGGTCCAGCAGATTGCACTTCACTCTGCCTCTCCAGCAAATTCAGGGTTGCCTCTGGGGCTCTCACCTTTCATTTTATTTTCACTAAATCTTTCTGGGGCTTCTATTTTTATCCTTGTGTTGGAGGTGTCGAGCCTGTTTAAGATCGGGCCTTTGCTATGGTGGTGGCTGTCCTCCCAGGGATGGGAACGGCTGTCCCCATGCAGCCACCGTGTAGCATTTACCTGGACAAACTACCGTGGATTCCTCTCCCATTTCTCTTCCTTTTCACTCTGCACACATGACAGCACAGACATACCTTGCCATCTGTCAAGTGGGTAACAGGGAAAAAGTTGGTTTGTACATTTCTTTTTCTACCTTGGTCACTTTCTCTTATCTCACATGTAGCTTTTTTTTTTTTTTTTTAACAGTCATTGTTTTCTGCCTCATATCATTGATTCACTTTTTCTGTAGTTAAGACTTTACACTCTCTGAGATCAGGAGTTCGTCTGTCTGATCTCTTTCTTTGTAACACTGAGGGCACAGGGTACCTGGGAGAGCTCTGTGCCTGCTCGATGAATGGAATGCCATCCCCAAGGTCTCTGAGGACATGGCCATTGATACATGGCCAATTAATAAGTAATAGACAAAATTCTAGTGGTTTATGTTTAAAAATGTCTTAGTGCTGCCTATCTACAAGTAGATATAAGCAAACCACAGTAGCCCAGCACACTTTCTTGTCTGTAAGTTGTCCTTAGTTGCTGCCTAGTCAGTTCTGACCCATGTCAACCTTATGTATGTTGTTGTTTTGTGCTGTTGAGTCAATTCCAACTCATAGCAACCCTATAGGACAGCGTAGAACCGCCCCCATAGTGTTTCACAGCCTGTAGTCTTTATGGGAGCAGATTGCCAGGTCTTCTCTCCTGTGGAGCCACTGATGGATTTGAACTGCCCACCTTTTGGTTAACAGTTTGGGTGCTTAACCACTGTGCCACCAGGGCTTCTAACCTTATGTATAACAGAATGAAATGTCACCTGGTCCTGTGCCATCGTCCAGAAGAGAGGCTGTTTAATGTGTTATGACCCCACCAAGGATGGCAGACGCACACATCTCTATGGGGACGTCACCTCACCTCGCCTTTGTCCTGAGAAATGAAGGAGTCCATCTGAGGCCAAAACCTGATCCCAGAAGAAAGTGGTTCTGGCACTCACCCTCTAGTGCTGGTCTGGCAAAACCCCCACTGCTCGGTCATCTATGCCCATGTCTGTAGCACCATCTTTTTATTCTTGCTTACCAGCCCTTTGCTCCTGAACTTCACCACTTCCCTCTGCCTGAAACACTATTACCCTGCCCTCATAACCTGATTAAAGTCTACAGTTAAGACTTCAGTTGCAGATCTTTCAGATCTCAGCTGAAATGTCACCTCTTCCAAGAAGCCCACCCTGACTTCCTGCCCTTGAGGCAGCATTAGGGGCCCTTTTCTGTGTTACCGTAGCAGCAGTTCTTCCTGTAGCAGTGTTCTGGTGTGATGGACATGGAGAGGTGCTGCGCACATGCGCCTTTAAGGGAGGGCTTGATGCCCAGCTGCAGGAGGTGTAGACAGCACACAGCGCTTCTCCAGGTTCTCCCTCAGCTGCAGAGAGCCACGGCTGGGACAGCTCACGTCTGGAGACGGAGCAAGGTGGGGATGTCAAGCCTCTGCCATTTGACCTGGTACAGGCGATATGCCCTCCAGAGCCCTGCCAGGCTGACCAAGTCCTTGTTGAGCCTCATCACAACTCAGCTTCTTCCTCTGCCCAATCCTGGGTCCTTCCTTTCCTTCCACAGGTGTTGAGCATCTTACACATCAAACTCCACCTCACTACCTGTTTCTGGAACACCCACCGCACGACACCTAGTTAATTGTCTACCTGCCTTTGTGAGGGCCAGGAATCTTACTCTTGTTTCCCCAGCACCTGATACTAACAGAGAGTAACTATTTGTGATGGATGGAATGAATGAATGAATTTGGATTACTCCAAAGGAGGGTCAGATTCTAGTTTCCCCAGGCCATGGCTGATGCCCCTGTCTGCCCATCACCCCAGTGTCCCCAGCCCTGTCAGTCCTCTCTCCCAGTGGAGAAGTGCACAGTAATTGCGTCTCTTCCTTTTTGTTCTCCCTCCTCGCCTGTCCGGGGAGGGCTAGGGAGGGGTGCTAAGCAGCCCACAACAGACAACCCCTTTTATTCCTTTTGACGGCCTCAGGGAAGTTTGATGGGGATATTTCCATAATCGATGAGGGAGCCCTGTCACCCTAAACGTGGAGTCTTTAAAGAGAATAGGTTTATGCAAATTAGATATTGATGGAGTAATGATTAATTGGCCCTGAGC
Organism: Trichechus manatus latirostris; assembly: GCF_000243295.1. NCBI lineage: Eukaryota > Metazoa > Chordata > Mammalia > Sirenia > Trichechidae > Trichechus > Trichechus manatus. The sequence continues at coordinate 3,628,288 of NW_004443989.1, read as the reverse complement.
CTTTCTTACTATGCAGTTGTAGTAAGAGAGATACATTTATAATTATTTTGGTTAATTGTTCAAACAAGCACTGGGGACTTAATTGCACAGAGTAATTAGACAGCCTTGATATTAGGATTGTTCCTTTCCAGAGAAAAGTTGTTGTGATTTAACTAGTTGAGTTCCTATGCTAAAACCAAAACCCATTGCCGTTGCGTCGATTCTGATTCCTAGCGACCCTAAAGGACAGAGTAGAACTGCCCCATAGCGTTTCCAAGGCTGTAAATCTTTATGGAGGCAGATTGCCTCATCTTTCTCCCGTGGAGCGGCTGGTGGGTTCAAACCACCGACCTTCTGGTTAGCAGCCAAGTGCTTAACCACTGCACCACCAGGGCTCGTTTTCCTGTGCTAAAGGGTGGGGGGTGAAATCTGGTTGAGGTCCTTCTGTCTCCAAATGAGGAAGTATAAGTCACAGATTCACGGTCTTGTGTTTTCAGAGGCAGCTTGTATAATGATGAGGAATATGGGCTTTGAATGTGGACAGATGAGGGTTCAACTTCCAGCTTTGCCACTTAAAATGCTGAATGGTTTAGGGCAAGTTATTTCCCTTCTCTGAGCTATACTTTCTTAGTCTATAAAGTGAGAGTAATAACACTTAACTTGTACAATGGTGAGAAAAATAAACGAGGCAGTTCCTGTACAGCCCTTAGCTCTATGCCTAGTACCTGGTAAGCAGTCCTAATGGGAACTGGCGCGATGATCATTACCATCTCTGCCCTTGGCAGAGGCAAGAGAAGTAAAGAGGAGTGCATGGCATCAGACCCCTGTGAACCTTGAGTGTTTGGCAGAGGAAGGGCATAAAAGGCCTGACTTAGAGAGTTTGTTTAAAAACACAGAAATTGGAACAGATTGGAAGAACATGTGCAGACTTCGTTACTGAACTGCAAAAGGTGATGACAGTGCTTTGCAGAGGAGTTGGTTTGGCTTCCTGTCTTAAGGTGACCCACTTCTGAAGGGTATTATTGCAAATTCCAACTTTCTTACTTATCTTTGTTCAAACTGTAAAATCGCACACACACACACACACACACAGACACAGACACATAACACACACACCAGCATTAAGAATATTGTGGTGAGAGGGAAGGAAATTGCTGGCTGTCTGGGTCTCGTAAGGGGGTGGTTCTTTCCAATGGCCCTTGGCTTTCTCTCTCTCTCTTTTTATTGTGCTTCAGGTGAAAGTTTACAGCGCAAGTTAGTTTCTCATATAAAAATTCATACACACATTGTTATATGATCCTAGTTGCTGTCCCTATGCTGTGACTACACATTCCTCGTTTCCACTCTGGATTTCCCATGTCCATTCAAACAGTTCCTATCCCTTTCTGCCTTCTCATCTCGCCTCCAGACAGGAGCTGCCCATTTAATCTCATGTATCTAATTAAACTAAGAAGCACACTCTTCACAAGTATCATTTTATATCTCACATTCCAGTCTATTCTTTTTCTGAAGAGTTGGCTTTGGGAGTGGATTATAGTTCTGGGTTAACAGAGAGTCTGGCGGCCATGTCTTCTGGTGTTCTTCCAGTCTCAGTCAGACCATTAAGTCTGCTCTTTTTACTAGAATTTGAGTTCTGCTCTGCAGTTTTCTCCTGCTCTGT
>NW_004443989.1:3617664-3619434 GCF_000243295.1 Trichechus manatus latirostris | reverse complement strand
TTCGGGTGACCCCCATTTCCCTCCTGTATCCGTATTTTCTACTTATTTCTGTCCCTGTCTATGCAGATCAGACAAACACTGCCATGTTTTGGGAAGCAAACACATCCACAAACAGCAACGCTCCTTGAGTTAATTTGTTTCCTCATCTTTCCCTGGCAGCTCTGCTGTCCTGTGGCCGTTGTCAGCTTTAATGCTGCCAGACTACACTGAGGATGCCAAATGCATAATCAGATTTCTGAAAATGCCACCCTGACTGCTTTGCTGCCAACTGCAGATGAGAATTCTGCCTGGGGTGTCATCCCCAGCTGCCTCAACCCCATCCTGTAGCATAGTGTCAGGCCCAGACCCTTTCACCTCAGCATCCTCTCCCCAACCCCCATATCCCTACCTCACTGGCTGCCTCTCGGGCTTCCTAGAAGCAGGAGGTGTAGAAACGTTTATATTCTTACAACTCTCAACTCATCCTTATTTACTTCACGCTCCTCCTACCTGGAGAGAATGGGACTGGGCTGCAAAGGACCACTTGTTAAGACAGGTACAACCCAGGCATTTTATTCACAGCAGGATTCCCATTGTCATTCCCCACCCTCACCAGGGCCTGGCTCTCTTCTCATCCACTACAGAGATTCACTGTAAAAGTGGTTTTTTCAACTGTGGAGCAAACTTTTTGGGACAAGCCAGGAGGAATACTGGCATCTGTGTGTCTATAAGGGGTTCGTGTGATATGTTAATCAGGACTCTTTGGTTGCGAGAAGGCAAACATTCTCAACTTAAACTAGCTTCAATCAAACAGGGCGTTTATTAGCTAATGGGACAGAAGAGTCCAGGGGTTATGACTTCAGGCATGTCTGGACCTGTTTCTTTATCTTGGCTCCATTCTCAGAAAGGTAGGATCACTGCCAATAGCCCCATTCTATCTTCTCAGCTGCTCTGGAAGAAAACTACATTACTTTTCCTTATGGCTCAGAAACTTTTATGCCTCAGATTCAGTCTCATGGACTCTGATTGGGTCATGTGCTGCTTGGCCAGGCCTGGGTCACAGGTCCACTATGGAGCCACATGTGAAGTCCACTCTAGAAAGAACCATCTGGATTGTGGATGCATTTAAGACACATAAATGGTAATGACCAAGAAACAGATTTTTATTTTTGGAAGGAAGGACTTTAACAACCTTTTCACTCCGTGTACTTTGAAGCTCTGTTATTAGGCACATATACATTTATGATTGATGTGTCTTCGTAATGAATTGATCCTTTTATTATGAAAGAAAAAAATAAAAAAAAACTAAACCCAATGCTGTTGAGTTGATTCCAATTCATAGTGACCCTATAGGATGAGTAGAACTGCCCCTTAGGGTTTCCAAGGCTGTAATCTTTACAGAAGCAGACTGCCATATCTTTCTCTTGCAGAGAGGCTGGAGGGTTCAAACCACTGACCTTTCAGTTGGTAGCTGATGCTTAACCGCTGTGCCACCAGGGCTCCTGATTTTATGAAATGTCCCTTTTTATTTCTGGAAATTCTCTTTGTATCAAAATCTACTTTGTCTAATATTACTATAACTGCAACAGCTTTCTTATGCTTACTGATTTATGGTATATCTGTATTAGTTTCTTGTGGCTGCTGTAACAAATTGCCAAAACTTGGTGGTTTTTAAAACAACACAGATTTATTATCTCACAGTTCTGGGGGCCAGAAGTCTGAAATTAGGTTCACTGGGCTGATGTCAAGGTGTCAGCTGGCTGGTACTTTCTGGAGGCTCTAGGGAAGAAT
>NW_004443989.1:3612205-3617564 GCF_000243295.1 Trichechus manatus latirostris | reverse complement strand
AATTAAATTAAAATGTTTAAGGAGCCATTGTCTTAGCCAAGCCTTTCTCTGCTGTCAAGGAAGAATTTATTTAACAAGACCTAGACTTTGGCAAACGGATTTTACTTCTCTTGGCTGGTCTGTGGCCATGATTTAAGATGCTGAAGTTGCTGCCCAATGTTGGGAAATAGATTCTTGGTTGGGGGAGGGATTAAAGGTTTAATCCTTTAAAGGTTTGGGAAGAAGGTAATTTAAAGAAGCTTTGAAAAGGATATTTGGTTTATATCCTGGTCCCCCTGCCCTCAAATTGTTCTGGATGCTTGAAGTGTACACTTGGCCCTCAAAAGTCGTAATTCATTTTCGTAATAAATACAGTGACTTTTACGTCAGAGCAAACTGCTCCAGATCACCTCTGTGCAAGAGGCAGGCAATATTAACAAAATTAGTGCAGTGTCTGCTGCAAATTTTCTAACGGTCTCTCTCTGTGGATGCTGTCTGTTGCAAGCATCATCTTAAATAATGTACATCTGCTGTGAGGAGCTCAGTGGTGGGGGCCAGCAGTTAGCAATCAGAAGAAGCGAGTCCCTGGTCATCACTTTGTGGTGCGTCTCTTCTCCTCCAGTTTCATGACCCACAGCCAAACATTTCCTTCCCTGAACAGAAAAGGCGCTGTTCTTTTCTAGACCCCCAGAGCTAAGATGGAGTGGCCACGCCAGGGCTTAACGATCACCCGTTTCTCAAGAAGATAGCTGCAGCGGCTAGAGTGAGCCCTGTGATTCTGGGAGGTAAGAACGCAAGGAGACGTTTTAATTTTAGTGGACGAGTGCTGTGTGGCTGCTGTGAATCCAAGCACTCAATCACAACTCCAGCAAATACCAGCTCTTATCCCCAGTTCTGACGGGGTGAGCGCCAGATGCTCTTTGCCAGGGATGCATCTGAGAACCAGCACCTGCTTTTTCTGCAGGGACCAGGTAGAAGCAGAGGGAAAAGAAGCCTGTGGGTGCTGGTCAGGCCACAGGGCAGTATGGCATCTGATTCTAGTGTGCAAACTGCTCAGGAAGCTGTTAAATTCTTCCAGGTCTAGTAATTGCTGTCGGTTGGAAGACTGTCCTGCAGCCAGTACAAATTGTGATCGTCGTTATTGGTCTTATATGAGCTGGACCATCAGATCCCTCCAGGTACAATTACCTGCTTAATTACGTAGGATTCTCTACTAACACAAAAGGATTCCCTTTGCAAGGGGCATGTGAAAGTTGGACCAAAGTTTAAAAGACTCTAAACACTTACGCAAATTGGAGATGTCATTTTACTTTCTTCTAGTATGTGCCAAATTAACAGTGGAGTAAGACATTTCATTTTAATTCATCTTGAAATACTTCAAGGTGGAGTCAAGACATAACCTAGTTCTGAACACGGTTGTTTCTGTTCAGTTTTGTTTTAAAGCCCCTTTCAGAAGGTGTTTTTCTTCTTTTGGTGCTTCTTTCCCAAATATTGCTCCTGCATGTTTTAAATGAGTAGGCAAAATAGAAACATTAATGACTTTAAAAATTGAAAACCTATGACCCCACCACCTAGCTCAGTGATTTCATTTTTGTTTACTTCCATGTTCGTATGTAATTTACACAGATAAAACAATACCAAACCTACTCTTCTGTGCTTTATTTCCACTTCAACATTTTCCCCTGTGGTGCTATAAAGTCATTTTAATGATTCCTCAGTATTCCGTCTCGTTTCATTGCTTTACAAATATTTATTAAAATTGTCCCTGAGTATTGAACATTTATGTTTCCAAAGGTTAGCTCTTCGAGAAAATCTCATTGAATATCTGCAGGCATATAATTTTATTTTCTTCTGTTTCTGTTGAATTATATCCTTGAATAAAATTCATAGAAGCAGAATTGTTACCTTAAGGAATAGGGCCATTTTCATGAATCTTGTTATGTGTCATCATAATGTGCTTCCCAACATGGTGATGTCAAGTTACAATGAGTGAATGGGTAGATGGGGCCTACCGAAAACTCAGCAGCATTTGGTGTTACAGTTTATAAAATTTAGGTTTAAGAGAGTATCACAGTTTAGCTTAATTTTCATGTATTTGATTTCTCTCCAAGCTTTTCATTTTCTTTCTAGCAAGAGGGACCTGACTGTTCCCAGGCTAATCAAAGGCAGAGTGTTTAGTTGGCTTTAAACCATACACAATCATTTCTCTAAGTGCTAAGAATTCCTGTAGCCTTTATTTTCATGAGTCAAACACAAAAAGAGAGGGAACAAGTTATCCAGTAACAGGATGTTGCCAGTCCTCATAAAACCTAAGGGCTATATTTTCCCCAAGGAGGGAAAAATAAAAATAAAAAATCTGCTTAATTATTTGTTTTCTCACATTTGCGACTTCAGCTCTGTTGTCTCTTGTTTTCAGTCCTTAGCGTATTTGACTCCCAGCAGCACTTGTCACTGGACCACTCTATCCTTGAACGGTTTCTTTTCTTTCTCTCTTTTGTGTCTGTGGCCTTATTTCTATTTCCTTCCATTTCTTCAGCTGCTCTTTAGAGTCCTTTTTCGCCTGTCTCCTCTCCCCGGGCCATTGAACATGGGAGTTTCCTGGGTCATGGTCTTCTTCTCTTCATCTGTGCTCCCTGACAATCTCATCCCCACCAGGGGCTTCTGTTACCATCTGTATACCATGGCTCCTAAATTTAGATCTTTAGCCACAACCTCTGTGTGCAGACACTTAGATTGAGTGTCACTAAATGTCTCCATTTGATTGTTTAAGCACAGCATGGCCAAGTCTATAGTCACAACCTTCCTCCTCTTGCTCTCCTCTCAAACCTGGTCCTCTTTTGGTGTTCTCCATCTCAGAACATGGCACCTCCATTTATTTGTTTGGCCAACCTAGAAACCAAGCAGAGTTCCTTGATGCCCTTACCCTCCCTCCTGTCCACATCTACATCATTATCAAGTCCTGTTGACTTTACCTCCTAAACATATCTCAGTCCATTCACTTCTCACCATCTCATTTGCTACCATGTTAATACAAAGTAATTGGTTTTCTTATGTCCACTCAACCTCACCTCTCCCTACCCTGCTCAATTATATTCTCTTCACTGAAGCAGATTCCTTCCTTTGCTTCACATTTCTCTGTGGCTTTACATTCCTCGCAGGATAAGAATGAAAATTCTTGCGATAGCCCATGAGGCCCCACTTGATCTCATTCTGGTCTGTTCACCAGCTTCATCTCATTCCGTGCTCATACTTGCTCTTTGTGCTCCAGCCCTACGTGGGCCTCTTTACATTGTTCACTTGTCCTACACTCCCTCCTTTGCACATGCCGTCCCCACTGATTTGTAGAGCCCCCCCCCTTCCCCTTTGGCTCTAACTCCTTTTAGAGAATGCTGTGAGACACTGCTCAGTTTTATCCTCTGGGATGAAAGCATTCATTCCATCAACTGTAAGGACTGTCACCTACTGACAGACGAATCTTTCCTCAGAATTGTCCTCAACTGGACTTCTGGGCAACATGGCGCTATAAACAGAAGCACCACGCCGTTCCTGCACAGCAAAGATCTGCAAAACTAAGTCAAACAGAGGCAAACATCAATCCTGAAACCCTAAGCATCAAATGAAGACATAACTCAGCCAAACACTGACCAGAATAAGAGACTGACAGAGAACAGAGAGCGAGGAGAGATACATACAGAGTCCCCTATCAGCTAATGCAGCACGGATCCGCCATGTTGGACTCCTATCGAAGATAGGTGAACAGGGGGTACAAGAAAGCAACTTCCCGGAGCTTCCAGCAGGGGACAGAACAACCAGTAACCAGTGATATATGCTTTCCCACCCGCTACCCTTCTTCACCCCCACACGGCCTCTTCTGCTTCCTGCAGTCACAGTCTCTTGGCCAGGAAGCACCGGCTTCACCCAGGAGCCGCTTGGATTCCACCTGCCTGCACTGGCCAGCTCCCTGAGTGCCATTTGTTGGCTGCTGGTGTTGCTTTTTTCCGCTTCTTTTGATTTCTTCCATAACTCTCACCACCTCCCCCTCCTTTCAAATACCTGGCTCCGTGTGCCATCTTTGCTTCTTCCTAAAAGGCTGAGAAACACCGCTCCACTGTAAAACTGCTTCTTGGCCCATGCTGGTGGGATCCCTGGGGCTTTTTTTGTTTGTTTGTTTTGATTTGTTCAGTTTTGATTTGTTTGTTTGATTTCTTGGCTTGGGAGCCCCTTCTAGCTGGGCAGTACTGTGAAGCTTGGGAGGTACTTCCTTACTCTACACACAAGTGCAGTAGCATCCCTGGGGGCATTTTTTTTTTTTGTTTTTTTTTTTTTTTTTTTTGTTTTGTTTTCTCTCTTTTTCCCTTTCTTCGTTTCTCAGTTTGTCGTCTCTCTGTACTTACCTTCTCTTCCTGTCTCCTGAATACCTGGTGCTATGTGACACTTCTACCCCTTCTAGCCAGGCTGTACTTCACGGACTGGGAGCAAATTCCCCAATCCTCACAACTGCAGCGGTGGGATCCCTGGGGGCTTTTCTTTTTTCCAATTTTTATTTATTAATTTTTTTCTTTTTCTGTTTTTTTTTTTCCTTTTTGTTTTTCTCCACTTCTCAGTCTCCCATCTCTCTAATGTCAAGCTCCCTTAGCACTCTTTTTGTTTGTATCTTTTTGGCTCCTGTTCCTCTACTCTCTCTCTCCATCTTAGCTCCACACATCACAGTCTCCCCCCCCTTTCTGTCTACCTGTACTGTGCAGTGAACATCACACCCCCAAGCAACACAGGCATGGCCTACCGGAACCTGCCATGCACTGATTCCTGGCCCAACCTGTCGGCTCTAGTATGTACCACAAACAACCCATCCCAGCAACTCCACTTCAGCTGGACCTGCTCTCCTGTACCATACATGAGTGACTTACCCTGCCCATTAGAGAGGAGGTGAAAAGTATTGTGCTTACAGACACGCAAACAAAAAAGAACGCACAGCCCACCTGCTCAGACATAACCAAATAAAAAAAAAAAAAGCAGGATGAAACAAACATCTACAATCAATAAACGAGGAAAATAACTACTGAATGTCCCGAAGACAGCAGACAATATCAAAACATATACAAAAACAGGACAGGATGGTTCCAGTAGGTGTTCAAAATAAAACACCAGATGACCTTCCAGTAGAAGAAAAGGCACTAGAACTACCTGATAGGGAATTCAGACCTCTAATATTCAGAACAATCCAAGAGTTGAAGCAAAAAGCAGACAAAAATGAGGAAAAAATAGACAAATTCATGGAAAAGGCAGAAAATTCATGGAAAATACAGACCAAAAAAATGGAAATATTCAGGAAAATAATACAGGAACAAAACGCTAAAATAAATTCACAACTAGAAATCAT
>NW_004443989.1:3611152-3612054 GCF_000243295.1 Trichechus manatus latirostris | reverse complement strand
AAGTTCCAGAACAGGAGAAGAAAACACAGAGAGGATCATTGAAGAACTGCTGACAGAAAACTTCCCCAATATCATGAAAGATGAAAAGCTGACCGTCCAAGAAACTCAGCAAACCCCATATAGAATAACCCCAAAAGAAAATCACCAAGGCATATTATAATCACACTCGCTAAAACCAAAGACAAACAGAGGATCCTGAGAGCAGCTCGAGAAAAACAAAAAGTCACGTACAGAGGACAAACAATAAGACTAAGCTCGGATTATTTGGCAGAAACCGTGGAGGCAAGAAGGTAATGGGATGACATATGTAAAACCTTGCAAGAAAAAAAATTGGCAGCCAAGAATAATATATCCTGCAAAACTCTAGTTCAAATATAATTGTGAAATTAGGACATTTCCAGATGAACAGAAATTAAAGGACTATGTAAAAACCAAACCAAACTTACAAGACTTATTAAAGGAAGTCCTTCAATCAGAACAAACAACATCAGACCACAGGCTGAATCTAGAACTCAGGATTGTACCAGCCAGATACCAACCTAGGAAATGAACTATCAAGGAATATCCAAAACCAAAAGAATTACAACTGGGAACCAGAGAAGTTAATCTTTAAATGACAACAACATCAGAACAATAAAAGAGGGAATAAACGTTGTAGGTATAGAACCTTCTAATGGAGAGGAAGGAAAGGTGATGCCAAGTATAATAGACTGTTTCAAACCTAGGAAGATAAGGGTAAATTTCAAGGTAACCACAAAGAAAGTTAACAAACCTACTCATAAAAATAAAGAAGAAAAACATAAAGTCTCAGTAAAACCAAAACCTACAAAAAAGAAAAAAAAAATCCACAAACAAAAGGAATTCAGCACAGGAGTGTAAGAGGAACAAACAAAACGTCAGCA
>NW_004443989.1:3607642-3608738 GCF_000243295.1 Trichechus manatus latirostris | reverse complement strand
GGATCTACATAAATGGAAAAACATACCATGCTCATGGATAGGTAGACTCAACATAGTGAAAATGACAGTTCTGCACAAAGCAGTTTACAAATGCAATGCAATCCCAATCCAAATAACAACAACATTCTTCAAAGAGATGGAAAAACTACTCATTAACTTTATATGGAAAGGGAAGAAGCCCCAAATAAGTAAAGCACTGTTGAAGAAGAAGAAGAAAGTAGGAGGACTCGCACTACCTGACCTCATTACCTACTATACAGCTATGGTAGTCAAAACAGCCTGTTACTGGTATAACAGTAGATACATTGACCAATGGAACAGAATTGAGAACCCAGATGTAAATCCATCCACCTACGGTCACCTGATCTTTGACAAGGACCCAAAGTCCATCAAATGGGGAAAAGACAGTCTTTTTAAGAAATGTTGCTGGCAAAACTGGATGTCTATCTGCAAAAAAATGAAACAGAACCCATACTTCACAACATGTGCAAAAACTAATTCAAAATGGATCAAAGACCTAAACATAAAGCCAAAAACTATAAAGTTCACAGAACAAAAAATGGAATCAACCCTAGAGGCTGTAATACATAGCATTAATAGGATACACACCATAACCAACAACACACAAACTCCAGAAGATAAGCTGTATAACTGGGATCTTCTAAAAATTAAACACTTATGCTCATCAAAAGACTTCACCAAAAGAGTAAAAAGAGAACCCTACAGAGTGGGAAAAAATTTTTGTACATTAAAAGTCAGACAAAGGTCTAATCTGTAAAATTTACAGGAAAATCCAACACCTCTACAACAAAAAGACAATCCAATTAAAAAAATGGGCATTGGAAATGAACAGACACTTCACCACGGAAGACATTAAAGCTCCCAACAGACAAATGAGGAATTGTTCGCGATCACTAGCCATTAGAGAAATGCAAATTAAAATCACAATGAGATACCATTTCACCTCCGCATTACTGGCAGGAATCCAAAAAACTGGAAATAACAAATGTTGGAGAGGCTGTGGGGAGATCGGAACTCTTATGCACTGCTGGTGGGAATGTAAAATGATACAACCATTTTGGAAAATGATATGGTG
>NW_004443989.1:3596331-3606540 GCF_000243295.1 Trichechus manatus latirostris | reverse complement strand
AGGGTCAAGGACTCTAAGGCAGGAGGGGATAGGAAAGCTGGTATTGGGAGCCCAAGTTGAGAAGGGACAGTGTTGACATGTCGTGGGATTGTTAACTGTTGTCATAAAACAATGTGTACTAACTGTATAATGAGAAACTATTTGTTCTGTAAACCTTCGTCTAAAGTACAACTGAAAAAAAAGAAAAAAGAATTGTCCTCAATTGAGGGAACTGACTCTCCTGAGTTCCAGGCCTCTTGCCTTGGATGGGGACATTTTGGATGAGCCCTTCCAGCCCCAGAGCTCCTGATGGGCTTGGCTGAGCCCTTTGTTACAGTTTCTCCCTCTGTCTGATCCAGCTTATCTCACTCCATTACAGGTGTTCCTGAGGGTATTCACCAGTATACTTGGGGAGCCAAGCTACAGCCCTCTGTCTAGGTATCAGCGCAAGCATCATGTCCTTAGGGCACCTTCACTAACTTGCCAGAGACTGTACTTTCATCATTGTCATGAATTGATGCATGACTGCCCCACTAGACTTTAAGCTCCTTAAAAGCAGAAATCTCCCCATCTATCCAGCTCTTGGCATAATGCTTTCCCCAAAGAAGGTGCTCATTAAATATTTGTTTAATGAACAGATGTTATAGATTATAAAATATGGCCACAAGTTATTCATGTCCTCTGGTCATGCCCTCCTATACCAACTCTGAGCTGGCCTCAAGACTTGCTTTGTATAGTGGGACAGCAGCAAATGTGACACCAGGAGAGGCCTGGAGAGTGCTCATGCATTGAGGCTCTGTTGGTGTTCTCTGAAGCTCAGCCGCCACCCATATGAATGAGCCCAGGCTAGCCTGCCGGATGATGAGACTCGTGGCCAAGCCATCCCCATCCATTGCCCCATCTGACATTAGGCCAACTGCCAGATGTGTGAGTGAGACCATCCTACATCCTACCCAGCCAAGCCAGCCCAGATTAGGAGACCCACCCAGTCAACCTAGAGAGTCATGAAAAATAAAGTATGGAATGAATTGCTTTAATCCACTAAGTTTGGGATAATTCATTAACCGTCAATAGATACCTTTGGCTTCTTGCCAGTTACCAGTTGCCTGGGGCAACTGATGTTAGTTGCCACTGAATTGGCTTGAGGCATGGCGACCTGATATATAACAGAATGAAAGGTTGACCGGTCCTGCACCATCTTCATGGTGATTGGTATGTTTGAGTCCATTGTTGCAGCTGTTGTGCCAAACCTTCTCATTTGAAGGTTAACCTCATTTTTGTTGGCGCTCTACCTTACCAAACATGGTGTCCTTTGCTAGTAATTGGACTTTCCTGATGACATGTCCAAAGTAAGCGAGCTGAAGTCTTCCCATATCGGCTTCTAAGGAACATTCTGGGGCAACTAGGAATGGCAAAAGTTTGTGCATCTAGGTTGGATCATGGGAATAGTTGAAAAGACATAAAGGCCCTCAGTTTATCCAGTCTGGGCTGTGTAACTTAGAAAGCAGAGTCTTCACCTTCTTCAGTTCAGGGTAAAGAGGAGAAAGTGAAGTGAAGTGAAGTGGCTGGTGAAGAGATTATGTTAGTTTGCAGGGAATAGAGGGACTCCAACTACAGGATTTCTTTGGTGAACATTCTTAGACACTTAACAGTCCATAGGGAGCCATGAGTCCAGCCAGGGAGTTAGTCATAGGACAATACTTCTTTCCAGCTCTTTTAACATCTGGGAAATCCATAGACGGACAGTCTCTTTCTAAGCAGGCTGCTTGCCGATACATTTGCCTCAGATGTTCATACTCTCCACGTTTAGCTTTCTTAATGCCATGTTTAAATGTACTTTCAAAATCCCTGAATGTCATTCATCTTAGGCAGCAGTACATCTTTGGGAGAAAGAAATCTTTGCATCAGAAATCAGTGTAGCAATTAAAAGGCATAGAGGTCTATGGGGATAAATGTAAATTGAATTGGGAATGGGATGCACGAGAAACGTTTCAAAAACCAAGAACTAGTCATTCAGTACACCAACAAAGTTATTTTTTTAAAGCAGGCCTTTTCAAGTGCTTCTAGTTTATTTTCTTAATGCTTCAGTGACTAAAAATGGCAAAAACATTTTATTTATGTAAAAAGAAATCACTTGTATGCAAAGTTGCAGCTGCTTCTTATAGGTATACAAATGAATAAAAGCTTGGGAACATGCTGTTTTTTCTTTTTTTTTTTTAATGGAAATCTTGATTCGCTCTTTAGTGGGGAGTTGAGAATCCTTCATTCAGTGGTATCTTGGAGTTTCAACTGGAATGACAACAAGAAATGAAATCTTAAGAAGACAACCATATTCTGCTTGTATCTTATTAGATGCAGTTGGCTTTTGTTGTGCTTTTGAGAATTGTGATTCTCTTGATTATGCCAGAAAATAAAAAATTATGATGATGATAATGACAACAACAATTAGTAACATTTTAAGTAAATCATTGTTTAATATTATTTGGTCTGCTTTTCCCATCCCTTTCCCCCCTGTATTTTAAATATAGAATCATTTTTTAAAATAATGTTCAAAAATAGAATGATTTGAAAATTGTTTAATGAAGATTTCAGAAAATATTCCATACTTCAATTAGCTTGTTTTTGGTGGCTCAGAAGAAAGCAGCAATGCATTGTGTATACTGCAGTCTGGAGAGATGCTTTTTTAAAGAAGAGCAAAGAATCACTCATATTTCAGTGCTCTGGCTTGTTGATTTTTTTTTTTTTTTTTAATTTGAAGTGATAAGATCAGCTTTGAAGCAGCAGTGGTGAGGGTGTGAAGGCCACAAGCTGGCCTGGATCAAGATGGCATCATGGTCAAATCCTTGACTCTGGGCCTCTGTCTGGAGGAGGCATGGTCTGTGCAGAGTGGACCCACAGGGGAGGTTACATTGCTTGGAAGAGCTGTTGGTCCTGTGCTCTGACCTGCAATCTAGTACTGGTTCTTAAGCAGGGATGACTTTGCCTCCCAGGGGACATTTGTCAATGTCTGGAGACATTTTTGTTTGTCACAGCTGGGAGGAAGAGGTGCTATTGGCATCTAGTGGGTTGAAACCAGAGATGCTGTTCAACATCCCACAATGCGTAGGACAGCCCCCTCTACAAAGAATTATCCACACTGTCTGAGGCTGGGTTCTCTAAAGAAGCAAAACCAGTGACGCATACAGAGAGAGAGAGAGAAATTGATTTATCCCAAGGAAATGGCTCACAGGGTTGTAGAGGCTGGCAAGTCCCAAGTCCATGGGTCAGGCGTCAAGCTGGAGGTGTCTCCAGACTCACATAGCTGCAGGGACTGATGAACCCAAGATCTGCAGGCCAGAGAGCAGGCATCTGGCTCAAGTCCCACAAATCGGAGGTCATATGGTGACGAGCCTGATGCAGGATCCAGAGCAAGTAATCTTTGCCAGAATGTCCGTATATATATTGGATGCAGGCCACACTCCTGAGGAAACTGATTGTCTGGTAACATCATGGAAGATGACTACATCATTACATAACTGCCAGATTACATCATCACATAACTGCAAAACTACATCATTTCGTAACTGCCAAACCACTGAGATTCATGGCCAAGCAGAGCTGACACACAACCTTAACTATCACACACCCCAAATGCCAATAGTACCGCAGTTGAGAAACTCTGGTGTAGTGAGATTCTGTTTGGAATTGCTTCCAAGGCTCTCACTTGGGAAACACTTAGACATACTGGGGGTAAATTGGACCCACCATCTCGGCATTTTGTCAGGAAGGACACAGGATTGCAGAGAAAGTAAGTGGACCTGTCACTTAACCTCTCGGAGTCAATTTTTTTGACTGTAAAGTGAGGGGATTTCATTGCATTATGTCTAAAGTCTTGTCCATTTGCAAGTTCTAAGGTTCTTTATTAATGCTTTAATTTTCTGCCTTGTTCTGGGAAGGATTTTAGGCAGCAGTTAGTTTTCCTAGAGTTGCCCAGCACGTAAGAAGAATTTCCAGTTTGCAGCCAACAAAACTCTGCCATGCTTAACAAACTCCTTCTTGTCTCATTGTACCCTCTCAGCCACAGTGGGAAAGATAGGTAGTATCAGCTTTAGCTTCATCTTGTTGCTGTTGTTAGCTGTCCTGGAGTCTGCCCCACTTCTTGGCACCCCCTTTCCCAAGGATCAAAATGCTGCCCATCCCTGCACCATGGCCATGATCAGTTGCAGATCCGACCAGTGTGATCCATAGTGTTTCCATTGGCTTCTTATTGGAAGTAGATTGCCAGGCTTTTCTTCCTAGTCTGTTTTAGTCTGGAAGCTCTGCTGAAACCTGGTTAGCATCATAGTAATATTCAAGCATCTACTGACTGATGCATGGTGGCTGTGCATCAGGTGCATCGAACCCAGGTCTCATGCCTGGAAGGCAGTAATGCTACCACTGAACTACCCCTGCCCCCAACTCCATCTTACAGGTAAGCAAACCTAGAATCAGAGCATAGGAACGCACTGTACAAGTTCAACAGAGCTAGTAAGTGGTTGAGACACATTCCCAGGCCTTTCGCTGGACTTCCTCGGAAGTAGAAGCTTCAGATAAACATTCCTAGCTCTTGCACACCTGAATCAGGCAACCACTGTTAAACACAGTCAGTGCTAAACACGTTTGTCCAAGAGAATGCTGGGTCTGCACATGAATCTTCCAAAGCCAGGAAAGTTAACAGAGCCCTTTAGAGCTAGGGAGATGCCATCTCAGTGCCCCTGGCTCCCCAGTCATCGACACAGTCGGGGTGTACGGGAGCTTTGTTTGCAGGCTCCTTGCCCCGACATCTTCAGAGGAAATCATCTTCTGTGGAACCAGCTGGGTTGTTATCCGAGTGTCTGTCAGAGGAGTATCAACTGCTGTCCACAGTCTTTACACCGTGATGGAGAGACTGTGATGGAGATGGCCATGGTGGCCCCGACAGCCATGACACAGAGTTAGTGTAGCAGTGGCGAAGAGCTCAGCCATTTGGGCCAGGAAATGGGATGTAGCAAGGACAGAAACTAGTCTGGACACTTTCTGTTTCCTGGGAGCGATTTCTCATGGTCCAGCCAATCCATCTGAAAATGAGGGGCCGAGAGCCCTCCAGAGGATGGGGTGGGCCTTGCCTTCATGCTGCAGTGAACTTTGTGTTCTGTTCACCCTGCTTTGCCCAGCAGTTCTGCCCCCGAGTTGGCATATTTGTCAGTCTGACTCGACTGTGGTTTCCTTAAGGGCAGGACTGAGCCATACTCATCTCGATTTCAACAGCTAGAACTGTGCCTGGCATGTAGTAGACATGGAAATTTTGTACAAGTGACTGAAGTAGCAGAGGGAATGACTCTGGCACGGCTGACATTTATTAAGCCTCACTTTGTGCCACTTTCCACAATAGTTCATTCAAACCTCACAGTAGCCCTCGGTGAGGAAACCGAAGCCCACAGAGGTTAAGGAGTCTGCCTAGGGCGTCAGAGCTTGGAAGTGTCGGAGCCGGGACCCGAAACCCAGCAGCTACTCCAGAGCCTGAGCTCCTGAACTGAAACCTGGGTGTTGTCAGGGGTTCCACGTGTGTTACCAGCTCCTACAAAGTTGTGGTCTCTAACCTTCACCTGGCAGTATCTGCCTCATCCCTAATTTTCTCTCTCCCTCTTTCTTTAAAACCTCCTTTTTTCATTTATATTTCAAGACAATTGCAGAACTTCACAACTCCCCCAGGTCCTGACCCATCCTTAACTGGGGGCGATGCTCTTACCCCTGTTTCCTGGAGGACAAGGAGGATTGTAGGTGTGTGCTCCTGGAAGCTGCTGGCCCTCTAACCTCTGATGTAGCTACCTCCACACCTGTCTACCTCCATACTGGCCCTGCCCTTGGGGCCTTCAGCCTCAGTAATGCCCTCTCTTTCCTCCTTTTCTAAACTCTCTCCACCAAATCTTGATCTCAGCACATGCCATGTGCAAGTCATCTCCATCACTCAAAGAAACAAACAGAAAACAAGCCACCGAATGTTCCTCCTTCTGTGTTCACTCTTCCTCCTATCCCTGCTTGAAACTAAACTCCAAAAAGAGTGGGCTTACTAGCCCTCTCACTGGCTCCCGTGTGCTCACTCCATGCTCCACTGCTGCCTGGTGTATCCACTTTGTTCTTATTTGTTTATTTATGGCTGGTCTCCTTTCACTAGATTGTGAGCTCCTTAGAGTTAAGGCGTTTGTC
Source organism: Trichechus manatus latirostris (assembly GCF_000243295.1). Lineage (NCBI taxonomy): Eukaryota > Metazoa > Chordata > Mammalia > Sirenia > Trichechidae > Trichechus > Trichechus manatus. Next base: position 3,600,357 of record NW_004443989.1, on the reverse strand, counting down.
CCCCGCCCCCCATGGTTCTATCTCCAGTACCTAGAACAGTGCCTGGCATATTGTAGGCACTTAATACATATGCTTTAGAGTGAACGGATGATGGGCGATACTCAGTTAAATTTCTGAGGCAGGAGGCCCCATCTGACGTCCCGGTCTCATCTGGAGTGGTGAAGATGATCTCTAGAACCTTGGAGAACTGTAGAACTTCGGTTTTTCAGCTCCCAGAGCAGCCCTGCTTTTCTCCCTTTTCTTCTTTAAACCGCACATATACGTAACATTTGGCATTGTCCGTGCTCTTCAACCCAATCATCAATCAATGACATGCTGAGGCAGGTGAAGCATCAAGGAACAGTGTCCGTGTCTTCTCCTCGCTTCAGCTTTGATCCCACTTAGTTTGATTCTGAGGAGAATTAGTTCTGAACCAACTCTGGGAATTCAAGACAAACAGTTTTGGAGTGCCCCCGTCTCTGCAGCCAGTCCTTGCAACTCAAATCAGTGACTGAAATAAAGCCAGGTGCAAACTGGCTGGCTCAGCATTGCCGGACAGAGGGTGTTGGTGCTGGGCGGCAGTGGACCATCCACTCACATGTAGAGGGGATGTGATGGGGGCATCAGGGTGCTATGGGCCTGAGCCCTCTCAGCACAGGCCCTCCTTTCTGGGCACTCTGGGGCGTCTGGGAACCAGGAAAGAAGTGCAGATCAGTGAGCTACTTCCAGCAGTGACAGAGCCCTCTGGAAATCATGAGCTGACTTGAGAGATGGTCCCAGAGTTAATGAGAACATCCGGTTCTTTGCTTCACCAAAGGCCGTGAAGTCAGTGCCATCACTGCCTGCTTTGTGTGCTAGTGTCTCGCAGCCTCCATGTGTGCCTGTTTGGAGTGGATCGTGCTTGGAGTTACTTAATGAATACGCATCTTTTCTGTGAAACTAAGTTTCATGAGGGAAAGGACTGTTTTCTCTATTTTTCACTACTGTATACTCAGCACCTAGCCTAGTCCCTGATACACAGTAAGTGCTCAGTAATGTACACGTAGTAGGATTGAATTGATCAGAAGTGTTCATTTGCAGTTATATATCCTTAATTTAAAAAGGACTTCAGTTATTGTTTACTAAGTGTGGTTGCTTTAGTACATTAAAACAAATTTTAAGAGGCCCTGAGGTGCTGAAAGGTGTAGGAAAAAAGTGATCTGAAATAAAAAAATCTTATTTCCTTGTTTTCTGAAGAGTCCTGCCTATTTTCCAGGATTACTCGAAGACTGCATACACACACACACGTTTTAAGGAGTTTATCTGGAGTTGTCTGTAGAGAGGGGATGTGAGGGATGGCTCTGCTTGCCTCATTCCTTAAAACCAAAACTAAACCTGTTGCCTTTGAATTGATTCTGACTCGTGGCAACCCCATGTGTTAAAGTGTAGAACTGCACTCCATAGAGTTTTATTGGCTGTAATCTTTACAGAAGCAGATTGCCAGGCTTTTCTTTTGTGGTGTCACTGGGTGGTTCAAACCACCAACCTTTTGGTTAGTAGTCACACATAACCATTTGTGCCTCCCTGGGACCTTGCCTCACTCCAAACTCACACTGTTTGACAGCACCTGTGATAAGAGTTTCTGCCCATATTAACTGCGGAGATTAATTTTTATATGCAGAGATCCAGCTACCAAAGAGTCAAGGTGAAATTGATAACAAATTACATAATTAATGTCCCACCACATCTGTCATCATTTCTGCCACATAAAGCCTTCGGTGGTAGAAAGTCAGCATCTTCCATAATTTCAAGATGTTTGACACAGCCTCTTGTGTAATTTTCATCCAACAACTGAAATCTTTATTTCAACTGGAAAGCAGTCTTGTGGCTAGCACCATGATCTTGTCTTTGCTTGTCTTATTCCACCTCTGCATTAGGCGTGAGTTCTGGAGCTCCTTGAGGCATCTGTTTGCCTCTACACTTGGGGTAAAGTGTCGAAGAGTGCCCCAAAGGGGAGAAATAGAGGCTGAGGTCCTTTCCAAGGAAGACACTCCGAAGTGTGAGACTCCTGAGGCCCAGAGCCAGGACGGGGGCCTCACTTGCCTGGCCTGAGGTCATACTGCCTGTCTTCAATGAAATTATAGATACAAGGTCTTCATATGGTGTCTCTCTTCCCCCAGTCTCTTGACTCCTCCCTTTGACCCCACCCAGTTTCCTGTGGTCCACCCACTCTGTCCACTCAGTACACTGTCCTGTTTCAGGCCTCTGTATTGCAAGTATTGCAATGAATTTTTTTCTACCAGAAAACCTTTTTGCGTCTTCCCCTTCTGGTGGATGCTTTTTATTCTTCACAATCCAGTTTATGTATCACTTCCTTCATTAAATCTTCCACAACCTCCCCACCTGTGTGAACATCCATTCTTTCACTTATCTGGCCACTGAGGACTTTTTAGTAAGCACTTCTTCATGCCAAGTACTGTTCCAGGCATTGTAGTGACAGCAGTGAACAAAACAGACCTCACAGGGCTGACTATCACATAGGCTTCCTCTGGACTCTACATCTTTCTGTTTCTATTTGTTGTGTTGAGATTACCTATATTTGTCCCACCACCACATGGGTCAGCAAACATTTTTTGTCAACGGCCAGATAGTAAATACTTTCGGCCTTGTGGGTCAGACGATCTCTGTTGCAATTACTCAACTATGCTGTTGTAGCACAAAAGCAACCATAGACAGTATACAGACATATAGGCATGGCTGTGTGTCAGTAAAACTTGGTTGACAAAAAACAGGTGGTAGGCTGGATTTTGCCTGCAGGGCATAGTTTGCTGATCCCTACAATAGAATGTAAGCTCTATGATAACAGATCTAGTGATCAGAACAACGCGTTACGTATAGATAAAATATACTAGATATATATTTGTTAAACAGAAAACGAGTGAATATCATCCGTTAAACTGAAGTTACTGAAAGGCAAGGCCCCACATACATGGCAATCAGCTCAGAGAACACAGTAAATGAATGTGTGTTGCATAAATGAATGAATGATGGGCTAAGCCTTCTGCATGTCCTCCTGAGATTTTTCTCCTGGTCAGTGCCTCTGGGACTCACTGAAGGTGGGCAGGAACGAGGCAGGCCCAGGTCGGCCATATTACCCCATCCTTATTGCCACTGTTCCTGGGCAGCTGGGATTTCATGTGAGGAGCCAATAACTTATAGGCAGGCCTTTCCCCAGCCTGCTTGCCCACCCTGTGCTAGCTCGGTGACAGCCTGCTGCAGTCTTGGAAGGCTGCAGCCCTGTTCCAGGGACCTCAGCAGCGGAAATGGCCATTAAAGTTAAACATGACTGCCTGTCAGAGGGAAGCAGTGACAACAGGAGCCCTGGCCTCCGCCATCAAGCCTTCTGTCAGCGCCTGCTTGTCTCCCAGGGTGCACTGCCCTCAGTGAGGGTCAGCAGATTGGCCTGGACAAGCAGGCCCCAGCATGCAGTGGGGCCTGTCAGCTGAAATCCAGTGGTACAGCCCGCGTTGCTTTGGAAATTCGGGCCTGACAAGAGTGGCCAGATAAAGACAAGAGGAGGAAGAGTGGGCGGGGGTGCTTAGCTGGGGACCTGGGGGGATTGGCCAGTGGGGCCCTGTGCTGCACAGACCTCACCCAGAAAGGAAGCAGTGCCTCTTCTGTTTCACATCAACTCTGCTGTCATTGGCCAGTTGGTGAGATTTCAAACAGATAAACGCCCCTTTGGGAAGCCGGAATGCCTTGGCAGACAATTTTAGGCCTTGATTTGATTGATAAATCCTTTGTGACAAGGGAGGATGAACGAGGCCCCAGGTTTGGTACATATAAATAGAAAATTACCCGGCAAAGTTGTCAGAGATAATTAACTTTCCAATTCTGCGGGTCTATTCAGGTTGACGTCCTGAAATTATTTAGAAATGCACATGTCAACGCTCTGACAGAATTTGGGGCTGATCAGATAAACAGATTTGGAGATGCTTGATTGTAAAGTGATGTAAGCGCTTAGCTGGTGTTTAATCGCCCCGTGCTTCCACGAGCTGCTGCGGATGT
>NW_004443989.1:3594144-3595643 GCF_000243295.1 Trichechus manatus latirostris | reverse complement strand
TCTCATGTATTTGGACATGTTATCAAGAGGGACTTGTCCCTGGAGAAGGACATCATGCTTGGTAAAGTAGAGGGTCAGTGAAAAAGAGGAAGATCCCCAACGAGATGGATTGCTACAGTGGCTACAATGGTGCGTTCAAGCATAGCAATGATTATGAGGATGGTGCAGGCTAGCGCAGTATTTTGTTCTGTTGTATATATGGTCATTATGAGTTGGAACTAACTTGACAGCACCTAGCAACAACAATTAAGAGGTGAGAAAGCCATTTTTGGCATTTTCATGTTGTTATTGGAAATAGCCCTTTAAAAGCATATCAGTTTGGAGCCAAATTCCTCCAATGAAGAAACATTCTTCCTGGAGGGCAGATGAAGATGGATAAGAACCACCATTTACTGAGTACCTATTATGTGACACGTGCCACGCTCCGCTTAAATCAGCTACTGAAGGTAGCCCCACTGTTCAGAGGGGGAATTTGGCAACTTAGGCTATCTCCAAAGCCCAGCCTTCTCTTGCCACCCCTATCCCCACTATTTTCTGGTTAATAGAATGATAGACTCTTCAATAGGAGTTTGAAGATCATCTTGTTCAGGGGTCAGCAAACTATGACCCATGGGCCAGATCCATCTTACTGCCTGTTATTGTATGGCCCACAAGCCAAGAATGGTTTTAACATTTAAATGATTGGGAGAACGTCAGAAGAAAAATATTTTGTGACGTGAAAACAACATGAAATTCAAATTTGAGCATCCATAAATAAAGTCTTATTGAAACACAGCCTCACTGGTTTTTTTTTTTTTATATTGTCTGTGCCTGCTTTCATGCTGCAGGAAGAGTTGAGTAGTTGTGACAGAGACTATGCGGCCTGAAAAGCCAAACATATTTCCTATGTGCACCTTTACAGAAAATGTCTGCTGGCCTCTGCTCTAGTTCCACATTTCAATGAGAGCTTATTGAGCTCTGAGTGTAACAAACCCTGGGCAAACTCTCAACAGGCATTATCTATCTAATTATCAACTCCTCAGTGATGGGTACTGTTACCTATGTTCTTGTACAGATGAAGAAACAGGTTTGGAGAGGTTCAGGACCCTGGTCAGTCTAACACAGCAGAGCCAAGATTCACGACCAAACCAGCCTGACTTCCCACTCAAAGCTTATGCTCAGAATCCCCTCCCTGCATTGCCATTTCTCTATAATTCTATGTTCTTAGGCTGTAGCTTTTCTGGCCTGGGTGCCTGAGATCCGATGGTGATTACCACTGTGGTCGGCAGAATAATGGTCCCCGAAACTATCTACGTCCTAATCCCTACAACATATGAATGCTACCTGATACAGCAAAAGAAACTTTGCAATGAAATTAAGTTGAGGATCTTGAGATAGGATGATTATTCTAGATTATCCAAGTGGCTCCAATGTAGTTACAAGAGTACTTATAAGAGGAAGGCAAGAAAGTCAAAGAAGGAGAAGGAGGTGGGACAATGGAGCAGAGTTTGGGTGATAAC
>NW_004443989.1:3569330-3574455 GCF_000243295.1 Trichechus manatus latirostris | reverse complement strand
AGAATAAGAATATTCAGTATTTTTCTCTTACATACTTACAATGAACTTTTGATGAACACTTTCACTTTGAAGTAGGGTGGGTGTGCGTGCGTGTGTGTGTGTGTGTGTGTGTGTGTGTGTGTGTGTGTATGTAAGAAAGAGTGAAATAAAGTGAGAAAGAAAGAGAATATTGTATTTCTTCCAGGCCCTTTGTACTGATGATTAGTTTTGTAAGTCTTACAGCAAACCTATGAAGTTGGTCCTTGTATCATTACAATTAAGTTTGGCTTCATATAACTGAAACTGCTACAGTGGTTTTACCATAGTAAGTTTTATTCTCACAAGTAAAAGAATAGCTAGAGATAGACAGTCCAGGGTTGGTATGGCAGCTTCATTAAATCATCAAGGAGACAGGCTTATTCTACTTTGCTTCAATGTTATTTTTAGCATGCTGCCTCATAAATCCAAAAATGCCGCTCAAGTTCCAGCCATTAGGTATGCATTCCAGATTTCAAGAAGGTAGATGTGGAAGAGCACACCCTTTCTTCTTAAAAGTCGTTTTTGGAAGTTCACTACCACATTTCTGCTTTTATCTCATTGTCACATGGCCACACTCAGCTTCAATGGAAGCTGGGAAAATAGTCTGTTAGTAGTGATATTTGCTGAAAAAGGAAGAAAGAATAAATATTAGCATGCCTGTGGCAGCCTCGCCTCAGTGCTAGTATGCCTACTTTATTTGCCCAAGACCAGGTAACTTAAAACAGGCAGGTCTTAAGTTTTACTATTATTTATAATTCTCTTACTTTCTATCTTTCCTATTCTCAGCTCTTCTATTATCTTCACAGCCGAGAAAATGGCTAGTTTTTTTCTCAAACACCCTCTCAGAGCTATTTATTTTCCCATTTTTAGCACCAGAACCATTCTTTGAGTTCTGCAAAGTGTTACAGGGAACACAAGAAAGAGAGAGGGAGCTTTGTGCCACCGATTTCAACCTTGCAATGCAATCTCTCCCAGCTTCCATAAATCAGCAGGTTTTCAGGAGGCAGTAAGGAAAGCACCATCTGATTTTTACACCTGATTCACAATAAAATCTGCACGGGGGCTTCTGGGGTTCCTATTTTCCCAAAAGGCTGAGGCAGCAGAAACCCGTCTATTATGTCAAGGGAGAAGGATTCACCCATTTAGAAGGAACTGGTGATATTGGGAAGGAGCATTTGAACTTTAAATATCCATGTTTAATACAGTTCAGCAGAACGTCTTTGCACATGTCCTGAGACACTCAGAGAGGGTCTTTAGTGACTTTTGTGCTATAAGCCAAAGCTTCATTTAAAAAATGAGACAAACATTGAAAATGCCGAGGCTAAGTATCTCACCTCACACAGTAACTGGATCTCATAGATATTTCATCAGAGTGGATGTGTGGCTATGTGAGGCCCAACAGCAGTGACTGCTTTTGTTCCAGAGTAACCACTGTCCTGACCCCGTGGTAGATTCATGTCCATTTGATTACATGACTGCAAACCCAAATCTTAGTCTCATCATTAGTACTTTTACTGTTTGGCAGCCACATATCAACACAGAGACAGAGTATAGTTCACCTGTGTTACGGATTGAATTGTGTTCCTCCCAAAAAATATGTACCTGTAAGTATGCCCCTGTTTGGAAATAGGGGTTTTCTTTTGTTATGTTAATGAGGTCATACTTGAGTAGGTCCTAAACCTAATCTCTTCTGAGTGGTGTCTTACAAAGGTAAGTACAGACACAGAGAGACAGGAGGAAGACAGATGTCATGTGAAGATCCATCTGCAGGCAGCCAAAGAATGTCAAGAAATGCCTGGGGCTATTGACAAGGAAGGACCCTTCCCTAGATCCTATGCCCTGATTTGTACATCTAACCTCTGAAACTGTGAGACTGAACTCCTGTTCTTTAAAGCCACCCACTTGTGGTATTGCTTATTACGGCAGCACTGGGAAACTAAGACAACCTACAAACAGAGGTATCATTAGCTTGACCTTAGAGAAGCCACCTCAAGTCTTAAGGCCTCAGGTTTCTTCACTGGTAGGATGAGGCAGTTGGTGTGGAGTTCACTGTGCTCCTACGTAGGGCGAGGGCACCAGTAAGGGTGTGGTAGATCATCCCAAGGGTGCAAATCCAGGACTTGGGGTTCTCAGCACAAGTCCTTTTGACAGCTGCTATTGACTGAGCATCCTCCTGGTACCCTGCCCCTCAAGGGGAGTATTGCCTGCATGTTTCTCATACAATCCTTTTGGCAGCCTGATGACATACATGCTGCCATCCACCTTTTACTACTGCTCAGGAGACCAAGGCTAAGAGAGAAGAACAGTTAGCTCCTACTGTCTTTCTCTCTCATAAGTAGTAGACCTCAAATTGGAACGCATACATATGACACCAGTACATGAGCTTCCTTTCAGGAAAGCTAAATCATTAAATATTTATCCAAATATAAATTTTAACCCTTAGCAACACTAGGCATATATAGTTTGAACCGTATGAAACTGCGAATACTTTACTGTATTTGTGCTACAGAAATGGCAGTTCTAGCGGGTTCAGCCCAGTAGATAAAATAATCCCTTGCCAGATCATTTTACTCAATTTGAGGCTGGGAAAATACAGTTATTGCAGGACTCCTCTGGTTCAAATATTCTGGAATGTTTAATTCTGGCTCAGATTGGTATAGTGCCCTCCTCTAAAACTAATAAGCAATGGCATTATCAATAAACTTGTTCGGTGTTGTTATTAGCTGCCATTGAGTCAGACCCCTGACTCATGGCAACCCCATGCACAATGGGATCTGACTACTGTGATCTTTAGGGTTTTTATTGGCTGTTTTGGCAGGTAGATCACCAGGCCTTTCTAGTCTGTCTTAGTCTGGAAGCTCTGCTGAAACCTGTTCTGCATCACAACAACAGGCAAGCCTCCACTGACAGATGGGTGGTGGCTGCCCTTGAGATGCATTGGATGAGAATCGAGCCTGGGTTTCCTGCATGGAAGGCGAAAACTCTACCACTAAACCACCAGTGCCCTCTAAGCTTGTTCATTACTCCTTGCTAAAGATCTATCATCTCCTTCCCTTTTAACACCCTCCTATGAACTACTGTCTTACTGCTAGAGATTAAGAACTGTGATTCTGAAGTGATGGGCCTTCTGTGTAACATGTAATTGCATTTCAAAAAAAAGAAATCCTTACTAATACAATTACAAACTACAAACATAAAAAGATTTGTGTCCAAAGAAGTTTATTACAGCAAGATTTACAATATGTGTGTGATCTCAACAAAATACAGTTGGAGACCATTTTGTTGTCATTGTTAGTGGCCGTTGAGTCAGCTCTGACTCGTGGACACCTTATGTACACAGAATGAGACATTGCCGGGTCCTGTGCTATCATCATGATCGTCGGTATGCTTGAGTCCATTGTTGCAGGCCATTGTGCAGTGCCTTCCTACCTAGGGGCTCCTCTTGCAGCACTATATTGGACAATATTCTTTTGTGATCCAGAGTGTTTGTACTGGCTAATTTTCAGAAGTAGATTGCCAGGCTTTTCTTCCTAGTCTGGAAGTTCTGCTGAAACCTGTCCACCATGGGTGACCCTACTGATATTTGAAATACCTGTGGTGTAGCTTCCAGCATCACAGCAACATGGAAGCCACCACAGTACACACTGACAGATGGGCAGTGGGACTGCAGCACGGGGGTGTGGAAAGCATGAGACTAGAAGCTGAGACTAATCCTGAGGAGAGATGCTAATGGCTGAACTAGAGCAGAGAGGTGGAGAGGGGAGCACATGTTTTCAAGGTCTGAGATCTGCCTTTTCATTTGGCTCTGCTTCTCAACCTGCTAAACTCTGCTGTGGATAGGAATGCAAAGGAAATGCCTCCACAACTGCAGTCTCACTTTATCGCTGGGTTCCATGAAGATATTGTCAAATCAGCCCTTCCAAGGCCTGTTGCTGACAACACAAAGAGCTGTAATCAGGGGAATTCTCTTGGATGCTTCCACTCTGTGCAGCGCTGGCTTTAAAAAGATCTAAACCCAAAAATTGAAAGACAAAAAAAAAAAAAGTCTTAAACCCTGTGGGGTTCACAGAGTGAGTCAAAGAGCAAGAGCTTGTTGTTGGCACAACGCTCAAAACAATCGCTGCCGTTGAAATGTGAGGTGTTGACAGTTGTGCATCAGGACAAAATGAGGATGCAACAAGATATTGCTGCTCAGCGTCTTCTGCCAGTGCAGCAGTATTGCCTGCAATGCTAGGAGGAAAAAGAAGGAAAGGGAGAAGAGCAACATGTACCCTCAGATCTGTTTGCCCCCAGGATTGAGTTTCCTCTTCACACTCAATGGCAGGGTGTGGTAGCCCCATTTGGAGAAGAGCAGCACCTCCCTGGTGAGCTGACACCTGAAGAATGGAGGGGAGGGAGCCATGAAATAATATTACAGCCCCCTGGAGCAGCATGTGAGAAGGCTCAGAGGTGGGAGGGAACATGACTTATTTGAGGAAGTGGAAGGGAGGGGTCAGTGTGGCTGGAGTGGATGGAGAATTCTATTGGGTTGAGGGGTAGGGAGGCAAAAAGTGAGAAATGAGGCTAGAAAAGAGGCTGGGCCTGACATCCAAAGTGCCTCTCTGAGCTCAGGGCACCCTTCTGGGCCAGGTCAGGTTATCCATTGAGCGAGGTAAGCGTGGTGCTTGCCTTGCTTGCCAGATCACCTGTAGTGAACAACTTCACATTTTTTCGCCGTGTCAAAGACTCTGCTTCTAGATATGGCTGGTATCTGTCTCTCTCCCAACCCCACAACACCTTCCTACAGAATCAAAGCCTCTTTTCAAATTTACAGTCCCTGACAGGGACAGATTACCCAGTAAACAAGGAAAGCGTGGGCTTACTTGTGCTTGCTTCTTAATCCGTAGTGAAAATTTCACATGGTTTCACCAGATGTGGGTGAAACCCATGGAAAATTGTTCACTGCAGAGTAGTAAGTAAGCACAAGTAAGTCCATGCTGACCTTGCTTATTGAGTAATCCACCCTTGGCTCTGGGCCTAGCTCTGGGCCTAGTTGGTGGTAGGTCTGGGGTCACAGGGCACCTCTGAATTCCAGCTCCACTACTTAAGGGCTAGGAGGATTGGGGCA
>NW_004443989.1:3565241-3568983 GCF_000243295.1 Trichechus manatus latirostris | reverse complement strand
TGGATCAGGGATGTGAGCTGGGTAAAGGTGGTGTTACTATCCCACCCTAATCCTCTTTAACATAAAATTACAATCACAAAATGGAGGCCAACCACACAATTCTGGGAATCATGGCCCAGCCAAATTGATAACCTTGTCTGTGAAAGGACCTACTTGGCCTGGCACACAGGAAGATGGGAGCATCAGAGGTGGAAGGCCAGGTTCCCTGCTCCCCTGTGGTCCAGGCTCCACTTGGAGATGCTGATGCTGTGGTTGCTGCTTGGACCTTGGCTTCCTCTGGGCATCAGCTTGCAGGTACAGAGCCTGAAAGGCCAGCTCTTGAGTAGGCAGAGAGGACATCTAGCTGCACTAAGCCACAGCTAGAACACCTGCAAGTTTTTCTGACTTCCTCAGTGCTGTGTACTGGAGAGGGCTTTGGCACGGGACAAATGGAGGCTTGGTTCTTTATTCTATTATCTGCTCATTTGTTACTCCAACTTTGCATGTCTGCTATGTGCAAGATAATGTTCTAAGCACTAGGGGAAAACCCAGATGTGGTGAGTCTCACAGATGTGATCCTTGCTCCTAGATACTGTACCATCTAAGCAGGAAGAGAGAAACTGAACAGCAACAACGAAAGTACACAAATAATTATCACAATCATCAGATGCACTAGAAAGGACAAATAGAGCGTTAATGGGGTACTTAACCATTATGGAAGTTTACAGTTTGAATCTTGGCTCTACTGATTACCAGATGTGTGGCTACAAGTAAGTTACTGGCTCCTTGTGTGCCTCAGTTGCACCATTTGCACATGTGGGGATTAGGGCTAGACTATGTGAACAATTGTGGTTTTAAACCTTGCTGCATCAGAATCATCTGGTGAGATTTAGAAAATCCCAGTGCCTAGGTTGTGCCCATACCAATTAAATCATAACCTCTGGGGTGGGGCACAGACACTAGTTCTTTTCTAGAGCTTCCTAGGTGATTTCAAAGGAGCCCTGGTGGCACAGTAGTTAAGCTCTCGGTTAGGCTGCTAACCAAAAGGTTGGTGGTTCGAATCCACCCAGTGGCTCCACAGGAGAAAAGTCCTGATGATCTGCTTCCGTAAAAATTACAGCCTAGGAAACCCTGTGGGGCATTTCTCCTCTGTCAAATGAGGCCTCTGTGAGTTGGAATGAACTTGATGTTATCTAACAACGTAAGGTGATCGCAGTGCCCAGCCCAGTTTGAGAACCAGCGCTCTAGCTCAGTGCATCTCATACTTTAATGTGCCAGTGTGTCACCCGTTGTTGTTGTTGTTGTGTGCTGTCCGGTCAGTTCCAGAGTAGAAGTGCCCCATAGGGTTTCCAAGGCTGTAATCTTTTTGGAAGGAGCCCTGGTGGCCCAATGGTTAAGCATTGATCAAAAGGTTGGCGGTTCAAACCCATCAGCCACTCTTGGGGAGAAAGATGTGGCAATCTGCTTCCATAAAGATTACAGCCTTGGAAACCGTATGGGGCATTCTACTCTGTCCTATATGGTTGCTGTGAGTCGGAATTGACTGGATGGCAATGGGTTTGGTTTTTTTTTTTTAATCTTAACAGAATCAGACTGCCAAATCTTTCTCCCATGGAGTGGCTGGTGAGTTCTAACCTGGGGCTCTTAAAATGCAGATTCTGATTCATTAGTTCTGGGGTGGGCCTGGAGAGTTTGCATTTTTTACAAGGTTTAGGGCAGTGGTTCTTAACCAGGGTGGATCCCCCACCTTCCTCAGGGACAGTGACAATGTCTGGAAACATTTCAAGTTGTCAAAAGTGGAGGTGTGCTGTTCCTGGCATCTAGTGGGTTGACGCCCAAATGCTCCTAAACATTCTGCAATGCACAGGACAGCTCCACAACGAAGACTGGTCTGGTGCCAAATGTAAATAGTGCTGAGATTGAGAAGCCCTGTTCTGGGGTGATGCTGGCGCTATTGGCCCATGGACCAAACTCCGAATAGTAACAGAATCCCCTTCTCTAGCTTGGCCACTAAGACCTGGAGCCAAACTACCCAGGTGAAGCTGAGATTTTGTCACAAAGTGAGCTGACGAAATCAACAAAGATCAGTGTCTATCCCTTGTTTGGGTTCTGTGGACGGTAAGGGGCATTTCGCCAGCCCCAAACCATTGGCATTAAAAGAGTGGCTGTTTGAATGTTTGTAGGGATGGGGTGTTCCAAAAGCCACACAAGAACCTCCTCAATCCCACGAGGGTTAAGTAGCAAAGACAAAAGAACCGAAGAAGGCGAGCGCATGAATTATTAACAAGCCCGGGTGTGGAAAGTGTAGTGCAAGCCTTTTTAACACTGTTTCAGATCAGGATGAGGAAAAATGGGCAGAGACTTAATTGTTTCATTGACTTTTGCCGAGGAAACTCAGAGTCATCAAATACACACGCAGAGGGCAGATGAAGAATTCGCAGGCAACACTCTCCTCCCTTTCTTCTTTTTAAGATTAATTTGTAATTTATGGCTGTAATGATCTGCCTGGTGATGGAGTTGAAATCTGGGCATAGGATTCATAACACAGTCACCCTGTGAGGTTTCCTCTCTGAAGCCATCCTGCCACCCTACGTTACCTGCCCTACTGAAACCCCGATCATTTCTTACGCACATGAATGCATTGAGCTCCCAATTGGTTTTCCTGTGTTTACTCTGCCAGGTTCCGCTTCAAGTTATTTCCACATTGTAGCCAATGAGAGATTTCTTGAACATCTGATCACCTGGCCTGGGTACACCTTTCCATGGTTCCTCATTGCTCTCAGTGTGAAGGCCAAACCCCTTATCATGGCGCACCACGACCTTTGGTTGTACGACTCCTAATTACCTCTTCCATCTTATCTCTTCTTCTGTCCTACTTGTTTTCCCTCCCCTCAGCCATACTGAAACTTGTTCATTATACTTGCCCAAAATATACCTGGCTGTCTCCCTCACTACAGTGGCTTTATATTTGCTGTTTTCTCTCCTTTTTCACATGCATTACCAACAACTTCTCATCTTTAAAAACCCACTTCAACCACAGTGATATGCAACTTCACACCCACTGGGGTAGCTAAAATAATAAACAAACAAAACCCAGAAAATATCAGTTGTTCATGAAGACGTAGAGAGATTAGAGCCCTTGTCCACTGCTGGTGGGAGTGAAGAATGGTACAGCCACTGTGGAAAACAATTTGGCAGTTCCTAAGAAAAGTTAAACATAGAATTATGATTAGAAAAAAAAAACCAAAACCCTTTGGCATTGAGACGATTGCATCTCATAGCAACCCTATAGGGCAGAGTAGAAGTGCCCTATAGGGTTTCCAAGGAGCGACTGGTGCATTCAAACTGCTGACTTTTTGGGTAGCAGCCGAGTTCTTAATCACTATGCCACCAGGGCTCCAGAATTACTGTGTTGTTGTTAGGTGCCATCCAGTTGGATCCTCCTCATAGCAACCCTATGTACAACAGAATGAAACACTACCCAGTTCTGCACCATCCTCCTGATTGTTGTTATGCTTGTGCCCGTTGTTGCAGCCACTCTGTCAGTCCGTGTCATTGAGGGCCTTCCTGTTTTTCGCTGACCCTCTACTTTACCAAGCATGATGTCCTTCTCCAGGGACTGGTCCCTCCTAATAACATGTCCAAAGTATGTGAGACTGAGTCTCTCCATCCTCGCTTCTAAGGAGCATTCTGGCTGTACTTCTTCCAAGACAAATTTGTTTGTTCTTTTGGCAGTCCATGGTATATTGAATATTCTTCACCA
>NW_004443989.1:3535120-3550362 GCF_000243295.1 Trichechus manatus latirostris | reverse complement strand
CTGGAAGATCCGTGAAGCTGCTTTCTTGTACCTCCTGTTCGCTGATCTCTGATAGGAGTCCAAGATGGTGTATCCGTGCTGTGGTAGCTGATAGGGGACCTCTGCGTGTATCTCTGCTCGCTGTCTGTTCTCAGTCAGTTTCTTATTCCGTTTGGTGTTTGCTGAGCTATTTATCTCTTCATTTGATGGTTAGGGTTTCAGGGTTGACATGAGACTCTGTTTGACTTAGTTTTTCTGATCTTTGCTGTAGAGGGACGGTGTGGTGCTTCTGACTATAGCGCTATGTTGCCCGGAAGTCTTTTTCCATCTTCTTTTGATACTTCTTGTGTCCTTTAGTATTTTCCCTGTAGAAGACTTCAATGTTGCAACTTGGGGCTTGAATTTTTTTCTTCAGTTCTTTGAGCTTGAAAAATGCCAAGTATGTTCTTCCCTTCGTTTTTCTATCTCCAGGTCTTTGCACATTTCATTATAATACTTTATTTTGTCTTCTTGAGCTGCCCTCTGAAATCTTGTGTTCAGCTCTTTTACGTCATCATTTCTTCCTTTCGCTTTTAACTACTCTGCATACACAAACAAGTTTCAGAGTCTCTTTGGACATCCATTTTGGTCTTTTGTTTCTTGTCTTTTTAATGACCTCTTGCTTTCTTTATGTATGATGGCCTTCCACATCTCGTCTAGTCTTTGGTCATTAGTATTCAATGGGTCAAATCTATTCTTGAGACGATCTCTAAATTCAGGTGGGATATACTCAAGGTCATACTTTGGTTCATGTGGACTTTTTCTAATTTTCTTCAACTTCAACTTGAACTTGCATATGAGCAAATGATGGTCTTTTCCACAGCTGGCCCCTGACCTTGTACTGACTGATGATATTGAGCTTTTCCATCAACTCTTTCCACAGATGTAGTTGATTTGATTCCTGTGTATTCCATCTAGCAAGAGCCACGTGTATAGTGGTTGTTTATGTTGTTGAAAAAAAGTTTTTGCAATAAAGAAGTCGTTTGTTTTGCAAAATTTTGTCATGCGATCTCCAGCATTGTTTATATCACCAAAGCCATATTTTCCAGCTACCAGTCCTTCTTTATTTCCAACTTTTGCATTCCAATAGGCAGTAATTATCAATGCATCTTCATTGCATGTTTGATCAATTTCAGACTGCAGAAGTTGGTAAAAATCTTCAATTTCTTCATCTTTGGCCTTAGTGGTTGGTGAGTAAATTTGAATAATAGTCATATTAACTGGTCTTACTTATAGGCCTAGGGATATTATCCTATCACTGACAGCGTTGTACTTCAGTATAGATCTTGAAATGTTCTTTTTGATGATATACGTGACCACCATTCATCTTCAGTTTGTCATTCCTGGCATAGTAGACCATATGATTGTCTGATTCAAAGTGGCCAATACCAGTCCATTTCATGTCACTAACATGTAGGATATAAATGTTTATATGTTCCATTTCATTTTTGGCAGTTTCCAGTTTTCCTAGATTCATATGTCATAGATTCCACATTCCTCTTAGAAGTGGATGTTTGCAGCTGTTTCTTCTCATGTTGAGTTGTGCCACATCATCAAATGAAGGTTCTGAAAGCTTGACTCCATCCATGTCATTAAGGTCAACTCTACTTTGAGAAGGCAGCTCTTCCCCAGTCGTATTTTGAGTAGCTTCCAACCTGAGGGGCTCATCTTCCGTCACTATTTCAGAAATGTTCTGCTGCTATTTATAAGGTTTTCACTCGCTGATTTTTTCCAGAAGTAAATCTCCAGGTCCTTTCTAGTCTGTCTTAGTAGAAGCTCAGCTGAAACCTGTTCACCATGAGTGACCCTGCTGGTATTTAAATATCAATGGCATAGCTTCCAGCATCATAACAACATGCAATCCCCCATGGTATGACAAACAGACATGTGAGGGAGAATTACTATATGACCCAGCAATTCTACTCCTAGGTACATATCCAAAAGAATTAAAAACTGGTACTCAAGCAGATACTTGTACACCAGTGTTCATTGCAGCATTATCCACGATATCCAAAAGGTGAAAACAGCCTGAATGTCTGTCAGCTAATGAATGGATAAACAAAGTGTGGTATATTCATACAGTGCAATATTATTCATCCATAAAAAGAAGTAAATTAGATACATGCTATAATGTGAATGAACATCAAAAACGTTTTTCTAAGAGAAAGAAGCTAGATGCAAAAGGTCACAATCTTATATGATTGCATGTATATGAATTATACAGAGTAGGTAAATGTATAGCGACAGAAAGCAGGTTGGTGGTTACTGGGGACTGAAGGGGTGAGGAAGAGAGGAATGGGGAGTGACTGCTTAACAGGTACAGGGTTTTCTTGTGGAGTGATGAAAATGTTCTGAAACTTGTTTTAGTTGCACAACATTATGAATGTACTAAATGCCAATGAAATATATAATTTAAATGGATAATTTTTGTTATGTGAATTTCAAGTCAATTTAAAACAAAACCCAGAACAAAACAGCCACCCACCTTTAGCACATCCTCTGTGAATCCCTCCTTGATTCCCCTTCCTGTTGCCCCCGCAAAGAGATTAGATGCTTTCTCCTCATTGGGCTTTCAAAGTAGAGTCTCTCCCCAGGAAGTGGAATCCTTACTCTGCATTCATCAAAAAATGGAGAGATGCAACTCCTTGCACTGTCATGAGAAGTGTTTAAGGTGTTAATGATGACAGAAATACGCAGATCCAGATACATAGTCTCATTCCATTTTGTAAAAAAAAAAAAGGAAACATGTATATTTGTATACATATGTATGTATCTCAATCCCATGTCCAGCTGCCTGTCTCGTAGACATATAAAATAATTTACAGAAACTGTTCCAAAATCTCAACTATGATTATAGGGAGGTTTTACCATCAATATCATATATGTCTACACTTTGTTTTTACAATAAGCATATTTTTTTAAATAATCATATAGACTAATAAAACAACTGGAATCCCAGCAGACCCTCCATCTTGAGCCCTGACAAGCTGAGCTAAGACCATTGCCTCAGGCCAAGTAAGGTCAGTTAAGCCTCCTTGGCCTCCACTGTTCCCTATGTGGATGTTCCTCTAAAAGTGCTCCAAGGATGCTAGGGGTCCCCAAGGCCCTTTCAGGAAGTCTGCAAGGTCAAAACTCTTTTCATAAGACATAAGACATTATTTGCCTTTTTCAGTGTGCTGACAGTTGCACTGATGCTGCAAAAGCAATGGTGGATGAAATCGATGGTGCCTTTGCATATGAATTAAAGTAGTAGCATTCAATTGTACTAGTCCTCATTGTATTCTTTGCACTTGCAGTTAAAAAAAGAAAACAAGCACACAAAGCTAGTTTCTCTAAAAAATATTCTTAATAAAGTAGTAAAAATGATTAATTTCATTCAGTTTCAACCCTTGAGTACACATCTTCTAATATTCTGTATGCTGAAATGGCAAGTACACATAGTGCTTCTGCCACAGAACGAAGTTCAGTGGTTGCCTCAAGGAAAAACACTTGTGTGATTACTTGAGTTGTGAGCTGAACTAGCCACTTTTTCCATGCAACACTGTTTATACTTGGAAGAACAACTGACAGACAAGTTATGATTATTCAGGCTTGGGTATTTGGCAGACATTTTCTTGAAAATGAATTAAGTGAGCCTGTCACTTCAAGGAAAACAACTGACAGTATTTGTTGCCAATGTTAAAGTTTAAGCTTTTAAGCGAAAATGAAGATTTTGGAAAAATTATATCTGCAACTGTGAGCTTGACAGCTTCCCAGTACTTGAATACTTCTTTGATGTGATTGGTGGTAATATTAACAAATGCAATTTTTTTATATTGCATAAATGAAATGTGAAAATATTCAAAAATATGCATAACTCAGGGAACCAGTATTTTCTAAATGACCAATGCAACATGTGTGGATAAAGGATCCACTTAAAGTACAAAACAAACCAATTAATTTTAATTTAATAGAGTATGAGAAAGTTTATTATATGGTTTCAGATTCCACATTGCAACTAACCTTTAAGAAATACCACTTGTTGAGTTTTGGTGTAGTATCAAAGACGACTATCGGCAATTATTTGAAAAGGTTATTAAAATACTCTTCCCTTTCTCAGCTACGTATCTGTGTGAAGTTGGATTTTCTTTATATACTTCAAAAAATACATTACAACAGATTGAAGCAGAAGCAGACTTGAGAACCTAGTTTCTGTAAACAATTCTTTTAAGCCAGACATAAAGGGATTTTCAAAAATGTTAAACAGTGCTGCTCTTCTCACTAAATTGTTTTTTGTCTTGGAAAATATAGTAATTTAAAATCTATGTTAACATGTAATGGGTTTATTGTTGCTGTTTTAAAATAAAGATTTAAAAATTTTATCAGTTTAAATTTCTAAAATGTAAAAATTGATAGGTACATAACCCACATAAACAAAAGCTCTCTGGGGATTTCAGTAGATTGGAAGAGTGTAAAGAGGTCCTAAAACCAAAAAATTTGAGAACTATTGCCCTAGACCTTCACCAGTGACACCTCTTTTATCTTCTCAATGCTCAGAGAAATGTGCACATTTACCTGTAAATGTGCAGCACCCCTTGGTGGAGAGTTGTATTTCATAAGGTGATCTCATTATAATGTCAGCCAAAGTTTTGAAGGGCTCAGGACTTCGGAGTTTTGGAGCTTTAACGACCTGCAGCATGGAAAGCCATGCTGTGAAAAATAATACCAACCAGCTTGGAACTGCCACCCTTCCATAATGCAGGAGTGAAGATTGTTCATGTACTGTCCTTCACCCTCCATAAAGGATGAATCAGATTGATTTTCTTCCTCCTGTCTCAGAGGTGCCCATCAAGACAGAGCTGCCTAATAGCCAGTGAGACAGCCAGTGCTTACACAGCCCACCTCCTCAGAACTGCAGGCATTTTCAGGCCTCATCTAACCTCCTCGAGGGGTGAGTTATTATGCCTGGAGCAGACCGACCCCCCACCTCCGGAGGTTTGGCTAAAATGACTCCCTCCTGGGTCTGCCCTGCACTTCTGAAGCGCCCTGCTTAGAGGCACCCATCTGTTCCTCTTGAAAATGCGTTTCAATCATTTGGATTGGTGTGACCCAGGATTTTCACAGCAAATGAGATACCTCTGCCTTATTTCCTCTGACACGCACTTCCCACTCACACAGGTGATGGGCTTGCTGAAAATCCAGACTTAACCACAGTGCTGTTGCCTGGAGTTCTGCGGCAGATTTTGGCACCTAGATCTTGCCATTCACCCTCTTGTTCTCCTGTCTCCCCAGTCAAGGGAGCCATACAAACAAGGGCGAAAGCTGAATGGAAAATGAGGAAGCCTTGGACAGTCATCCATGAACCAGAACTTGTAGGACTCCTACGATGGGTAGAGGTTAGGCTAGGGGGGCTCGGGGAAGCCGCCTGCTTCTTGTCTTTGAGACTTTGCATATTTAGCCTCCAAACCAGAGGGGAGTATTATGACTATCATTTAAGGAGAAGTCAAACCAAAGTGCACCAGCTAGTGCTAAACGGAAATGAACAGGACAGATGCCAGACACAATGCCCTCAGAGGCTAGCGCTGAGTTAGCCTGGGCACACAGGTGGCCCAGGTTACTTGGTCAGTAATTGGAGAAGGGGAATGGTGCTTGACCAGTCAGGAATGTCAGTAATGCGGAGATTGAGAAACACCGCCCAGAAAGAACCTTTTCATAATTCTTCTTCCCAGAAGAGAAGACTTGGGTAGGCAGCCAAGGGCTGATGGGTCCCAAAGAGGCCCCTCTGCCCCATAGAGGCAGCCCAGTGTTCTGAATAGAGCTGAGTATTCAAACCAGACATAAACTCTAGCACATTATGCATTTATTCTTACAAAAAAAAGCCTTACTGAGATGTCATTAACATACCATAAAGTTCACCCTTTTAAAGTATGCAGTTCAGTTAATTTTAGTATATCCACAGGGTTGTTCAACCATTACTGCTATCTAATTTTAGAACATTTTCATCACCCAAAAGAGAAACCTGCTAACCTTCTAACTAACTATAACCTCTCCAGCCCTAGGAAACCACTAATCTACTTTCTGTCTCTGTGGATTTCCCTATTCTAGACATTTCATAAAAATGGAATCCTACATTATATGGCCTTTTCTAACTGGCTTTTTTTTTTTTTTTTACTTAGCATAATGTTTTCAAGGTTCATCCATGTTGTAGTACGTATCAGTGGCACATTCCTTTTTGTTCCCAAATAATATTTCATTGTGTAGATATACCACATTTTGTCTATCCATTCATCAGTTGATAGACATCTGAGTTGTTTTTGTTTTTTGGCTATTACAAATAATGCAGCTATAAATATATACAGGTTTTTATAGGGGATGTATGTTTTCAGTTCTCTTGGATATATACCTAGGAGTGGAATTGCTCGGTCATTTTGAGGAACTGCCAAACTATTTTCCAAAGTGACTGTACCGTTTTATAATCTCACCAGAAAAGTATTAGGGTTCCAATTTCTTCACATCCTCACCAACACTTGTTATTGTCTATCTTTTTGATTCATCCATTTATTCTTTCATTTATTCATCCAGCAATTAAGTAGTGAGTATGCATACTAGGGATAGGGGCTATAGCAATGAGCAAAATCACACATGGAGCTTACAATGTTATAGCAGAGACTGTAGCAGATATAAAGTCCTCTTTAAAGTGTTAAAAAGCAAAGATGTCACTTTTAGGATTAAGGTGTGCCTGACCCAAGCCATGATATTTTCAATCACCTCATTTGCATGCAAAAGCTGGACAATGAATAAGGAAGACCAAAGAAGAATTGATGCCTTTGCATTATGGTGTTGGCGAAAAATATTGAATATACCATGGACTGCCAGAAGAGCAAACAAATCTGTCTTAGAAGAAGTACAGCCAGAATGCTCCTTAGAAGCAAGGATGGCAAGACTTTGTCTTGCTTATTTTGGGCATATCAGGAGGAACCAGTCCCTGAAGAAGGCCATCAAGCTTGGTAAAGTAGAGGGTCAGTGAAAACGAGAAAGACCCTGAATGAGATGGACTGCAACAGAGGCTGAAACAATGGGCTCAAACATAGCGATGATTGTGAGGATGGTGCAGGACTAAGCAACATTTTGTTCTGTTCTTCGTGGGTTAACTATGAGTTGGAACTGACTTGAGGGCACGTAACAACAACATAGCCGATAATAATTAGGTGATAATACAAAAAAGATAAACATATGATTGTGAGAATTACAGACTGTGTGTGTGTGTATGTGTGTGTAATGCTATGAGATTGTATACCAGGAGGAGTTGACTTCATCCAGAAGCTCAGGGAAGGTGATGGCTGAGCCGAGATGTGAAAGCTGAGTGAAGATTAAGTAGATATTTGATTATGAGCAATATTGTTAATGTCTCTGTGCCTTTGTTCCTCCTTTGTGATATAGAGTTAGCCAGGTCCAGATAACAGAGTGGCTTTGAGAGCTCAACAAATGCTGTTGTTAGGTACAGATTAGATTCCTTAGTTATGATCCTCTGGATCCCAGCTATCATATTCTCCCCGCACCCCACTCTGTAGAGGAGAGGGTCTATAGACAAATGATGATGATGTCTTGAAGATGGCAGCGATGTTGATGTTGACTGTGATTTGGTGGACATTTTCAAAGTGCCAGGTACTATGCTAAGTAATTTGTCTTACTCAGTCTTTACAATGACCTTGTAACAGAGAGAGGTCAGCATGAGATTAGGAGGTAGGAGAAAATGAAAAAAAAAAAAAAAAAGAGAGAGAGAGAGAAAGGCATTGGGAGGGAAAAAAAAGGAAAAAAGAAAGACGTTGGGTTTATGGATTAAGGACTTGAGTTTATGGCTGAAAAAGTGATTCCAAAGCAAATATTTCTTAGTCCATTTTAGAAAGTGCCTGAAATAGGTACTTGGTTTCAGAAAATATATTTTTATGTAATTTAATTTTGTTTTTAGTTAGAAGGGTATTTTATTTCTTGAATATGGAGTGCAATTTCTTTCATTTCAAATTACTTCTTTGGTATTAAACTAAATGGTTTAGCTTAATCACATTTAACAAACCTCCCAGTATAAGGGCCAGGATCCCAAAATCTTGCTACAAATTAGTTTCTAGCCTCAGCAATAAATGGATACCTGGAGCAAATTCAAAAAGGGAAACCACTTTAATTAGGTTTGAAAGTGTCTTCAGTCAGTTCCAGAAGAGCTGTCACTGGATTTATGATGCACCTTCCAAACTGTAACTCTTTTTATATCCAACTGAAGTGAGAAGGCCCTAGAGGAATCTAGCATGATTTCCTGAAACCTAAACATTTATCTTCGCAAATAAGCACCCTTCCAAAATGTGGCCAGACAGGCAAAAGGAACCCCATGCTCACACTAGCCAAGCCCATCAGCTAGCCTCCATCATTGTGTCCATTTAATTGCAAGGGTTCTAGAAGGATTAATCCAATCAAACCTTCCTTAGAACATTTTCATAAGTATAGCCTCACCCCACTAATTTCTCAGGCAAATTACTTTCACTTTTGCATTTACACTCAAATGGCAGGTGCCTCAGCTGAGCAGAAACCAGCACCAAGACTCAGAGTTTTAGCGGCTTGCTGAATATCACCGAATTCTAAAGGCCAGAACTACGATCTAAGTCAGCCCAACTCCAGTATTTTAAACCTCAGGAACATACACAAAAGAAAATGTTAGTAATAAAAATTATGATCAGTCATTTCAGATATATGATTTCAGCTGTTCTGAAGTTTTTAGGTGCTGTTAAGTCTATTTTTGACTCATAGTGACCCCATGTGACAGAATAGAACTGCCCCACTGGGTTCCCTGGGTTGTAATTGTGCCAACTAGGGCTCCTTTCTCTGTTTTTCTGGCTTTTGAAGTAGGATCATCTGGTAATTTCTGTTGGATTCTTTTGTCCTTGTTTTCCTATGCAAAATATGTGAGTGTGACACATGGCAAAAAGTATGTAGATAGCAGCGCACAGTGGAGAGAGCATGGGGTTTGGAGTTGGAAAAGTGGGATTAGAGCCATATGATCATGGATTTAACCACTCTGACCCTCAGCATCCTCCTCTGAGTAGAGAGAATTAACAAGATGAAGGGAAAAAAATGACACTAAATTGCCATCCACCTTACTTAATATTTTCAAATTCTAAGAGTACGATTAAGTGTGGCAAGAGAAGTCTGCAAAGTCTTCTCTGAGAGTTAATTGGAGATGCCGTGGCATGTCAGGAAGTCACAGTGACACTTATCCCAGAGCACTCATCAACCAGCCCTTTTCTTCTTGCGTGAATGGCATTGTTATTACAAAGAAGGCAGGGAAGCAGGGTTACAATTCTTGGAAAGCATTTCCATGATGTGCTGGACATTGTACTAAATACTTTGTGAATATTGTCTCCTTTCATCCCTACACCAACCTATGTTATTGGTGCTGTTATTATCCTCAGTACCCGGATGGCAACCGAAGCACAGATTGGCTCGACTTGCTCACGTTAGCATAACTAAATGATAATTCCCTGATTCCCATCTTCTTCCTTTCCCTCCCGTTTCCTTGTTATCATCAAAGTGGGTTGCCAATAGGGAAGGGTTATGACTATTTCTCCTTGGTGACCTTCATGTAATTTTAACCTGTCTGACTGTAAAGGGTGTGGTAAGCAGAATAATGAATGGTCCCCAAAGACGTCCACGTCCTAATCCCAAGGCATGTGAATATGCTACCTTACATGGCAAAAGGGACTTTCTATATGTGATTATGTTAAGGATCTTGAGATGGGAAGAGGATCCTAAATCATGCAGGTAGGCCCAATGTAATTACAAGGATATTTAAAGCCCTGGTGATCTGTAGGCAGTTCCTGGGTTATGAACAAGATCCATTCCTGAGTCTGCCTTTAGGTCGAATTTGTAGGTAAGTTGGAACAGGTGCATATGGTTCTTAATTTAGCCTTACTTTAGTGCAAGAAAGGAGTCCTGGTGGTGCAGTGGTTAAAGCGCTCAGCTGTCAATCAAAAGATCAGTAGTTTGAACCCACCAGCTGCTCCTCAGGAGAATGATGTGGCAGTCTGCTTCTGTAAAGAAATCCTTGGAAACCCTATGGGGCAGTTCTACTCTGTCCTGTAGAGTCGCTATGAGTCAGAATTGACTCAACAGTGGTGGGTTTTTTTTTTTTTGGTTTAGTGCAAGACAAGACTCGAAGCGTTTCCAGTGACTTAAAAGCTGCACATGCAGCAAGTGAAGGTGATTGCGATGAAGAATTTGTTGCCCAGGTAGGGGTTGGTCCAGTTGTTTCAATGTGAGGGCAAAGTAACATAACTTTAAAGGACAAGTACAAGTTGTCCATAAGTTGGACATTTGTAACCTGGGGACTGGCGTACTTCCGAAAAATCAGTCATTGAAAAGCATATGGAGCACAGTTCTACACTGACACACACGGGGTCACCGTCAGTTGGGGTCAGTGCAACAGCAACTGGTATTAAAAGAGTCAGAAAGGAGGTATGAATGCAGAAACAGAGTTAGAGACTTGAAGATGCTATGCTACTGGCTTTGAAGATGGAGGAAGAGGAAAGAGCCACGGAATGTGGGTGGCCTCGAGAAGCTGGAAAAGGCAAAGGGACAGATTCTCCCGTAGAGCCTCCAGAAGGATCTCAGTCCTGCAGCACCTTAGTTTTAGTCCAGTGAGACCCCTTTTGCACTTCTGACCTCCAGAACTTGAAGATAATAAATTTGTGTTGTTTCAAGCCATTCAGTTTGTGGTAATTTGTTAGCAGCAAGAGGAAACTAGTACAGGGGCTCAGACCAAATGGTATTTCATGGCAAACAAAACAAGCAAAACACCCTCATAAACATTCAAGTAAGTTCAATTCTACTGTAGAATATATGTATACATTTAGAGTTATAATTGGTGGTAAAGCCAGCCTGTTTGGTCAAGGCCATACAACTAGGAAGTGGATCTGCTAGAATTCAAAGCCAAGTCCTCCTGACCATCCCCATCCTCCTTCTTCATAAGTGTGGCCTGTGGAGTGACTTACACACACACTCACAGAGCTGGTTACCTGCAGAGCTGGACCTGTCACTGTCCAAGTACATGCTCTCAAAAGCAATACAAGGCATCCTAAAGTGAACACAGACTCATCGCAGGTAGGGAAGCCCCACCTGGCCCTCCTGCCTCCTCCACAGGACTCATTTCCTAAAGCTCCTGAGTGTGGTGTACATCTGTCTTTCGTGACTAGCTTGTCAGCACTCATTGATTAACTGGCATGTGATAGAGCTCGATGTGAAATAATCACTAATGAAGTGGTTAATGTTTGCTGAATGTCCCAAGACTGCACTTTGCTTCCCTGATAATGGAATCTCTATCTTGGAGTAAACAAAGTCTGGGGTTACTCATGGCTCAGGGCATATCTTGTAGAAAATCATGTCCTGTCTACAATGAGATTAGGACACAGCTGCATGTCAAAACTGTATTCTGCTGGAGGGAAGGAAACTCATTGCGAATGGTGTCTGTTGTGTGTTCAGAGTGATGCCTAGCGCTTCCAGATTACTTAATTCTCACAGTGACATTGTGCGGTGTTCTGATTCCTCTTTCCAAAATGAAGAAACCAAGGCTCACATCTAGAAGCAGTGTTGGGAAGGTTAGAAATGTGGGATTGGTGTGTGTGGGGAGAAAGCAAAATTGTGATTCTTACGCTTGGATAATCAAAATGCATTTAATGTCTCCTGTTTCCACTTATGAACGTGTTGCTTTCTGTTTATTTTGATATACATTTGTCCTGAATGGAGCTGATCTAAATCTGTGTGCTGCTAGGTGAGCCATTTGGGTTGATGCAAACTATGCTGGTGTAAAGGAGCCCTTGTGGCACAATGGTTAAACTTTCAGCTGCTATCCAAAATGATGGGGGTTCGAACTCACCCAGTGGCTCCAGAGGGGAAAGACATGGCAGTCTACCTCTGTTAAGATTATAGCCTAGAAAACCCTGTGGGGCAGTTCTACTCTGTCACAAGGGGTCACTATGAGTTGGAATCCACTCAACAGCACCTAACAATAACAATGACATACTAGTGTAGGATTCAAAGAGTTGAAATGTAGTTACCCATTGCTGTTGAGTTGATTCAGACTCACAGTGGGAAAGACATGGCAGTCTACCTCTGTTAAGATTACAGCCTAGAAAATCCTGTGGGGCAGTTCTACTCTGTCACAAGGGGTCACTATGAGTTGGAATCCACTCAACAGCACCTAACAATAACAACAACATACTAGCGTAGGATTCAAAGAGTTGAAATGTAGTTACCCATTGCTGTTGAGTTGATTCAGACTCACGGTGACCCTGTAAGACAGAGTAGGACTGCCCCACAGGGTTTCCAAGGAGCGGCTGGTGGAGTCCAACTGCCAACATTTTGGTTGACAGCCGAGGTCTTAACCACTGTGCTGAGTTGTAGTGGGGCTATTAATTTTTTCTTGCTTTTTGAAAATTATTCCTTCTCTCTGGACTTTATATGTTGAGACAGCATAGTATAGAGAGAGAGTATAGGTTATGAAGACAGGCAAACCTAGGTTTAAATTCTGGCTCAGCCACGTGGTTAATTGTGGTCTTAAGCAAGTCACTTAACCTCACTCACCTTCAGGCTCTTCGTCGGTAAAATTATATAATGATATGCAGCTCACAGGTTTCTCTAAGAACTGTAAATAATAAATAACAAGCATCCAGAGAGCAAGTTGGCTCATAGTAGTTGTCAGTAGTGATGGCTCTACAATGAAGATTGTTCGACTAAATAATCTCTAGATCCCTTCTAGGTCTATAAATTTAGTTTTTAAAAACCTTTGACTACTGTTTATGGGGAACTTACTATATAGTTGGCACTGTGCCAAGGATGTAGTTTGCACTGTCTCATTAAATATTCTTAACACTTGGAAGTGTTGTTGTTTTTGTGTCCCATTGAGTCTATTCCAGCTCATAGCGACCCTATAGGACAGAGTAGAACTGCCCATAGCGTTTCCTAGACTGAAATCTTTACATGAGCAAATTGTTTTTTCTCCTGTAGAGCTCCTGGTGAGTTTAAACTGCTGACTTTTTGGTTAGCAGCTGAGCATTTAACCATTGGGCCACCAGGGTTCCTTTACTTGGACGTAGGAACTAGCAAAATCCTTCTAGATAAGGACAACTGGGCACAGAGAAGGTGAATAAGCTTCCAGTATCGCCAAAGGTAGGTAGTTTGAAACTACCAGCGACTTTGTGGGAGAAAGATGTGGCAGTCTGCTTCCGTAGAGGTTTAAGCCTTGGAAACCCTATGGGGTCCCTGTCAGTTGGAACTGATTCAATGGCATTTTTTTTTTTAATCACCAAAGTAGTAAGTGGCAGAATCAGGATTTGAATCTAAATATTACTGACTTTGGGAGTCCTATTCTTAAAATTAAACCTAATTGTTAGCAATATGTATCCACATATATAATCACTTTTGTAGAAAAGTCTGAACTGCAGTTCTCTCCTCTTCTTCTACTGCAGGTGGGCCAACCAGTGACCTTCTGAGTCCTTGTGGGTTCCTTGATGGCATTGGGACAAGAAAAACTCAGTAGAGCCCATACTAAGGCTGTGATGAAAAGTTATATCGTAGCTGAGCACGACTGTCAATGCCATGAAGAAAGTGAGACTCAGATGTTTAATTGTCTACATTCGCAGTGAGTGGAAGAGGTGCCGCTCAAGGCAGATGGGGACCTCTGAGAACTGGTTCTCTGAGAACCAGTCAGGAACACTGAGATGTTAGGAATATCGGCCTGATCCTTGTTCCATTCCTCCATGCTGATTCTCATGCATTCTGTAGGTTAGATAATTAATTGGAAAGGAAATTACTGTGTTGTGACTATCTCTAACTCGTTTCCCAGAAAATTTACATTTACTGTCCTTCTACACTCTGCCATGCAGAATGTTAGGGGTGTGAGAACAGGGAAGAAGATGAGGTCCTTAAGCTTGTGAACTTACAGGCTTAACATCTGGGGGTGTGGGGAAGAAAAACCTGCCTTGTAGTATTTGCCAATTTCCATTGTGTAAATACTCCCAAGCAAACAAACCAAACTAGTTGCCATTGAGTCAACTACTATTCATGGTGACTCCAAGTGTTACAGAGTAGAAGTGTGCTCCATAGGGTTTTCAAGGCTGTGACCTTCCAGAAGCAGATCACCAGGCCTTTCTTTCGAGGCGCCTCTGGATGGGGTTCAAACTACCAACCTTTCAGTTTGTGGTCAAATGCTCAACTGTTTGTGCCATCCAGGACTCCTTGTAAATACTCCCACCAAGGCCAATTTCAAGCTACAAATGTGATGGCAGTGAACGTGGAGTTAAGAGAGATAAATCTGCTCTGGCAAATAGATGCAAGTCCACTTTAGCCTACCACTGGTCCTCCCACTGGGTCCTTAAACATTTTCTTTACTGGGGCACACTGGTCTCCTTTGTCTAGTGATGGCCACTCATTTTTTAGGTCTCCACTCAATGACACTTCCTCAAAAGTCTTAATTGGACCCTTGTCCCAGGTCAAATGCCTTCTGAGAGATGGAGAGGCCTTTCCAGCCTTTTCCATTGTCCCATGAGATAACAAGAAAGCACCTACACAGCAATTTTGGCTGTGACTACTCATGACAACCCCCTAGGGGGTGTGGAGACCAGTGTGATGTTCACACAGCCTTGAATCAACCATTTGAGATGGAACCTTTCTGTCAAAATGGCCATTGGAGAGTGTCCTAAGGGAGCTGTTGCATCACATCAGATCCAGTTTTCTCATAAAACAACCAGAAAGAGTCAGACCAGCTGATGTATGCATCGTATAATACTGAACTCTCCCATCCTATGTGTTTATTCTTGAATGTGATAATTTTAATGCTCTGATTTTAAGTTATTTAAGGTTCTAACTTTCAGCAACGTTATAGGTGTTTTAGGGCAGAGTAGAGACATTGATTTAGTCCGGGGCTTTGGGAACATTATAGCAACACTCTTGTCTTCTCTCTGGAGGCTTTTGAGCTGATTTGGATAAAATAAGAAATGACTTGACCCCTTTGCCTCAAGCAAAATCAGGACAAAATTAAATATTTGAACTTTAAAGGAGTTCACCAAGCTTATAAAATAAAGCTTCTCCCCTTACTTGCCTGTGCTTTTCTGTCCTCCTCACTACTTGTGGCCAGCTGCAGGGACATTCTGCTAGAAGTCAGCTCTGTCTAGGGTATTTCTGGCCTCACCCAAAATAGGAAGAAC
>NW_004443989.1:3532956-3534522 GCF_000243295.1 Trichechus manatus latirostris | reverse complement strand
ATGAAATGATGCAATTTCATTTAGGAAAAAATAACTTTTTGATAAGCTTATCATGTGGGGGCTGTATTTCTGTATAGTCATTGACTAACTTGCCCTCAAGAAAATTGCTGGAAGTCGCCTTGCAGCTACAGACAGACAGAAGCCAGGGACACACCAAACAGGTCTAGAAGCTGCCAGCCTTGGCTTCTTTATGATCAACCGCAGATGTAGTGTTAACTCAGGATCACCTTTCTTGCCCCATCCCAATATGGACATAATTGGCACCTCCTCTCATTTAAAGAGCCAGGCCAGACAATAGGTCATGTATAAATAGTGACCAAAAATATTTTTAATAACTTTATTCCCATAGAACATACATGCCCTCCGATTCAACAGCAGGAAATATTTGGGTCTTTCATGGCTAATTTCAGCAATTTTTACTTTTCCACACATAATAGAATTGTCTCCTGAGGCCTTCTCTTTTCTCTCGCTAGTGCAGGAGGGGGCTGGTCACGTGCCTGCTGGGTAGCACAGAGGCCACGAGGTTGGAATTTCCTGCACACAATTTGAATGACAGGTACTGCCTCAGGCCACCTTTGCTGTTTGCCTGGGATAAGCATGCTCAAGGTGTTAAGCACATTATGAGTTTAGCATTCTGTGATACAAACGATTTCATTGTAGGTAACCTGGTTCTAGTCGCCTGGGGACCAGGGGAGGAGGAGGCCAAGACTGAGTCTGGCTTAGTAACAGCTTGGATGGCCTCAAAATTGGCCCCAGATAGTTCAGCCAAGCTTGGACTGAGTGCACTGTCCAAATAATGGGAAAAATTCAGGGTGATTCTGGCCCAAGAAGTAGAATCTGGAGGGCAGTAGATGAATTCTCAGGTCAGATTGGATGGGGGTCTCCATCAGGAGACCTGATTACATCAAAAAGGAATGGAGAAGAAGATGGGAGGCAAATTGCTTCTGGTGAGCATCTCCTTTGTGCCCTGCTTTTTACATGTCTTATTTTAGTTTGAGCCCCTAGGTGGTACAAATAGTTAACACACTCAGCTGCTAACCAAAAGGTTGGAGGTTCAGGTCCACCCAGAGGCACGTGTTGTTCATCTAGTGAATTCCTGGCTTCTACGCATCTGTACATTAGTTTCCTATGGCTGCTGTAAGAAATCACCACAAAAGTAATGACTTAAAACAACACAAATTTATTATCTTCATGTTACGGACGTCAGAAGTCTAGGATGGGTCTCACTGGGCTAAAATTAAGGTGTCAACAAGGCTGCATTCCTTCTGGAGGCTCTAGAGGAGAATCTATTTCCTTGCCTTTTCCAGGTTCTAGAGGCTGCCTGGAGCCTTGGTGGCGCAGTGGTTAAGCCGCGGCTGCTAACCTTCTCTGACTCTGACTCTCCTGCCTTTATTTTATAAGGGTTTACAGTGTGATTGCATGGAACCTACTGAATAACCTAGAATAATTGCCCCATCTCAAAATCCTTCTCATAATCCTTAATTTAATCACATCTGTAAAGCCCTTTTGCCATATAAAGTAACAGTCACAAGTTCTAGAGATTAGGATATGGACATCTTTGGGGGC
>NW_004443989.1:3530684-3531743 GCF_000243295.1 Trichechus manatus latirostris | reverse complement strand
GTATGTAGGATCAAGCAGACAGAGGGCCTGTGAATTAGGTAGAAATTTGGAGAGATATCAAAGGCCAGTCTACTTTAAAATGTTGGGTGGAAGTGCCAAGGCAAGGAGGAATGCTCCAACATAGTGGACAATATTAACAATCTTTTGGGCTTGGTGAAACATAAAGTTCAAGTAGGGACAGAGCCTAAAGATGCGCCTGGAGAAAAAAACATGAAAATCTGTGCCAAACCTTCCAGGGCCTTTACATTATATTGAGGAGTTGGGACTTCATTCCATAGGCAGTCAGGAGCCATCAGGGGTTTTGAAGTTGAGTAATGTGATCAGGTTTACATGTCTTGAGATTGGAGTGTGGAGGGTGAAGAAGAGGAAAAGCAGGATTGAAGGCAGGGACACTGAGATGGTCCACGTGGAATGCTCAAGTTCTGGGTTAAGGCATTGAGAACTGTGATGGAGAGGTAGAATTCTCTTGTTAAACCCAAAATTTAATGAATGAGGGATCACGTCGGCTTTTGTTCATTTTACCCCAGGACCTATGAAGGGTCAGCCATAGGGTGGGCACTCAACATGCATATATGTATATAAATATATATATATGTAACACACACACACATCTATATGTGAATAAGTGTCAGAAGTGATTGTTGTGATGTTAAAACATAGGATTGATGGAACTTGATTGGGATATGTACAAAATAAATATTCTACAGCTGGTTGGAGGGCGTATGAAGGGAGTTTGTTATGAAGTTGATCTTAACTGGTAGAATATGATCCTTTAGCTAGCGGATAACAGATTCAGCGTGCATGAATGTGTGTTGGAGGTGGGAGTGAGAGATAGTTCCCCCTTCATGGTTTCCATATACTCTTATCTTTCATGCACCTTGGGCTGTGGGGTGCCTCTTTCCTAGCCCTTCCCTGCACCTCCATATCTCTCTGGGCTAATCCTCAGCTACTCAGGTTTCCTAGTCCCAGTTTACCCCAAAGGGCATCACTCATAGCATTCCTTCTCCAGCCCACTCAGGGATTCTTAAGTGTTGCCTCATTTCCATACTCCCAACATTT
>NW_004443989.1:3528369-3530199 GCF_000243295.1 Trichechus manatus latirostris | reverse complement strand
CTCTCTTGCTTTAGTATGTGAGAGTTGCTTCTCTATAATTCAGTAGACTTAAAGAAATTGATCTACAAAGAGATTTTCAAATCTATACTTTCACCACAGTTGGGAGAATATAAATAGCATAATTGACCAAATATACATATTGTCTCTGAGACTCACCCAGATGTCAATATTTGCAAAGAAGACAGAAGCCAACATTTACTGAGCACCTACTATATGCCAAGTATTGAACTAAGTGCCTTTTTGATCAATTTAATCATTTAATCTTCATGGTAACCCTATAGCAAAAATGTTATTATCTCTATCTTATAGATCAGAGAATGGCAGCTTAGGAGAGTTAAGTACCTTGTCCAGGGTTACACAAGAAGTGGTGGAAACAATTCAAGAATTCAAGCCAGTGTCTTTCTGGTAGTTTTGATTCGAGTAGGGGCTGTGGCTTTACAAACAGCACCAGCAGGGCTAAAATCAGCTTCATGATCAATCCCTAGCTCTGTCAGCTTCCAGATGTCTCTGGCATAGTGATTAGGAGGGTAGGCTCTGGACTCAGAGACCTGTCTCAGTCCTGCCTCTGCCTCTCACCAGCTGTATGATCTCAGACAAGCTTTTGAATCACTGAGACTCAATTTTCTAAAATGGAAGATGGAGTTTACAATATTACCTACATGCATAGAGGATGGTTTTAGGGATTGCATTAGACATTGTTTATAAAGAAAAAATGAAATACTTTGCATATGTTGTTGTTGTAGTTGTCATTGAGTTGGCTTCAACTCATAGAAACCTTATATATAACAGAAAGAAATATTGCCCTGCCTTGTGCCATCTTCATGATCACTGGTACATCAATAAATATCAAGTATATGTTTTTCTTAAGTAAGTTACTTTACTTCGCAGAGCCTCTGCTCTCTCATTTGTGAACTGGGGAGACTATGCTAGGAATAACTACGCTAGCTTTTAGGGTATTTTAGGGATTAAATTACATGATAATGTATATTAAAGAGCAGAAACCCCAGTGGCATAATGGTTAAGAGTTCGGCTGCTAACCAAAAGGTCGGCAGTTCGAATCCACCAGGTGCTCCTTGGAAACCCTATGGGGCAGTTCTACTCTGAGCATGCTGGTTAAGTTGGCCCAGGAGTAAATGCAAGGACAGCTGTCAGACACCTGCACTCTGGCTGAATCAACAATAAACCTTCTTTCTCTTCCCTCCTGTTTTGTGTAGCATCGTCCCAGGCACAGAGCACGCTGGTTAAGTTGGCCCAGAGGTTGGCATATGCAGGAGGCAGAGTGGCCTCTCTCCAGTAAGGCACACCTTCTTCTTCTTCAGGAGCCACTTGTTGCAGACTTTAATGGGAATGCTTTGATGTTTCTCAGTGAGTGTGATGGTAGCTTGTGCTTTAAGACAGTGTATGAGTGTCGTGGGGCTGCAATTACAAACGACCACACACTGGGTGGCTTAAAACAATAGAATTTTTTTTTCTCACACTGTTCTAGAGGCTAGAAGTTGGAAATCAAGGTGTCGGCAGGTTGGTTCCTGTTGGAGGCTCTGAGGGAGAAACTGTCCCGTATCTTCTGGTAGGTGCCAGCAATCCTTAGTGTTCTTGATGTGCTGATGCATCACTCCAGTCTTGGTCTCTGTCTTCTCTGTGTTCTGTCTGTCCCTTCTGTCCCTTATAAGGACACTCTCATTGGATTTAGAGCCCACCCAAATCCAGTATGGTCTCATCTCAGTCCTCAATTACATCTGCAAAGACCCTATTTCCACACAAGGTCATATTCTGAGGTTCCTAAAGTAGACATGAATTTTTGGAGGGACACTATTGAATCCACTACAGATA
>NW_004443989.1:3524575-3526666 GCF_000243295.1 Trichechus manatus latirostris | reverse complement strand
ATCTTTATCTACCTAACATTAAGTTTCACCCCAATTTCCACTCATTTGTGATTGGCTGATATATATCTGCATTCCACCCTGGAGGTGGAAGAGAGGTGTCTTCCACTAAAGTTTCCCCAACTCCTCATGCCTGGTGTGCGAACTTTCTAATAGAGGAAAAAAATGGGGCTAAAACAGAACTCAACAGTTTTTTCCATATTTTACAAGATAGACCATTCCTCTTCTGCTTCATTCTTTCTTAAGAATCTGTTAGTGAGACTAGGGGACCCCAGTGAACACTCTTCCAAAGGCTGGTTCCCTGTGTCCTGGGTTCTGTGGGTTTGCATCCCACTCCAGTGCTTGGTGACATGCAAAAGCAAAATGAGAATTACTCTTAGGAAAAGCACACGATTCATCGGAAGCTTCTGTGTGCATGCTGACTCTGGTGGCCACATGTGATTTCTTCAGAACCCACTATATTTTGGAAGACATTATGGAAAAACAGACAAACATAAAACAGTGTCGTCTCGCTTAACCACTCATTCATTCACTCACCAAAATTTATTGATGAGCTAATATGGATATATGAGGAGTCAGTAACTGAATATGTTGTTGTTAGCTGCCATTGAGTTAGCTCCAACTCATAGTGGCCCCATGTACAACAGAATGAAACATTGCTCAGTCCTGTGCCATCTTCATGCTCAAATCCGTTGTTGTGGCCACTGTGTATTTTGAGTGCCTTCCAACCTATGGGCCTCATCTTCTAGCACTATGTCAGGCAATATTCTGTTGTGGTACATAGGGTTTTCATTGGCTAATTTTCATTAGTAGATCACCAAGCCTTCTTCTTCTGAAACCTGTCCACCATCAGTGACCCTTCTGGTATTTGAAATACTGGAGACATAGCTTCCAGCATCATAGCAGCACACAAGCCCTCACAGTATGGAAAACTGACAGACAGATGGTGGAACTGAATATAGGATGGTGAATATAACAGACATGGCCAGTGCCCTCCCTCATAGGACTGATAGCCTGTCCTGCTGGAAGATAGACAAGGAAAGCTGTGGTTATAGGTCACCTGTTTCCAAGAATCACACTCTCAGTGGGGACAGGAAGTAGAGATGGATTCCTGTGATTCTCTCACATGTTGGAGAAGACAGTACAGGGAGGTGATTTTTGTGATGAGGAACTGCTGGCAAGAAAAGTGATGTGACAGAAAATGTCATAGCCTTGGGCTAAGAGAAAATCAGCAATTAGCCAGAGAGAGATGTGACCACCCCACCAAAAAAAAAAAAAAAAAAAAAATTGAAGATGGGGAAAAAAAAAGTCTCTTAATTTTTATATATTTGTGAAGGAAAGTGAAAATGGTGAGTAGCAACCTCCTTTGCCTTGAGTACAAATAAGACTACAGTCCACAGACGGGGGCTGGCAGATGGAATTGAGAGCACCGGCGAAGTCCTGAGATTACGTTTTTCTTTTTGAAGAATGCAGCCTAATTTCAACTCCCGTTCTTTTTGTGCAACGTAGCCTTCTCTGACCTTGAAGGAGCTAGAGTGTACGAAGCTCAGTGTCTTAGTGTTTGAGAATTGCCAACTCCACTTCTTCTCCTATAAGCTCTTGGGTGGATTGGTCCATAGGGCTAAATGGCTCATTGCAATTCAGCAAAGTGGGTTTTATGTGCAATTAATGTTTGTTAATTTGGTTAAATGTCAAACTATACAATTTTTTTTTTTTAGGAAAAAAAAAATCCCTGCAATACAACCTCAACCCTCAGCACCTTTAAATATTGAGGGGTGAGATGTTATTCTCAAACAAATGCAGAGATGATTATATTCAGCATCTGCTTGCAATTGAGTGGATGATACCTTAGTTCAATGTCCCTCTTGGGAGAAGAGGCAGTAATATGTCAGCACATTTGGGTTTTGAGTCAAAATTAAGGGGACAGTTGAGAAATCCCTTTGGAAAAAAATTGCCATTACCACCTGGCCACTAAAGAAGAAAGAGAGACTTTGACTCAATTATCTGCCCACTTGTTTTGATCCCTCATCTTTTTTCCTAGTATTTCATACTCTTCCCTTACGTTTGTGTTTGTGTGGTCTGAGTTTTTTTTTT
>NW_004443989.1:3521673-3523601 GCF_000243295.1 Trichechus manatus latirostris | reverse complement strand
TTAATAATATTTGAACAAGAGATCCCTCATTTTCATGTTGCACTGGGTCCCACAAATTGTGTAGCTGGTTCTGATTTTTGGTGTAGGATTCTGACCATTCTTCTTTGCATATCATCAAGCTAGCAAATGTCATTGACTAGTAGACGTGAGTTTCCATCCTCCTCATCTTGCGAGGGCCAGAGAGACGTATGTATCTCCCTGAGCTTAGAATAACACATTAATATTCTCCAGAGTTCAAAGGGGAGAATTGAGTTCAACAATGATTTGGCTTAATGTGCCAAAGAATTTACAATTACACTGGGTAGTGAGCTCATTCACTGATAGCAATGTTTTTATGAATGGAGGGGAGCAAGGTCCAAGGTACTTTTCAGTTCTGTTGAAATTAGTAATGGCTTATCTTGGAAGTTCCCTGAATTTTGTGGCACTGGGAACCTTGAAGTTGCATCACTTTAAGTTTGATATTGAGACCTGCATCCTACTTTACTTATGCAATCAGTGGTTGGCCTTTGGTTGCCCTTCCTCCCAGTGTCCTCCAAAGCTTTGCAGAAATGACCTGTGAGTTTCATCTGTAAGAATGTACTGTTACCTCTCACAGGACTGTTGTGTCCAGGAACTAGATTATGGCAAGCCAACAGAAAAGTATTTTCCTTTCATTTTTCCTGCACTTCTGTTCCAAACCTTTAGTTGGATCTCCATTGCTTGCTGGAGAAAAACAAGCCAGCAAATGCCTCCTCAGCCAGGTATTCAAGACGTATTTCAGTCTGGTTATAAATTTACTTTTCTACAGAAATCCCTAACTTTAGGGGCTCGGAAGCCATTTTGCCAGAATTGGAGAAGGTAAGTTACACCTTCCATGACACATGTGATCACCTTGATGATACTGCCAATTGAACTTATGTCTAAGAATGAGCGGAAAGGTCGGTGGAGAGAACTGGCTTCCCATTCTGAAGGAACAACCCCCATATCACCCTGTGAATCTGCCTTTGATTTTTTTTTTGTATGTCATGAGGTTTTAATTGAGTCCATGAAGGAAAGAGGGGAAATGATCCCCTTCCAGAAGACTGCTCCTATGTGGTAGTCCTACTTAGTGGGTAGAATTCTGGCCAGGATTGTGTTTTGTTTATTTGTCTGGTGTTTTGCACAGTAATTTATCAAGTGGAGGAAAAATTAATTTTTTAAATGCCACACTGGTCTGGACTCACTGTCTGTACTACCCACGGTTCAGGGTTCTCTCTTTCCGGTAAGTCGACTGTGGTGTTGTGGAAAGCCTTGGAAATGGAGTTGGGAAGGCAGAGTTCAAATCCCAGCTTTGTGAGTGTCTGCCAAGCTTTCTGACCCTCATTTTGCCCATACTTAAAAAGGCGCAGGGTGAAGTTTATGCCCTATTGAAACAGTCTGTGAAAACTCCCTAACCTAGCACCAAGTGCACATGAGCTGGTCAAATTATATTTTAGTTGAACCAGAGCAGAGTAGTAGCCATGCATTAGTGGTTTTATTGTTCATGAAGCATCATTATAGGCAGACAACTAGGGTTGTCCAAATTCTGCTTCATTTGCCCACCTGTTTTCCCAGGGAGTTTTCTAAGGAACATATAGGTAGAAAGGATTCTGGCAAGGAAAACCAAAATTACACTTTCTTAGAACTGATATTGTGCCAAAACCTCAATGCAGGGAAGTCTGGTGAGGTGGAGCATTTCTTTGATAAGAAATCCATTTTGCTAAGCTGAGTAGAACCAAACAGGTTCCAAACCCATCTAACATACCCACCGGTCCTAGGGAGAATGTGAAGAGAGGAAGACAGAGAGCAAGAAAGTCTGTTTGCTCCAGCCTACAGCCAAGCAGTAGTCCTTAATCTGACTGCCAGATAGATAAGGAAGGGCAAGATGGCCACCAGTCAGCCTTCAGGGTGGGAATTAGCCTGGTCTTACA
>NW_004443989.1:3519834-3520754 GCF_000243295.1 Trichechus manatus latirostris | reverse complement strand
ATCTTTTTTTAAAAAAAAAATTATTGTGTTTTAGGTAAAAGTTTACAGTGCAAATTAGTTTTTCATTCAAAAATTTTATACACAAATTGTTTTGTGACATTATTTGCAACCCCGCAATGTGTCAGCACTCTCCCCTTTTCCCTTTCCACCCTGGGTTCTCTGTGTCCATTCATCCAGTTTTCCGGTCCCTTCCCGCCTTTTCATCTTTGCTTTTGGGCAGGTATTGCCCATTTGGTCTCGTATACTTGGTTAAACTAAGAAGCACGTTCCTCATATATGTTATTGTTTGTTTTATAGACCTATCTAGTCTTTGGCTGAGGGGTGGACTTCAGGAGTGGTTTCAGTTCTCAGCAG
Organism: Trichechus manatus latirostris; assembly: GCF_000243295.1. Lineage (NCBI taxonomy): Eukaryota > Metazoa > Chordata > Mammalia > Sirenia > Trichechidae > Trichechus > Trichechus manatus. Next base: position 3,520,400 of record NW_004443989.1, on the reverse strand, counting down.
GGTGTCTGTGGGCCATAGTCTCAAGGGTTCCTCCAGTCTCTGTCAGACCAGTAAGTCTGATCTTTTTTTGTGAATTTGAATTTTGTTCTACATTTTTCTCCCTCTCTGTCTGGAACCCTTTATTGTGATCCCTGTCAGAGCAGTCAGTGTGGTAACCGGGCACCATCTAGTTCTGCTGGAATCAGGCTGGTGGAGGCTGTGTTTCACGTGGTCCATTAATCCTTTGAACTAATACTTTCCTTGTGTCTTTGGTTTTCTTCATTCTCCTTTGCTCCAAATGTGATGGGACCAATAGATGTATCTTAGCTGGCCGCTTGCAAGCTTTTAAGACCCCACACACTGCTCACCAAAGTGGGATGTAGAACATTTTCTTTATAAACTATGCTATGCCAATTGACCTAGATGTCCCCCAAGACCATGGTCCCCAGACCTTAGCCCCAGTAACTCGACGCCTCAAGCTGTTTGGATGTGTCTATGAAACTTCTATGACTTTGCCTTGGTCAAGTTGTGCTGGCTTCCCCTATATCGTGTGTTCTTTCCCTTCACCAAAGTTAACACTTGCTACT
>NW_004443989.1:3517758-3518868 GCF_000243295.1 Trichechus manatus latirostris | reverse complement strand
GCCCCTAGTGTTGTCTCTATTTTTTCTCCCATGAACTTTATCATTTTAGATTTTATATTTAGGTCTTCGATCCATTTTGAATTAGTTTTTGTGTATGGTGTGAGGTATGGGTCCTGTTACATTTTTTTACAGATGGACATTGAATTTTTCCAGCACTGTCTTTTCCCCATTTAATAGATTTTGGTCCTTTGTCAAAAATCAGCTGACCATGGGTGGATGGATTTACATCTAGGTTCTAGATTCTGTTCCATTGGTCTATGTATCTGTCATTGTGCCAGTACCAGGCTGTTTTGACTACAGTGGCTGTATTATAAGTTCTGAGATCAGTAGTGTGAGGCCTCCTACTTTGTTCTTTTTCTTAAATAATGCTTTGCTTATCTGGGGCCTCTTTCCTTTCTGTATAAAGTAGGTGATTGCTTTTTCCATCTCGTTAAAGAATGTTGTTGGTGTTTGTATAGGGATTGCATTATATCTGTAGATCACTTTAGATAAGATTGACATTTTCTCTATGTTGAGTCAACCTATCCATGAGCATGGTATGTTTTTCCATTTCTGTAGGTCTCTTGGTTTCTTGTAATAGTGTTTTGTAGTTATCTTTGTATAGGTCTTTTATGTCCCTGCTTAGATTTATCCCTAAGTATTTTATCTTTGTAGGGACTATTATAAATAGTATTGTTTTCCTGATTTCCTTTTCGAAGTTCTCTTTGTTGGTGTATAGGAATCCAACTGATTTTTGCATGTTTGTTCTTGTACCCTGCTACTCTGCTGAATCTTTCTGTTAGATCCAGTAGTTCTTTTGTGGAGTCTTTTGGGTTCTCTATGTATAGGATCATATCCACTGTGAATAGGGATAATTTTAGTTCTTCCTTTCCAATCTGGATGCCCTTTATTTCTTTTTCTTGACTTATTGCTCTAGCTAGGACTTCTAGCACAATGTTAAATAGGAGTGGTGATAAAGGGCATAGTAGTCTTGTTCCTGTTCCACAGTGCTACTGTTTAAGAATTGGCTTCTGTTCTGAACTCCTCTAACTCCTGCCTCTGCCCTTATGGAAAACCTGAACTTCTGAGGAATAGAAACACACACTGTACTTTGAATGCATATATGAGGTT
>NW_004443989.1:3503881-3516550 GCF_000243295.1 Trichechus manatus latirostris | reverse complement strand
AGGGTTCTGGCTCTTTCTTGGTCTGCTTTGACTTAGCTGAGACTTTCAGAGAACATGAAATGCTTCACAGGCATTGTCTCAGTAATTCCCCCAGAGGCCCTCTGAAGTTATTTAGCTATTTTACAGATGCGGGATCCCAGTCACCGAGAGGTTAACTGATGCAAAGAAAACCAAGGCAAGCAGAGCCTGGCATTGCTTCTGTCCAGAGAGAGGCAGTACGATACAGGGGTTCAGTTCTCAGGTTTTAGAGTCAAGCTAACTGTGTTCATAGCCACCAAGTACAAGGGGTGGCACAGTTGCTATTTACAGATGTGCAGCCTGTACACCATTTGTATCATACCTAGTAACCCAGTTGCCGTCGAGTTGATTCTGACTCATGGTGACCCCATGTGTGTCAGAGTAGAATTGGGCTCTGTAGTATTTTCAAAGGCTGATTTTTCAGAAGTAGATCACTTGGCCTTTCTTCCACGGTGCCTCTGGGTGGACTTGAACCTCCAGCCTTTTGGTTAGCAGCCTAGCACTTAACCATTTGCACCACCCAGGGACTCCCATTTTCATTATAATCAATGTGATTGGCACCCCTGGAGTTGTGCAGTGCACAACTTGCACAGCTGAAATCAATGGGCCTGGCCAAGAAAGGCCACAGAATGAGTCCTGCTATTTAAATCGGTCCCAAGTGCACCAGCCCCTGTGCGCTCTGCAGAAAACATGCAGGAGCTGGACTTTCACAGCTTTGCCCTGCTCTGTGCAGAGAAAATGCCTCCCCACACTCCCCCTACTGCCCCTATTGTCCTGCCCTAGGTGCAGTTCACTGATCAGAAACAAAGCAGGATGAGCTTGTGATGCACCCTTTGTTGGACCTGTGATCTCTGGCTTGCTGTGCTTTTATGAAATGTGAAAGGAGATTATGGGCTGTGAAATACCATAGAACTCAGTTAGGTAATGATTAAAACGTAGAAAATGCTGCCAATGACAAGAAAGGAAGAATGAGGTCATAGGAAAACGTACTCACGTTTCAGCTACTCATTGTTTCAGAAGATCCAGATTCCTGACGAAGACAAAACCAACATTTGTTCTTACTGATATCTCTATTGCCCTCTCAGTAAGACTTGGCATGGAGCGGGAGCTCAATAAATGCTGACAAATGAAGGAAGGGATGAAGAAATGAAGGAAAGGTTAAGTGATTGAATAAACGAAGTTGCAAGCATAGCAGAAACTGGAAACTTGCTGTGTATTTTTAGGGAAGGAGGTATGTGTGGATTATACAAGGGCACCACTTTGTATATAAATCATTCTCCATGGAAACCAGTGTTTACTGAGGCCCAGCTTCTTGTCAAGCACTGTGTTAGGGACTTGTCTGTGTGCTGTCTCATTTATTCTCTCACCAACCTCACAATGGAATTACTATTATCCCCGTCTTCGTGATAAAGTAGTTGAGGCCATATAAATTAAGTAACCTGCTTAGGTTTGTGCTGATAAGTGACAGCTGAGATATGAATCCAGATCTTCCTGACTCCAGAACCCATAGTTTGCTGTCACATTTGTTAAACCAAGCAAAACCATAACAAACTCACATGGAGATACTTAAACTTCCTGTTTGGAATTACGGGCTTTTCATGGTGTGGAGGGTTTTCTTGTGTCCTTTGGAAGGACCTTGCCTTTGCTGAGAAATCCTTTCTTCTCCACATACCTGGGGAGGGCCTTGGCTCTGGGGGAGGGTGTAGAAGGTAGGACTGGGGGTCTAGTTATGCAGCTGGTTCTGTTCCAGGGTTGTTCCAGCATCAAGGTATTGCTGCTGCCTAAAGAGGCTTATCTTTTGATACAGGTCTGAGTTGGTGACTGAGAAATGCTATCAATGAATTAATGTGCACTAGCTGGAAATCATAATGAGGACTTTCTTAAAGAAGGAAGGAGGGAGGAAGGAAAGGAGAGAAAGGGAAAGAAAAGAAGAAAGAATAAGGTAAGAAGAGAAAACTTTTCTTAGTTGATCACTGAATTCTGGGATTCATCTTTTCTTTCAGTGATTAGTGGTTGACACAGTGGCAACATTTTGGATTCAGGGTAACAAAAAAAGAGAAAAAATCATTTCTTTGTCCTGTCGTTTGATGCCATTGCGTTCTGAGGAGAAGCTGCCAGCAACTGACGTGTCTTTTGTTGATGTTGTTCATTCTACTTCAAATCTCTGGAAGTCTGAGGAATAAGCCTGAAAAGGGACATGGTTGTGGGGAGGGAGGGCAGGGCATGGAGGTCAGAGGGGAGAAGTGGCCCCACCAAGTGTCAATACTGTTCAGTCTTTCACCCTGTCAGCTCCGTGCCACTGTTTCTGCCAAGCCTGGAGCTTTCCCTGTGGCCCACGTGTCACCTCTAATCTGACTTTCTCTTTCTAGGGGTTGGTATACTAGCCCCCTCCCCTGTTTTCCTGCTTTTATGCTGACCAGGCATCCACTCTGTTCCCTGCTGGGGTGGTGGGGTGAGAGTAGATGTCCTGGCCTCTGAGGCCACTTCTCACATAGGGGCCCATGCTGGGTCCCCAGATGGGATGCTGCCAACAGTCCCAAGTGCATCCCACTCCTGCACTGCAGATGGAAGGCGAGGCCCTGGGTGTGGGCATTGTCAGGGGTGTTCATTTACTCAGCAGGCATTTTAGGACAACCAGAGAAGGTTGCTGAGTATGGTGAGCAGGACTTTAGTTTACGCCATGTTGTCAGAAAGCCTGCAAGACCCCCAGTATCTGGATTTGCCATCCTCAGTACGGTAGGGGATTTGAGCACATGGCCCTGGTGTTTTATTTTCTCAGACTGCATTTTAAACATGTCTCTCAGAGCTTTGTAATGATTAGCCATATGGCGAAGTCTTCCAGTATATTTACTGTACATTCTTAATCCTGCGTTATTCTTAAGGATCGCAGAGCAGCATGTAGATATGCTCTGTGCTCCAGACCCCTTTTTGGCCAGATGGCTGCATGTGTGTTGATTTTTTGTTGTTCTCCCACTCCCCTCCCCTTGAATCTGAGCTGGCCATAGTGACTTGGTTGGCCAAAAGAATGTGATAGAGTGACATTCAGGGACCTCTGAGACCAGGTCATTAGAAGCCCTGAAGGTAGTGCCCAGACCCCTTAGATGCTTGGTCTTGGGATGCACCCTCTGGGAACCCAGCCACCAAGCCACATGGGGAAACCGCGTGCAGGGGGTCTTTGTAGCAGCCCCAGCTGAACTCCAAGTCGGCATCCAGCACCCACTGACAGCCATCCCAGCCCAGGCTCCAGACGTGTGAGTGGAGAATCCACCTTAGAGGTAGATCCTCCAGTCTCTGTGGCCCAGCAAGTGTCATGTGGATCAGAGATGAAGCACCCAGTTAAACCTGCCCTAAATTCCTTATCCACGAAAGGCTGAACAAAATAAAATGACTTTCTTTTTTTAAGCCACTAAGTTTGGGGATAAGCAGCCCTGGTGGCACAATAATTAAGCAACTCCACGGCTAACTAAAAGGTCAGCGATTCAAACCCACTAGCGGCTCCACGGGAGAAAGTCCTGGCAGTCTGCTTCTATAAAGGTTACAGCCTAGGAACCCTTGGGGCAGTTTACTCTGTCCTGCAGGGCCACTATGAGTTGGAATCAACTTGATAGCACACAACAACAAAGTTTTGGGATAGTTTGCTATGTAGCAGTAGATAATTAGCATACTTGGTGGACAGAAATTTTTGTTGCTAGGATTCCAGACTCTGAAAAGAGTCAGTGTATCTCATCTTAGGGGGAAAGAGGAAAGGGACTCTATGCTATGCACTTAACTATTTGTGTTACTTTATCTCCAGAAATCTACTCCTCTCTTGCTGTCTAGCCAGTTTAACTAATTTCCCATTTAGGGTTTTATGTGGGTATTTTCTAGTTTCAAAGTGGGTTTAGAAAATGCAGAAGCAGAGAATTTTTAGGCCTAGGGTAATCTGTCCTTGGAGGTGGATTTTTGTTGGGCCTTACTTGACAAATCCACGCCACCACTAGGACAAAGAGATGAATGAGGCATAGTTGTAGCCCTTGAAGAATTCCAGACTACACTAAAAGGGAATGTAGGTTCATTTTCATGTGTGAAGTACAACTATTTTGTAGTCCAGGGTTGAGAAGAATTTTGAGGCTCACACTAGGCTCAGTGGGAAAGAGTATTAGTAATTTGTGATGTCTGACCCAGGAGTAGTTAGTACTACAACTTGAATCCCGTATGATTTGAGATCGGAGTTCTACCAATGACCACTGATTCTCTTGCAAACTTTAGGTGGCTGGTAGAGCTACTGAACTCACAAACAGAATAACCAACCTTGGAAAGGTTCCCAAGGAAATTTCAGTAAATAATAGCTGTGAATTTTGGGAGCGAGGCCCGGGGACCATTTTACTTCTTCAGAGAAATACATATGGTGGTTTTAATTGAAGATGTGTGATATCTTTGGATTCAGAGAAACTTTAAAATGTGACACTTGTAATGGGGCTTTATGCAAGACTACCAAACACACACACACACACACACACACACACACAAACATATACCATGATAGGGTAACATGATGAAAAGTACATTAGACATGAAATGAGAGACTGGGGTTTAAATTCTGGCTCTTTCACTTACTGGTCATATGACCATAAGTAAGTTATTTAACCTCCCTGAGCCTCAGTTTCCTTATGTGCAAAAGGGTAAAATAAGTCTTGCAGAAAATCTAGTCTTAGGTATGCTCTCTCTCCTCTTCCAATTTCAGAATTTGTCTTCTTAGTAACCCTTCTTACAGAACTGCCCCTAGCTATGAAGAAATGCGTTATCAAAGTTCAAAACTGTTGTCTAGAGGAAGATCGATGGGGAGGAAAACAATGTTTTATCAACTGAGAGCCAAGTTAATGTTTCTTCATTTATTTTAGCCCTTGATGGGGGCTCAGAGAGGTGAAAGGATCCGTGAGTCAAAAGACCTTAGTACCCACCACTTGGCACATCACAGAGGAGCCCCGACTTTGTTTTGGGGCTAAAGAGGCTTCTGCTTTGGGAATAAGGGAAGAATCAGCTATGGGGATGTGCCATATGGGAAATGTGGAGAGTTTGAACATGTTGCAAACTCACCTTGATGGAAATACGTATGTCGGTATCTTGGGAAGGACTCCTGTGAGCTGGGCACGGGTCAGGTGCTTTGCATACATAGTATTATTTAATCCTTCGCAAATCTACAAGGAAAGGAAAAGAAACAACTGCAAAACTTGACCTAATGGTTTAGAATGAATATAGGCTCTCAAGTCAGTAGAATGTGGTTGAGACCAAGTAAACTAAGTTCTCCAAGCCTCAGTTTTCTCACCTGTAAAAAAAATAAGGTGCAATTAGAGATGATATATGTGGAGTGCTTGGCCCAAAGCCCATCATATATTGAGAAGTTAGTAATGGATAGCTAATCTTCATCACCATCATCATCACTATCATCATCATCATCATCATCATCATCACTATCACCGTCATCACCATGTCCATCTTTACCATCACTGTGATGATGATCATCATCATCACAACCATCACAAAGATCATTATCATCATCACCATTGTCATCATAAGCCTTGATTATCCCCATTTTCAGTAAGAGGAAGTTGAGGCTCAGTGTTCAGCTTGTCTTGGCATGGGGAATGTTTTTAAGTTGTGCTCAAATCTTGCTTTGTATGTGGCTTCTCATAGAAACAGAGGAAGTTACTCCCCTTTCAGCTTTTTTCAGTATTTCTAATTATCTGGAGTAGAATGTCCCCATTTGTTGCTAATAGGACTATAATGCTTCTCTAACATTTGTTAACAAAGCAAAAGCAGGCCTCAGGCTCAGAACTTTGGATAGACTATAGTATCTAACTAGAATTTAAGTATATGAGTTTTATTATAATTTCTTTACATTTGCCTTTTGTTTATAGCAAATAGTAATAGTTTTACACTTAAAGTAGTGGTTAAAGTTTCCTTTACAATAAGAAGGAGCTCTGGTGGCACAGCAGTTAAGTGCTCGCCTGCTAACCAAAACGTCGGCAGTCAGAACCCACCAGCTGCTCGGTGGCAGAAAGATGTGGCAGCCTGCTTCTGTAAAGATTACAGTCTTAGAAACCCTATGGGGCAGTTTCTACTCTGTCCTACAAGGTTGGCTTTGAATCGGAATTGACTTGATGGCAATGGGTTTGGTTTAGTTTTTGTTTTAGAACAAGCATTAAGAGAAAGGGTAAAATAGTGAGTAGATTGAGAATAAACAACGGATAGTACAGAAAGGACATAGATATCACAAAAATGGTGATGGTGTCACATGAATATTTGTAGACTGGAGTTTCACCTCCAAAAACCAAATTAATCTTGGTTCTAGGCTCAAAATTGGAGTGCCTTTCTCTCTCTCTCCTTTTGCTCCTTTTGAAAAGCCCAGTGCAGTGTCCACTGTGGCAGAGTCACCCAGGGGAGCCTAATACACATGCAGATTCCTGGCCCTGGCCCAGTGGTGTTCTGGCGCTGCTCACACATGCTCACAAGAGCCAAATGTGCACATCTTTTCCCAGCTCTGTGTCCAGTGGCATCACATTGGTAGCCTGAAATCAACCACAGTGAGAGTATTTACACCATAGGAATTGTCAAATGCCACAAATCAGAGCTCCCTCCTCCTACCCACCACCTCAGAGAGTGGGTTGCTAAGCATTCACCAGCACACCACTGTCCCCACCCAAACCTATGGCGTTGAGCTCTAGGAGAAATGCCCTACCCCCGGGTGATTCTGCTGCTCAGTCTACATTTTTCAGCCACTTGCAACAGTCACAGAAACTCTCCCAACCTGCAAGTTTTGCTTTCTCTAAACCACAGTCCCACCCCACCAGCCTCTGTGTCTGTGATGGTTCAGCTACCAGGAGGGAAAATGCTGCCGAGGCTTCCCTACCTGATGAAGCAGAAAGACACTGGGCAGGACGAAGGAGAAAACTCTCATTTAAACACAAACAGCTCAAATAATTGCTGAACAAATCTAGAAAATGACTGGCTAAGCAAATTGCCTTTTGTGTGTAAAGTTGCTTTGAGTTTGCCCCTTGCGGGAAGTGACTTCCTAAGAAGCTCAGACTGACACAGTTGAATCCCTGGCTGTGCCAGCCCTGAGGTACACAGGTGTTCCCATGGGCTTCAGGTCATCCCTGCCTCTAGCTCCAGGGCAGCTGAGTTTCTTGAAGAAGCTTGGAAAGGGTGGAGGATTCACTGCCTGACACTGAAATACCAGTCTTGCTATTGGTTGGCTTCTCCAAAACCAAACCAGACCCACTGCCATCGAGTTGATTCTGACTCAAAGCAACTCTGTAGGACAAAGTAGAACTGTCCCATAGGGTATCCAAGGCTGTAAATCTTTACGGAAGCTGACTGCCATATCTTTCTTCCGTGGAGCAGCCGGTGGGTTCGAACTGCTGACCTTTTGGTTAGCAGCCAAACGCCTTAACCACTGCACCACAAAGACTCCTTTGGCTTCCCCAAGATGTGCTATATTGTGTTTGGTAGGAAAGTCAGTTCAGTACTACAAAACCAGTTGCTGTCGATAGACTCCTACTAATGGCAACCCATGTGTGTCAGAGTAGAAATGTGCCCCATAGGGTTTTCAATGACTGATTTTTCAGAAGTGAATTGTCACGTCTTTCTTCCAAAGTGTACTTGAACCTCCAGCCTTTTGATTTGCAGCTGAGCACGTTAACTGTTTGTACCACTCGGACTCCTTCAGTGCAACACATAGCCTATGAAATGGTGGTCTAATCTTTCTGCAAACTAAAGGCATACGGATGTCACTATGAATACCTGAGTACCTAATATGTGTTGTCTGTTTTAATGAGGTGATTTTATTTAAAATAAAATAATACTAAGTTAACACACGAAGCGGATGCGAAGTACTGTTTTAAGCTCTTTTTCATATATTAACCTATTTAAAACTTATAATGCCCCAAGTAGAGGTATGTTCCTATTCGCCACTGAGGAACAGAGTTAAGTATCTTGCCCAAGATCACAGAGCTGAGATTCCAGCACAGGTGGTCAGCCTCCAGGGTGGGGGCTCTTAACCAAGCAAGGTTATAATGCCTCTGACATATAGGCATGTTCATTCAGTGTTAAAAATTGTGATTGTGGCTGTACTGATGAGGAAAGTAAAACTCAAAGAAATTAAGGAACTTGTCCAAGATCACATAGGAAATTAGAGAATGAACTGGGAGAAGTAAGGGGCTGAAACAGAATTAGAAACTTAAGGATGTGACCATTTTGTGAGTTAAGTGGCTGCTGGAATTTTCAGGATAACAAAATTTTAGACCAGGAGTAATAGCTTGGGGTCGTGGTTAAAGGCACAGACCTAGAGACTGACAGAATCCTGGCTCAGTGAGGTTCTAGCTCTGTAAACTTGGCAAGGATTGAGCCCCTCAAAGGATTTGTTTTCCCATCTAAAAAATGGGTATTAAAATATTATTTCAAGATATCATTGTGAACATTTAATAAGTTAGCATGTGCAACCCTCCTAGCAAATTAGCTAGCAAAGCAGGGAAAAAGTTGCTGTTATTGTTATTATTTCAACCAAAGCTGGGTGTTTTGGGTGAGTTTGTTATCACGGAGATTTCCAGGAAAATCTTGTCTGTGCGGATAGTCCTGAGATAAGCCCTAAACCCAATCAGGGACTTCCTAGTGGCTAACATCCTTCAGACAAACATTAGCCCAAGAGAGAAGTGATCGACACTAAGCAGGGATGGCCTCACCCTCCTACCCCTCCGGAGAAGCTGGCTGGACCCTAGCAAAAGCCTGGCCAGGCCCCCTGGGCTGGGGGAGGTCCATGGTTGATTGTGCTGCTGGTTTTACCTCCCCAGAGGAGCTCACTTACTTGTCACCACCCTGTCTGACCTTGCGGTTGACCCACTTGCCCTTTGCACAGTGGCACTCTCAATGTGGAGCCAGCTGGGAGTCAATTTGATCTCAGAGCTGTCCCCCCAGACACAGAGTAAACTCCCCTTTCCTGTCTGTTGGTCCAAAAGAAGCCTGCCTGGTCTCCCGGATCAAGCAGACATACTGGTTTCCATTTTTGATCCTAGAATGTCGGCTCTTGCCCAGATGTAAAGTAAGACGCTGCCTGGGGCTTCTTTTCACCCTTGTGTATGTTTTTATGTGCTTTTTAAAATTACACGCATAATAATCGGTGATTGACAACACTTTAGAAAATATTGATAAGATAAAATAAGAAAGAAAGAGGAAAAAGAAATTTTTTAGCCAGTAATCCTACCACCCACAAATATAAGGTACAGCTTAATATTCTTAATTTAACTACACCTCTCTTATAAAGCAATGGAACAAATAGACAACTATGAAATACGAAGTGGTAAGATAGTCTCAGTTTTATTAGTTCAAAATGTCACATGGATGAAAATTTAGACATTTGAAATTTGGAAAGGAAAGAGCTGTTTTAGACATCTTCTGGATGAAGATTTCAGGAAGACACGGAATATTCATGGCCTTTGCCCTCCTCTGATACCCACAGGGATGTCATATTCTGAAATCTGAAAGGAAGGGGAAGGGAGCATTTAGAAGCGTATTCCAAACTGAGTGCCTTCCTGGAAATTAAGGTTGATGAGGGCAAACGTGGGCCCCTGTCTGCCAAGCTCAGAAGACTCTTTCCCTCATGAATTCATTCCACAGCTTCCAGATATGGATGGTGGGGGAGGAGTGGCAGGGGGAGAGGGAGAAAAGGAAAGGAGAAGAGGAAGAGAGACTGAGACAGCAACCTCACATTCACAGGGTGAATAAGGTTGAAGGACACATACTGAGAAGGGGAAATTGGCCCACAAGGCTACCCATTGGCAACACCTTGGAAAAGTCGTCATGATTCAAGGTATAGTCCTCATCTTTGCAAACCTGGACTTATCATTGCCTTGTGGACTGAAAGGTTTATGTTGGATCAACTGGCCCAGTTTCTAGCCCTTGAATGGTTGCTGGGGAAGCCAAATTGCAATCAGAAGATTGCTTGGGGAGTGTGTCGTAAGAATAAAGCAAGTTGGATGATTGAAGCAGCTGGAGCCTTTAAGTTTAGACTCTCATATTTACTCTAAGGAGAGGGTGGCCAAGAAGTCTAGACATTGGAGACAGCCTGGGGTTAGGCACTGTCTTTTCCTGTCTTGCGTGATGTAGGATTTGGAGACAGTATACCTGGGGTGAGTCACCTAAATTTTCAATGCCGCAGTTTTATCACCTGTTAAATGGGAGTCATATAGTATGTACATATGCTGATTTATGTAAACCACCTGGTAGACTACATTGATGTTACCAAGAGCCCCTTTTCTTTAATTTCTTACATATTTTTTGTTTACACATGCTAATGTGCATAATCTATTAGGTTACTGTCAGTTGTTGCTTATATCAGATTCTATTCTGACCCATTAAAGTGACACTATTACAATCGAGGAAGTAAGAGATCTAAACTTATATCATTTCCCTTGAGGAAGAGTCAACATTCTGGGTACCTAGAGATTAGTTATACTTGTAATCTTCCTCATGCCATCCAATTTAGTAGGCACCATGTTTTCCTTTAGTTTCATTTTGTGAAAACACACACAAATCTAAGACCAAAATCTTAGTATCCGACTGGAGAGGCACAGTCACTCAGATACAACAACATATGATACAGAACAGAACGGAACCTTATAAATCTCTTGGATTACATGTAGTTCACAAGAAAATATTTATTAGCAGGTATTAAGTAAGGTTATAGAGAATTAATACTAACACAGAAAGGAGCAAATTTTGCATGCAAGCAGGACCACTTAAGGATTTTTTATTACCTTAATTTATATCTAGGGATTTGAGGGTTATCTTTAAAAAAAAAAAAAAAAGATGGTTTGAAAGCCCAGCCATTTGTACGTAAACTTTCCCTATTAGTCGGTCTAATTGCTTGTGGACATGCCCGATAATCTCCCATTTATTTCTTGCTTGAAGCATCTTTTATGGTTCCCCTTAGGGATTTAGCTTCTCCTCTGGTATGCAAAAATATGATCAATTGGTATCTTCCAAAACAGGGATGCCAGTCTTGGCTACAGTATCTAAGATCATCTGAAAAATCTCTTCTCCTTCTGTTTTCTGTTCATGTCTTAAGGCAGTGTTTAGCAGAGTGAGAGGCCCTTACCCCTGGAGGGACCCTTCCCACTGATGGTGTCTTTGGTTTAGTTAGTATGTAGACAAGGCATTAAGCAAGACATCATAAAACAATTATTTCTTGTTCTCTTTTAATATTCCTGAAGATGTCTAGGAATAAAACTCAGTGTGATGCCAGTATAAACTGTTGACCCCTTTCTAGGGCTGCCAGATTAGCAAATAAAATACAGGACACCCAGTTAACTTTGAATTTCAGACATCAAGTAATTTTTTTAGTATAAGTATGTCCCAAGTATTACATGGAACATACTTTTATACTAAAAACAATTCATTGTTTATCTGGAATTCAGATTTATTGGAATGTCCTGTATTTTATCAGGCAACCGTAACACTTTCTGATTTCTAAAAATGTCCTCTTTTAAACAAAGATTAGGCAGATTTTGGGCTCCAAACCTACAGCAGGCAACTATGTCTAGTTAAAATTTAATATCAAAATTTTGTTTTCATGGTGTTTATTTTTACAGGGACCTTTTAATTTATGGCAAATAATATCAGTTATGCATTTAAAGTAGTGATGTAAAGTTCATATTAAAATAAATTTAAGTAAAAACTAAAAAGTGGATAGGTTTTAAAAAAATTTAATATAGGATGAACTTGAATGTGGCCAAAAATTACTGAGGATAGGACATACTGGCTATGATGCTGTATATAAACTTAGGATCTAATATAATATTTTGAGGTAAGTTTGAGGAATACCATTACTCTTTCTGTGGATTCTTATGACTTAGAGAGGGGAAGTTCCCAAATTGCCATGTCTTTTGTTGCTTATCTCAGGACTCAATAAAACTATTGAGTGAAGACCACATTTTATATTCAGACTGTTTCCTCACTTGGAATTTCTTTATCTCTTTCAGTCCTCATACTTTCTTCCCGAGTTTTCTTAGTTCAGTGGTTGTCAAAGTGCAGGTCCTAAACCAGCAGCAGCACATTAGCTGGGAGCATGTTAAAGATGTAAATTCTCAGGCCCTACCACCTCAGACCAGAAATCTTTGTTCTAACAAGACGGTCAGGTGCTCCTGATGTAGCTGAAATTTGAAATCTACTGTTGTAATTCATACATCAAGGCATAGCTACAAAGCAACACCCCCTCTTGCAGTATTCCCTCCTTCTCTTAGCTGGAAATGTTCTTTCCCGTCCCTGAATAGCCATAGCAGTTCATTTGAATTCCTCAGAGTATTTATTATTCTTTGTGAGCTCTGCAGTTATTTGCAGGCAGTATCAGCTGTTCTGTTTCACCATCAGCTCCCTGAGAAGAGGAACATCATATATATATATGTGTGTGTGTGCGTGTGTATGTGTATCTCTAGATATATATATATATAGAGAGAGAGAGAGAGAGAGGGACTTCATCTCACATACTTTGGACATGTTATCAGGAGGGATCAGTCCCTGGAGAAAGACATCATGCTTGGTAAAGTAGAGGGTCAGAAAAAAAGAAGAAGACCCTCAATGAGATGGATTGACACAGTGGCTGCAACAATGGGCTCAAAC
>NW_004443989.1:3500839-3503495 GCF_000243295.1 Trichechus manatus latirostris | reverse complement strand
TGGCAAAGCATTTTTTAAAAACTAATTCATAAGGGGTCTTACACATATGAACAATTAAGGGAAAAAAATCACCAAACTTAATAGCAGCAGTAGCACTGGCAGCTTGGGCTACAGATACAAGAAGCAAGACAAGGCATAAAAGAAGAAATACAAATAGCTACATGCAAAAATATTCGGTCTCACTAGAAAGTAAATTAAATCAAATTAGGATATGAAAATAGGACCACATTAACCATAAAATTAGCAAAGATTTAAAAATGGTAATATTCAGGTTTGGCAAGAATGCAGAGAAATAAGTGTTCATACAAAGTGCCGGGGGAAGTTTAAGTTATACAATCAATATGGAAAGTAATTTGGCAGAATATGTAGAGAGCCTAAGCAAAGTTCATACCCTTTGACATAGTGATTTTTCTTCTTGAGGGGAAAAGTCAGAAATGTGTATGAATATTTATGCACAGATATGTTCATTGCAACATTATTTATAAATATCAAAAATGTGGGAATGGAACGCATGCCAAAAACTGGGAGAACAGTTAAATGAATTATGTCATATAGAAATGATGGACCATATGCAGCCATAAAGAATAACTGTTTTCAAAAGATATTTGATGACATGGAAAATAATGTTAATGTTAATTTAAAGAGAGAGAGAGCAAGATAAACATTTATATATACAGTATCATAAGAATTATGTTAAAATTGTTCATGTGTGTATGTGTCTGTGTGAATGTGTGTATGTGTCCAGAAAATAGACCAAATGTTGATACTGTGAGCTCATGATAGTAGGAAGTCCTGTTACTAGGAAATACTGGATTACTTTATTCTCCTCTAGACTTGCTACTTTTTTGGTCCACTTTTCTCCTGGATTTTCTAAATTTTCTACAATGAGAAGATAGCACTTTTATAAAACAAAAGTCTTACAAAAACATACAATTAAATTTCATGTAATAATTACTTGCTGTAAGTATATAGAACAAGTATAAACCTTTGCTTTTGGGCATGGTGGAGTAACTGGTACTGGATTTGCCTTCCTAACATAAATAATTATAAAACTAAACAAAATACATAAGGAAACTGTTTCTAGTTGTTGGACGACAGGCAGCACAGGACTGTGATCCTTGATGGAAGGAATACGCTTAAGGTGACCCCCACGAGCGTCCCAGTATATCCCATTATGCTCCCTAGAGCACTTTCTGCTTCATTGTGCAGGGCAGTGGAGCCCAAGCAGACCATGGTGATCTCAGTAAGCTGAGGAGGCAGAGACAGAATTCAGACTACTGAAGGGGATGGAATTTACAGGACAGGACAATGGAGAGGAGGAAGCTGCATAGGGAGGACCCCAGAAGTCCATCCATGTACAGGTTCTCCATAGGTCCTGTGAAGGGCTGGGCTGTGTATATGTTGGGTGAGAACCACAGGTCTAGAAGAGAGTGGCTACTACAGGGCTGAGAGGTGGGCAGAGATATCAGAGGTCATGCAGTGTGGGGAGACCATGTTGTTCCAGCCGAGTCAGAGGGGACAGACCTCACTGAACATCTTGAGTACTTGTTGAGACCAGAGAAAAGCCCCACCTTAGAAATAAGTGCCACTCACTAGACAAAGCCAAATAGATCTGACCTAACAAAGAATAAAACTAATTCTGACAGAATCAAAAGAATATGACAGTGTGATCATTAAGTTTGTGTGTCACCTTGGCTGGGCCATGATTCTCAGTGTTTATATGTGATCACTCCCATGATGGGATCTGCTGTGAGTAGCCAGTCAGTTGAAAGGGAGTTTCCCTGGGCATGTGGCCTGCATCCAAACATAAGCAGATGTTCTTGCTTTTTGCTCACGCTGGATCCTGCGGCTGCCTCCTCTTTGTCTGACTTCCAGTTCTTGGGACTTGAGCTATCAGCTTATCTGCTGATCTTGGGATTCACTGATCTTCACAGCCTGTGAGTGGGAGCCCTGCTCTCCAACCTGCTGATCTTGGGTTCACCAGACCCTGCAGCTACATGAATCAGGACAAGCGTTGCAGTCTTGCCTACCAGTCTTGGAATTTGTTGATCTTCACAGCCTGTGAGCAAGAGCCCTGCTCTTCAACCTGCCAATCTTGGGTTCGCCAGCCCCTGGAGCTGCATGAATCAGGAGAAGGCTCTATCCTGATCCACGGACTTGGGACATTCCAGCATCTACAATCGCATGAGCCATTTCCTTGATATAAATCTCTGTCTATGTATATTTATACGCTTTACTGGTTTTGCTTCTCTAGAGAACCCAGCCTTAGACAGACAGTAATATAACTGTCTGCAGAATTAAATAAAGCATTCTTTAAAGAAAGACAATGGAATACATACTCTCTACATATATCATCCATAGTATTCCAATCCAAACAACAACAATAAAAATCTGAGGAATGAGGAAACTATGATTCAATCAAGGAAAAAAAGAAAGCTATAAATGGAAACAGACCTCAAGATGACTCGAGATATTAGAATTAGTACACAAGGATTTAAAATAGCTATTTTAAATATGTTCAAGGGCTTAAAAGAAAATATGGACATAATCAGGAAACAAGATGAGGAGTCTCAGCAGAAAAATGGAAAATATAAAAAAATGGAAATCATAAAAATTAAAAGTATAATATTTGAAATGAAAAATGGGCTTTACAGTG
>NW_004443989.1:3494122-3499279 GCF_000243295.1 Trichechus manatus latirostris | reverse complement strand
TGATAAGTGAGGAGAAGGTGTAGTGGTTAATGGCACAGTGGTTAAAGTTCTAGAATTAGGTCATTTGGGTTGAAGTCACACAGCCTACCCAAGTAATGTGAGACAAGTTTCGTGTGAGCTCTCTCTGCTTCAGGTTCCTCACGTACAAAATGGTGAATTAACCCATAAGGTTGTTATGACAAATTAGATAATCCGCACAAAGTTCTGAGCACAGTGACTAAGCATATAGTAACTACTCAAGAGATGTTAGCTACAATCATTATGAAATGACCATCCTCAGATGTTAGATGACACGCCCACCCCAATTATAGGGTAGAGGAAATGAGTGCTTAGGATCTAAGAGGGCTGTCCAAGTCATGAAGACGCCACGACTCCTCAAGGCCACTCTCTGGGTTTCCAGTGCCAATTAGAAGCTGAGCACATGCTTCATAGAACCCAGAACAACAACAAGGTCATTCTACTTAGCCCAAGTGACAGCTGAATTATGAACATTTCTCATGTCCTCATCTCTGGGTCAGGATAAATTACACTCTATTCTTCCTTATTATTTTCATGGGGTCCGTGACATGGCCTTTTGAAGTCATGTGGTGTTGAAACATTAAGACAAGTAACAGCTGTGGGGAAAGCGCAGTATTAAACCAGAAGCTGGATGTTCTTAGTCGGCCTCCCTGCCTGTGCTGGGAGAACGAACCATTTCTAGAATATTCCTTGTTTTTATCGATCTAACAATGAATTTGCTGGTTCTGAAGGTGGGACTATGAGCAGGTATTTTGTCTCTGAGTGGACCTTTACACAAAAAGACTCAATAGTTATCAGAAACGCAAAGCAAAATTTAGTTATACCTTCTACCCCCCAGAGGGGTATAGAGAAGAATTCAGTGATCAGTAAGAGTTACAGCTCTCAGCACTTCAGGCAGGAGAATAAAGAAGCCATTCATTCTTCTTTCTTCAATGAAAAAGTGAGGTGTGTTGCATTCTGGAAGCCTCTAGGTCCCTAGAAGCTGTGATTTCCCCTTGTCTGGGTAGAGTCATCAGTTCAGTTAGCTATATCCTGTAGACACAACCACAATGGCATGGCCCAGAGAGGGCCAGAGGGATTTTTATTTGATGGAATGGACTTATATGGTCATAGCTTTTATTGAGAGTGGCTGAAGCTTCATAGGTTAGTCCACACAAGCACAAGTAACCTACTTTGTTCTTTCTGTTTATCCCACTTAAAGCCCATCACACATATAATTCAGATCTAGTGTTTGTATCTTTACCATTCCTGACTATAGTAAATGCTCAACAAATGAGCATTCTCTTTAATTTTGCCACAGGACTTGCAGTTTGCTCTGTTGCCCCATGGACATACTTTCTCTTACTCCTTCCATTCCATTCCTGGGAGGACAGTTAATTGGAGAGACCTTGGGGAAGACACTGGGGTAAAAATAATGAAAGTTTCAATGACCCTGTAGAACAAGCTTAATTAATGCCTGAGCTCTCCTTAGGAGTCTTTTGATTCTAAGCAATAGAAATGATCTTTAGCAGAACTGGGGAGGGGGAAGTTTGCATCGTAAGGCTATGATGTATATCATGGTTCTCAAGGGCAGGGAAGAAGCCATTATCAGGACTGCATCTGAACTGGACATTGGCTGGTTTTCAGAAGTAGATCTCTAGGACTTTCTTCCTAGTCTGTCGTAGTCCAGAAGCTCTACTGAAACCTGTTGAGCATCATAGCAACATGCAAGCCTCCATTGACAGATGGGTGGTGGCTGTGCATGAAGTGCATTGGCTGAATGTTGAACCCGAGTCTCCCTCGTGGAAGATGAGGATTCTACCACTGAACTACCACTGCCCATAAGAATACACTCCCTTAATATTTGGCCAAAAGGAAGATGGGAACTCTGGAAATAATGAATAAAATGCTGCCTAACTAATGAGCCCTTAACCATGCCTCATTTAGAGACATCTAAGGGATAGGAATAAGTACTCCTTGGAAAAATGTCTTTTTCTCCCAGAGTAGGTGGGACATTCCAGAGCTCAAATGCGAACTGCCCATACAGGAACTCAAAGGCAGAGGGCACTGGCCCAAGGTGACTGCCGTGCTGTCTCAGGAACATGGGGTGTATAAGCTGTAGCACCGGACTTGACTCCGCTGAGCTGTCTTAGGGAAGGGATGCAACAACCCCGTAATTCATTACCAGTTGGAAATAGAACATCATTGAGGAGATAAGGGCAACAATGGCTTTCTATCCAATGATGAATGACTAACAGTTGCAATATTTTCCCTTATTTATATATGGGTCTCTTTATTGAATTCAGTGGGAGATAAATAAACGATCTGCCAAGCATCTGGTTACTATTACTTCTCAGGGACTCGTTTTAGGCCCAACTAGACTCCTACTGATAATATCTGTAAGCTTTTCAGTAGGGAGAGACATAACATTTGTTTCTGACAAGAACCCTCTGTTTGCCTTATCTGTTTCATTTGAGAGGCCATCGACCCCTAGCTTCTTTGGTTAAAATGAATGCTTTCCAACCAAGGAGAAGTTCTTGAACTTGACTCTAGCCATACAACATAACTGGATGTCCTGCCTGTAAATCTGCAGGGCCTTTGTCATCCACAGTCAGACTGAGGAGTTCCTGTTGGCCACAGGAGACAGTTACGGACATCATACTGAATTTCTCCCCTGAATGGATTAAGATAAAAATTCAGACTGGAAATCTGAATGTCCCTTCCTGGTCTGAATGGAGATTCTTTTCCTTTTAATTACATCACTGAAATATTTTAAAAACGCAAGGAGATATTGATGCACACTGACTACATAAGACAGCTGGTCTATGGCAATGAAAATTAACCCTAAGCTTCCGCTGACATGCTGCAACAGGGCGTGTACTCAGAGACCCTGTTTATTCCCAAGATCTACCCTTCTGGATCTTTATGCGCCATATCAAAGGCATATTCCTGTGCACCTGAGGAAATTCTGCTCCTTCTTCACCATCTCTTTCAGACGTAATGGCCTCGAGAAACCTTTCTCTAATCCTAGAACTGCATCTCCGAATAGCTAATCACTCCACCTTGGGCCTTGATGTTCACAGGGTACCCTATGTTCACAGATAGGTTCTTGTTCTAGACAGGAAGCTTCTGGAGTACACACTCAGGGTTAGTAAAGGGCTTGGGATGTAGTAGGTGCTGGCAAGGAGCCCTAGCAGTGTAACAGTTAAGTGCTCGGCTGCTACCTACCCAGCAGCTCCATGGAAGAAAGACCTGGCAATCTACTCCCATAAAGATTACAGCCTAGAAAACCCTATGGGGCACTTCTACTCTGTCATAATGGGGTCACCATAAAGTCAAAATTGGCTTGACAGCATCTAACAACAACAACAGGTACTGGGCAAATACCTCTAGGTCAAGTTTCTTTATAATAGGACAGTATTTCTTTCCTTGAGTGCTGGTCTTAGTTTTTTTCTTTATCTGGCATTATTTATTACTTGAGGAATGTCTCTGTCCGTCACTGGACTGTAAGTTCTGTGATAGCAGATAGCATATCTATATGTATATACCATTTTCCCTAATGTCTAGCACAATGCCTGGCACATTTAGTTGACATTCAACATATATTTACCAAATGAATGAATGAATGAAAGGCATTAGGACTTTGCGTTCAAAGCCTGTGTGTGTGGGGAGTGTCACAGTATTGCACACAAGAGCACAAAGCTGAATCAGGCCTGGTTCAAATTCTAGCTCCAACACTGACCCTGGCGAATAAAAAAACATAACCTCTCCATGTCTCAAATTCATCATTTGTAAAATGTGGGAAAAATCTCGGGAGATCATGATAATGATATAAAGACCATGAATTGGGAAGCTCGTAATTCAGAATATTCTGAGGCACCATACTGATGTGATAATTTCTCTGGCTCATGCCCTAGCCCTGGCCACTCCTTTGGAAAGGTGTCAATACACAGTGAAATGGGTTCAGAGGAAGATCAGAAAGAAGTTCTAGATCTGGGTGATTCTCAGAGCGTATGGTCCATCATACCGAAACGAGAGTCTGCCAGAGAGCAGAGGCTGTGTTGTTATGGCAACAACACATGCCCCTACCCCTTTCAACTCTGCACGGTTTCCTGATGGAGGCCTTGAGTTGCTGTCCTTGTTCTGACCATCAGGGGCTCCCTCTTCCCTGAAACCCTCCTCACCTCATCCCATATGGCTCATTTGTTCATTCATTCTCTGACCTTTTCTTCCCCCCCTCCAACTCAGATTGAGCCAGGCCCCAATTTCCAGCTGTGAGTGGGCAGACCAGGCAAACCCCTCTAAATTAAAGCACTGGAGGAACCTGGGATTCTGGCAACCAGCAATGCAGCAACAGGCTCTACATCATCCCACCCAATTAGCATCTGGAATTTTGTCTAAATCTTTCACCGTGTGCTGCACACAGCGCACCCTCTCTGAAACACCACCACCCAGCTGCCTGTACACTCAGTGCCTTGCTCTGAAATTGCTGAAGGCACTCTAGCTGATGAGCTAACTTCTGACTAAAATTCAATTTAAACTCTGAAATCAGTTTGAGTTATAGTGGTTCTATTCTTTCTTTTGGCATTTCTGTAACTCAGAAACATTGTATTTGTTTAAAGAGGCAGATAGGGGAGAGGACCTTCTCCATCTTGCAGCTGGCCAAGTATTGCCAGAAACAGTGATCTTACTTAGTGTTCTTGGGCCAAACATATGCTTTAAGAGGCAAACAGATATTCTACAGAGTTGGAGATTACTATAGAAATCTTGTTATTTTAGGGTCTCTTTCTCTCTCTCTCTCTCTCACACACACACACACCATTCACTCAATGTTTTTGGTTCTGGAAGTCTACCTAGAGTCTAAAATAAACAAAAGTAGATATGGTCCCTGCTTTCTAGGTGCTTAAAATCTACTGGAAGAAATAGACAATAATCACTTAACTACCAGAATGATTTAAACTGAGATCAACTTTCTGAAGTAAAGGTACATGGTTTTACAGGACTTCCAGGAGAGGATCATGGAATGCACACTTTAGCTGTGATATAAGGAATGAGTAGAAATTCAGTAGGTGAAGGGTTGCCATTCCAGGCAGAGGAAAGAGCATTTTCATAGGCCCTATGGCTTGAGAAAGCTCAGTCCATAGATAGAAGATCTATCCA
>NW_004443989.1:3455133-3491926 GCF_000243295.1 Trichechus manatus latirostris | reverse complement strand
TGGGATCATTTATGTAGCTACAGTCATCCAACCACTTGCCTGGGGCTGAAGGGTCTTAGATGGTCTCAGTCACAAGCCTGGGGCCTTGGAGTTGACTGTTGGCTGAATTTCTCTCTCTTCATGCTGCTTCTCATCATTCAGTAGTCTAGCTCCAGCTTTTATATATGGTGGCAGGAGCATTCTATGAGAGCAAGAGCCAAAGCTGCAAGGTCTCTTACTTTCTCAGCTTGCTTTGCTAAAGGCCTAGACTCACAAGCCACACAGTGTCACTTTTGCCACTTTCTTTTGGCCAAAGCATGTCACAAGTCCCAGTTTAGGGGTGGGGAAATAGACTCCCCCTCCTGATGGAAGGGACAGCAAAACCACATTGCAAAGAATCGTGGAGAAAGGGAGGCCTGATTCACTGGGAGTTCTTATTGTAACGATTCACTACACCAGCTCAAGTGTGAGAGACAGATTACAGTGTCAGAGCAGAAGCAAAAGATTAGATAGGAGGCTATTGCTTATTTTCACAGCAAGAGATATTGGTGCCAGAGTCTAGATGGAGAAGTGGATGGATTCAGAATATTTGTATCTAGGTGTTGTCTTCAGTGTCTGTCTGCTTCATCCTTCACACTGCTACCAGTATTATTCTTTTGAAACAAAAGTAGGAGCATTATATTCTCTTTATTCCATCCATTGAATGAATTTCTAATTCCCCATGTTAAATTTCAGTTGCTACATTCTGAGATTTAATGCTCTGGATATAATGTGTCTCCAGCTCAGTCTTCCAGCCTTGTTTCCCATGGACTCCTGCTAATACCAAATCCTGAATTCATTCCAGACTACTTTTGGGGGGCAGGGAACACTCCCTATATTTTCATCCTTCTTGGTATGCATTTATACTGTTCTGTGAACTAGAATACCATTTGGAATTGTAACACCATAAGTAGATAGCTGCTGTTAAGTCAGCTCTGACCCATGGTGACGTTATGTACAACGGAATGAGACATTGCCCAGTCCTGCATCATCCTCATGATTGCTGGCATGTTAAAGTCCATTGTTGTGGCTATTGTGCCAGTCTGTATCACCAAGAGTCTCTCTTACCCTGGCTGGCCCTCTACTTGACCAAACACGATGTCCTCCTCCAGTGATTGATCCCTCCTGATGATGTGTCCAAAACAAGCAAGTCATACAATGTTTTTGTCGTGAGCCATCCATAAGGTTTTCATTGGCTAGTTTTCAGAAGTGGATTGTCAGATCTTTCTTCCTAGTCTGTCTTAGTCAGGAAGCTACACTGAAATCTCTCCACCATGGGTGACCCTGCTGGTATTTGAAATACTGGTGGCATTGCTTCCAGCATCACAGCAACACACAAGCCACCACAAACTGACAGATGAGATGCCAGGTTCATCCTTTAGTGTCTGCTCAGTTATGAAATTGAAATCTACCCAGAGCCTCACAGTTAAAATAAATGGCTCTTCCTTTACTACTGGAGCAATTTGTGTCATTACTTATCCCCTCACAGCTTGCCTGGTTTTCAGATCTGTAGTTACAGGATCTCTTGCTTCACCTCGAGAATGAGTTCCCTGAGGTCAGAGATTTTTTCCACTCTGTACTACTGAGCACAGAGTCTGGGACACAGTGAGTGATAATGCATTTACATGAAATGATTTTCAGTAGTTTTCCCACAGATATATATCCTTTTCCCCTTTTATTGCCAATTCCTTTTCAAGAACTATTTATTACAGAAATTTTCTAAAGTACACAAAAATTGAGAGAACAGTTCAGCAAACCAGCTTCAAAAATCCTGGATATCCTTTTAAAAGTAAAATTCCTGTGCACCAGACAAAGCCTTTGGTGATAAGGGACATAAAGGCACCATTCTGAAGTTCCCAATTCATTCAAATCAGGTTTGGGCACACTTTTCCCCCACCAGAATCACATCAATAGAACTCCCACTTAACAGGTATCTTCCTGCAGCAATTCTGAAGACAAAAAAGCAATATAAGAACACATTTCCCAATAATGTGAAGATCTATGACTGCACTAAATAAAAATGTTCCCTTAATGTACTGTAAAAAATGAAGATGTTTGGCTAGATTTATCAACCTGCTCCAGGAACAGAATTGTTTCCGTGCTATATTTTTTCTACTTATTTAAAAACACCTGAGTTGTTATATACCTAGTTAGACAACAACTTCATTATATAAATATAACAAATGTCTGCCCTGAAGATGTATGGTTTAAAAAAAGGCTTCTGTTTTCTTGGGCCAGTTAGATAACTTGTGAACGATGATTCCTTACTATACAGATGTGGGTGTAATTAGCTACACGTTAAGACTGGTTATTAGTAAAGGTTTTAATAGATAATAATAGATAATAAGACTCTAAAGATATTTAATGTACTGGAGGTCCTAACCACATTGCTACAAAATGAAATTAAAGCCAACTCTTGAAATTTGAAGCTATGAAGCTTGGAAATAGAATGGCAAAGCAAGCTGGGAAAAGAAACCTTCATTCTCGATGGACTGGGTCACCCGGGGAGATTCATAGACAGTGGTAACTAGTGTATGTGCATATTGACATGCCATTATATCATATTCCCATTTTAGAACCCCATTAAGCTCATGGCCTAGAGTGCCAACAAACAGCACAGGAAGGATTTTCCTTGTGTCTTTGCTGCTTACGTAACTGTTCACCACTGCTGCCTGCAGCTTCTAACCCAGCCAATTCACAGGACATGAGATGATTGAAATCAATCCAACACAGAGTGCGGAAACAGTGACCCAGTGGCTGCCAATCTCCTCAAGGGAGAAAACTACGCAGCAGGGGGAGATCGGAGGAGGAGGCTGGTGAGAAGCTACAGTATCACGAGGGTAAAAACCAGAATGGATGGGCTTTTGTCACTTCTTAGAGCCAACTATAAGTTCCGTTTATGATGGAACCAGGAGACTTGGGCTAAGCCGACCAGATAGATTCTTGCTTCTTTCCCCAAAGGCTTCCATAAACCTGAATCCGTGGGGTATTAATTTGTTGGCTTTTTTTTATTTCCTCTCTTTTTTCTCTCAGTGTGGGCCAGAGAGGGAGCTGGAGTATCGCATTTCACTGGGGAAAATCACTCCAAAGTCTTCTTAGCTGTTCACTGCAACCAATAATCCTGCTTATGAACATAGCACCGGTAGGTTCCTCATGAGCCTTCATCAACATCTAATGGATTTACTTATAGCTAAGTAATGCATGATCAGTCTCTGCTGGCCCTCTTTCCACATTCTCAATCCCACCTGATCGGGGCTGACATATCAATGTAATGAACTGCCTCCATCCTTCTGTCTTCCCTCCATAGGAAATTCCACTGCTTCCAATTAAAATCTGCATGATTTATGGAAACCCATGAGCTTACCTGCCTTCATTCTTCCTTCTCCTGGCCACACGATCCTGTTAAATTTTTTCATTATAATATAGTGCTCCACGCTTTGAAATGCCATGGGTGGTTTTGCAGCAAGAAATTTAGAAAAGAGGGCAGAGTAAAGAAAGTCTGAAAAATAGTGATAGCTACCTGCCATTTATTGGGTAGAACCATATACCAAAAGATGCACAGGACATGTTATATAAGGAGTTAATTCCTTGTCTTATTAATCTTTATAACTCTTGAAAGAAGGGGATGCTGTCATTGTTTTACAGAGAGATTATGTGAGTTTTCTAAGGTCACGTAGTAAGTAGCGGAGCTGGGAGAAGAAAAGTGACTAGTTGACCACCAATCATGACCACTGTTACTCATGATGATGATGATGATTTTCAGGTTGTGGTTAGATGTACATGATCTGCCGACTCCTAGAGGCCTACAAAAGTATTACTGGGGCTCCTAAAACCATTTTTTAATATTTCCAACCAAGTGTTCATGCATTTACCTATGAAAGGTGCCACAGTCTGACAAAACATACTATTTGTCTTTGGGCTAGAATTGTATTAACCCAGGGCAGTAACCCTGGTTATTGTGCTGATTAGAGTACCAGTGAGAAGAAGGGAGTCTTTACTTAACAAATGCAGTTTGACCTTCAAACAAGCAAACTAAAGAAAATTTTAGAACATGGGTTTGTTGAGCAAAAGAATAACAAAATAATAACAACAATATTAGGCCTTGTGGTGAGGAGGACATTGCTTTGAAGATTTAGGATTAAGGACATTCCAGAGACACTTGAACACATATAGAATGAATTGGTCTATACATTTCCTTACTTTGTCCCCAGGAATTTTGGATAAAGACCAAAATGGGGTGGATGAGGTCAAGGTATTATCTGAACAATGAATTTTAAAGTGCACTTTGAATGAAGAGTGGGAATTGAGTTGGAAGAATGGAATGAATAAGTGTTTCTGTGCAGAGAAGCATATGCATATCATAACGCAGCCTCACCTCTGCCCTCGACTAGGCTACAAGCAGCCTATAGCCAAAGGTGCGTATTCTCCCTTACATAGACGCCTCGTCCCCATCCCAGATTAGAACATGCGACAAGCCCTCAACGGGGATGCATGATGATCCTGCCCCATGCACGATGACAAAATGTAAAGGTTTAAAGGAGAGAAGATATATGGGACACTTACTATTTGCTAAACCAGTTGTGACTTAATGAGGTTTTACTGCTGATGTCCCATATAAATCGCTTTCTTCAACCTCATCTTCCCAGAGTAATTTCTCGATAAGCATTGCATTCAGCAAAACCTAAACAACAGGAGACACTTCATGGCTTCTCTTGGGTCAGGTTCTTTACCTACTTACTACCAGTTGCTGTAAAAAAACACTCATGGCGACCCCGTGTGTGTCAGAGTAGAACTGTGACCCACAGGGTTTTCAATGTTTCTGTTTTCAGAAGTAGATCGTTTTCCGGGGTACTTCTGGGTGAACTTGAACCTTCAACCTTTAGGTTAGCAGCTGAGTGCGTTAACCATTTGCACCACCCAGGGACTAGGTTCTTTTCATGTGTTATTAACTTTGATTTTCTTCGGCAGCTTTGAAAAGTAGCACTCACGTTTTAGAGATGGGAAACAAGTCGGAGAGTGTTGTTCACAAGTGGAAGAGCAGATGTTCAAAGATAGGTCAGCCTGACCCCAAAACTCTGGTTCTCTCCTCAATCCTGTGCCATCTTTGATCCTAAATTGAGGGTATTTGGGCTTCTGGTTGTGCTTAATATACTGCAGAGAAAGTGAATTTGAGGGATAAAATGTTAAAGAAGTTTGTGCTCACTGCCTGACACTTATTCTCCTACTACCACTGACGTGAGCAGAATTGACATGAGGCCCAGGAAGCGAAGCTGGAGCGATAAATTATATGGCTTATTATAATAGGTACAGTCAATATTATTGTGGGGCCCATTTTAAGCGAGATACTTGCTCTCATGGTTGCTTTACCCATGGCCACTTCTTCCAATTAAATGCGATCAATGAGGAGAGAGAGAACCAGAGGAGGAGATGGGGCCTGAGAAGGGTTTAGTTTTTCTATGCTCAGTTGCCGCCTCCTGGGGTTTTAATTGGCTTTTTGTTGCCTGGACATTGTAAAGAATAAAATTTTTTTTATGACCCCTTAGAGTTCTGGCAGTCATAGCTTTTTAAAAAGTTGATTTGAATATTCATACTTTCACTCAAACATGAATGGAGAGAGATTTGGCCTCGTCTGGATTTCTGAAGACGTGTGCTGTTTCATGCCACCTTGCCTTTGCATGTGCTGTCTCTTCTGCCCCTGATGGCTTCCCTTCCCCCCATTAGCTGAATGAAGAGACTTTCCTGAGCCCTCTTACCTGCTGTCAAGCACAGTTAGGTCCTTCTGCCTTAAAGATCCCAACTTTGGGATTCTTTCAGCATTTGTCTGCCTGCACTGTGATATTTATTGAAGTGAGGGTCTCCAGTCAGGACACATAATTATTTGAGGAGGCAGTAATGCATGGTGGCTAAGACTGTCTGACTTTTAATCCAAGCTCAGCTTCCTCATTGATGTTTGTTGTTGTTAGCAGTTATTCAATCATTCCCTGACTCGTGGTGACCCCACGCACAACGTAACAAACCACTGCCAGGTCCTGCACAATTCCCATGATTGTGTGTGGATTGGACCATAGTGATCCATAGAGTTTTCATTGGCTGCTTCTTGGAAGTAGATCAGCAGACCTTTCTTCCTAGTCCATCTTAGTCTGGAAGCTCTGCTGGAACCTGTTCAACATCATAGCAACATGCACTCCTCCACTGACGGACAGGTGGTGGCT
Organism: Trichechus manatus latirostris; assembly: GCF_000243295.1. Taxonomy (NCBI): domain Eukaryota; kingdom Metazoa; phylum Chordata; class Mammalia; order Sirenia; family Trichechidae; genus Trichechus; species Trichechus manatus. The sequence continues at coordinate 3,485,696 of NW_004443989.1, read as the reverse complement.
ACACATGAGGGGCATTGGCTGCTGGGAATTGAACCCAGATAATCCTGTACGGAAGGTGAGCATTGTACCACTGAATCACCAGTGACCTCTCTTCAGTGATGGAAGGAGGAAAATATCCTTGGGGTTGCTGCAAGGGTCAAAAGAAATAAATCATCCTGCTAGAATGTTCAGAACAGTGTACTCAATAAATGTTAGCTACTGCTTGCATTGTTGTCCATTCAGCCATGACCCCTTTGCTACCTACACTGTGCAGAGTGCTAAGCACAGGGGCTGATTTTGCTTAGATCTTGCAGTCCACCACCCCAAGGAGAGGGTGTTTGTCAACTGTGCATATCCCCACCCGTGCGCTGGGCTCACACCATTTGCCAGGCCTGACACATCTTCCCTAGACTCTCTGTGGCTTTCCTATCCTCACTCCAAAGGCCGGCCTGAATTGCACCTCCTCCAAAGAATCCCCAACCAACCCAGCCCCTGGGACTGAATTCCCGTAGTATTCATCTGGGATCGCTACTTGTCAGAGTGTGTCCTTCCTCACCGGTTTGCTTCTCCAGCATCTGTACTTAATCTCAAACTCATAATGAGAAGCTTGAAGGCAGGGACTGTGCCCGATCATCCTTTGTGTTCTCAGGGCTGGGATCAGGGTTTCCCCACCAACCCTTAAAGACTTTGTAGTGACTGATTCTTGGTCATTCTGCAGTTTAACGCTTTTAGTTAGCACCTTCCCCTGTAGGGGGTACTGGACAGGAGAGACAAGATGCTGTAACTCCCATGGGGGCCCTCCTAGAATAAATTGCACTCAAATAAGCAAGTCAACAGATAAATGAAGGTGCTAGTTTGAGACTGTGTTAAGTCTTACAGAGAAAATACAACAGAGTGATATGTTAGAGAATGACTTGGGGTGCAGCCTGCATTAGCTTGCTCTCTCCATCACTCAGCAAGCAAACACAAGATTTCCTTAGTAGCACTCTGTTGAACAATCACTGGGCAAGATGCTCAACTAGGGAAAACCAGGGCCTCTATTGTCAAAAACAGTAGGAAAATACATCCTATGCTTTTAGCTTCTGTTGGAGATGCATGCTTCATGTTAATATATTAAAGGCATCCACACGGCAGCAAAGCAGTTTTTATTTTAAGCCAGCATTTCTAAAATTTGAGTATAGAACTTTTTGTCTGTCTTTTAATATTTAGCACCCCTTGACACTCCATGAAACCTGTGTCTATGGGAAAAATGTTCAGATATATTGATTGTCTATCAAATGATGTTTCAATTCAGCAACATTCTTATCTATGCACCCTGAAGATAAGCTGGACCATATGTCATTGCCAAGCCATTAAACTTATGCGAAATAGAAAGGACTACATTTAGTAAGCAAATAATAAGCCTATTTCCTTAATTCAATTCAACACAACGAAAGAAATCATTAAATATCTTCTATGTCCTGGCAAGTGTTTTAGATGCTGGGAATAGAGAAGAAAGCAAAATATAGTCCTTCCATCCTGGATCCACTAGCCTGACTTGCTGGGTGGTTGCAATAGCTTCCTCACTGGTCTTCCCCTGCAGTATATTCTCAACAGAGCATCTAGAGCAAGCCTTTACCACTGCAGTCAGATCATAGTGCTGCTTCGTTTCTTCAGGCATCCCCATCTTAGTTACCTAGTGCGGCTGTAACACAAATACCAAAAGTGGGTGGCTTTAAAGAACAGAAATTTATTTTCTTACAGTTCTGGAGGCCACAAGTCCAAATCAGGTCTCAGCCATGTCAGTTTCTTCCTTCTTGGTAGACCATGGCTGTGGTGTCTGTCTTCCCCTTTGTGTGTCTCTGTGTCTCTTCTGGCCTTTTTATAACCCAGAAGTGGTTAGATTTAGGATCCACCCTACACTGGTGTGACCTCATTAACGTGACAAAGAAAATCCCTATTAGCAAACAGGATCACATCCACAGGTACAAGGGCCAGGAATTCAACACATATTTTTTGGGGCCACAGTTCAGTCCATAACACCCCTTTGATGGTTCTTCTCACACAGAGTGAAAGGCAGAAATATTTACAGTGGTCTTTAACTGTGCTGTCCTGTATGGCAGCATGTGGCTTTTTAATTTAAATTAAAAATTGAGTTCCTCCGTTGCATTAGCCACATTTCAAGTGCTCAACAGGCATGTGTGGCTAGTGGCTATTGTAGTGGACAATGTAGGTACAGAACATTTCCATTCTTGCAGAAAGTTCCATTGGACATATAAGGCCTATGAAATCTGGCCTCTGTTGCTGTTCTTATCTCATTTCTCCTACACTTGGTCTTGATCCCTCTGTTCTAACCACAGTGGCCTCCGCGTGGTTCCTCAAACACTCTAGGCGCAGTCCTACCTATCTGTTTGCTCTTTCCTCTGTCTGGGATACTCTTCCTTATGTGACCCCTGGCTTACTTCCTCATTTCTTGCAGACTCAAATGTCACCTTCTCAGTGAGGCCCTTCAGCTACCCTAGTTAAAATTGTAATGCCCCCTTCTTATCCTAACATGCACTATCACCCACCTGACTTTGTTTTTCACATAGTACGTATCACCATCTGACATACAATCCCTTTACACAGCCTTGCTTGCTGTTTATATATTCCATGAGGATAGAGAATTTTGTCTGTTTTGTTCACTGTTGCATTCCAGTAACTAGAATAGTGTCTGAAACATAGTAGGTACTCGATAAACATTTGTTTTGGATGAACAAAGGAGCTTACGTATATTGGGGAAAGACAAAACAGCAACACAACAACAATGTAAACATGCATCTTTACCCTAAGGTCAGGTGGTGTGTGGGCTATGGAGAAAAACAAAGCCATATTATATGCAAAGTGTTTCATCTCCATTGTTAATAGTCAGGGAAACTAAGGCTTAGGAAAGTTAAGTAAATTACTTATGATCATATTCACAATTGACAGGCCAGGATTTGGACCTACATCTAGTGTTGTGCTGGTGAATGTTTAACAACTCGTTCTCCAATAAAAACATAAAGCCATTTTTTATAGTGTTTGATCATTCCTGTGGTATAAATACTTCCACCACGGCTTGTTTCAAGCTATCAGTATGATGTCATTGACCATGGAGTTGGGAAGAGAGGTACACCCTCTGCTGTCATGAGCAGATGCAGGCCAGCTCAGCGCACCCCTGCATCTGATCATGAAGTCCATACCCTTCCTGCTGTACCATGTCGCCACTCCTGGAAAGTAGGGAGCAGGTCTGTCTAAAGGATCCCCACTTTCTGGAGGCCTTGGCACTCACTCACACTTCCATCCCCAGAATACATGAGGGCTTACATTCCACCTGTTTGAATCATGGCATCTTCCTCCCAGGAGGGTCACGCTTATTGGACTTGACAGAAAGCTGCTCTCAGAGCACTCTGCTCTCCATGCTGGCCTTTGAAGTGACCACCTAGATAGCACAGGTAATCATGTCGGACCTTGGGGACCTGCACGGACTACTTTTTAATTGTTAATTCCATGTTTCTATAATAAGTGGCCTCCTTAATAATAGCCTACCACATCATACATGCTGATTGCTAATTTCAATTCTCAGGCTCATGGATGTAATGAGCTCTAATAAGCCGAAGACTTGTCAGAGACTCAGGAAGGCCTGCTTCTCCCCCATGCCACTTGAAGCAATGATTTCCCTCAACCCCTGCACACAATTGGGCATACTCTTAAAAATATTAATAAGTGTGACTGGGACGTTCACCCCTTTCCAAATAAAACATAAAGTCCTGGTTTCATTAAGCCAAGCTATTAAATTAAGAAAGTGTTTTTAATTATCTGAGCATTTCAGGGAGCTCATAAAACATTTAAGGATCTCACAGGGGTAGTGCTGAAGCCCTTTCAGAGTGAATTAGAGCTCTGACTTCTGGAGCTGGCTGGAAGGGCTGGGCCTGCAAGCTGCAGATTCCATTTGGCCCAGAGCATCGACCTGCGGGCAGGAAGGAAAGGCTGCAGATCTTATTCTTTGGGAGGGCACATCTACATACAAGCTGCAGGGGAAAACCCAATGAACTTCTCATGGAAAACCAAAATCAAGCAAATGAAAAACAGCAGACACATCCTAGTGCCTCCTCTGTACCTGGCTCTTGGTTGGGTGCCGAGGTTTAATATAGCTACTACATATTGAGGCCGTCGCTCATCTGTTGGTTTGTCATACTGTGGTGGCTTTCATGTTGCTATGATGCTGGAAGCTATGCCACCGGTATTTCAAATACCAGCAGGGTCACCCACGGTGGACAGGTTTCAGTGGAGCTCCTAGATTAAGACTATGAAGAAAGGCCTGGTGATCTACTTCCAAAAAGTAGCCAATGAAAACCCTATGGATCCATGAGCCCCTAGCTTAGAAAGTACTCAAAATACACAGTGGCTGCAACAGTGGACTCAAGCATACCAACGATCATAAAGATGGTGCAGGAGCAAACAACATTTTGTTGTGCACAGGGTTGCCATGAGTTGGAGCTGACTCAATGGCATCTAACGTCAACAACCTATTGAGGAACCTGTTATGTGTTAAGCTCTCTATGTTATTTGATACAATCCTTATAATAGTTGTGCGAGGTACCTGTTATCAACCCCATTATATAGGTGAGGAAACTGAGGATTACAATTACCCACGATAGAGCAACTAGTGAAGCTGGACCTGGGAAGACAGCCAGTTCTATCTGACCCAAGGCCCACATATCTTTCTCTAATAAGTGGGTTGTAGCTCACATTCTAATACCATAAAATAATAACAACATGGACATTTGAGTAATAATACTCACATACTTTGGATATGTTATCAGGAGGGACCAGTCCCTGAATAAGGGCATCATGCTTGCTAAAGTCAGCAAAAAAGAGGAAGACCCTCAACTAGATGGATTGACACAATGAGCTACAACAATGTGCTCAAACATTGCAACAATTGTGAGGATGGCACAGGACCGGGCAATGCTTCATTCTGTTGTACATCGGGTGTTTATGAGTTGGAGCCAACTCAGTGACACCTAACAACAACAACATTTCATAATGTCATTTTGTTGTTGTTATCGCCATCGAATCAGCTCTGACTAATGGAGACATAAAAAAAAAAAAAAACCACCAAAAAAAAAACCAAACCCAAGACTGTTGCCTTTGAGTTGATTCCGAATCATAGTGACCCTATATGGATCTCCAGGTCTTTCTCCCGAGGAGCAGCTATGTAGGTTCGAACCTCTGACCTTTCAGTTAGCAGCCAAGCACTTAACCATTGCACCACCAGAGCTCCTCATGGAGACCTTCCAGACTCAGTCCCTGTTGCCATTGAGTCGATTCTGACTCATAGCAACCTTATAGGACAGAGTAGAACTGCCCCATAGGGTATCTAAGGAGCAGCTGGTGGATACAAACTGCTGACCTTTTGGTTAGCGGCCAAGCTCTTAACCACTGTGCCACCAGGGCTCCCATGGAGACCGTGTTGTTGTTGTTGTGTGCTGTCAAGTCGGTTCTAACTCATAGTGACCCTGTGTACGACAGAATGAAACTGCCAGGTCCTGCACCCATCACAATCACTGTTATGCTTGAGCCCATTATTGTGGCCAATGTGTCAATCCATCTAGTTGAGGGTCTTCGTCTCCTTCACTGCCCTCTACTTTACCAAGCGCAATGTCCTTCTCCAGGGACTGGTCCCTCCTGATAACATGTCCAAGGTTTGTGAGACAAAATCTCGCCATCCTTACCTCTCAAGAGCGCTCTGGCTGTACTTCTTCCAAGACAGATTTGTTCTTTCTTTTGCCAGTCCACCGTATAGTCAGTATTCTTTGCCAACACCGTAATTCAAAGGCATCAATTCTTCGGTCTTCCTTATTCATTATCTAGATTTTGTGAAAATACCATGGCTTGGGTCAGGTGCAACTTAGTCCTCAAAGTGACATCTTTGCTTTTTAACACTTTAAGGAGGTCTTTTGCAGCAGATTTGCCCAGTGCAATACATCATTTGATTTCTTGCCTGCTGCTTCCATGGGTGTTGATTGTGGATCCAAGTAAAATGAAATCTTGACAACTTCAGTATTTTCTCTGTTTATCATGATGTTGCTTATTGGTCCAGTTGTTAGGATTTTTGTTTGCTTTATGTTGAAGTGTAGTCCGTAGTGAAGGCTGTAGTCTTTGATCTTCATCAATATGTGCTTCAAGTGCTCTTTGCTTTCAGCAGGCAAGGTTCTGTCATGTGCATATAGAAGGTTGTTAATAAGTCTTCCTCCAATTCTGATGCCGTGTTCTTCTTCACGTGGCCCTGTTTCTCAGATTATTTGCTCAGCGTACAGATTGAATAAGTATGGTGAAACATATGACCCTGACACACATCTTTCCTGATTTTAAACCACGTAGTATCCCCTTGTTCTGTTCAAACAGCTGCCTCTTGGTCTCCGTACAGATTTCTACATGAGCATAATTAACTATTCTGCAATTCCTGTTCTTTGTGATATTAACCATAGTTTGTTATGATTCACACAATTGAATATCTTTGCATAGTCAATACAACACAGTTAAACATCTTTCTGGTATTCTCTGCTCTCAGCTAATATCTATCTGACATCAGCAATGATATCCCTCGTTCCATATCCTCTTCAGAATCCAGCTTGAATAACTGGCAGTTCCCTGTCAGTGTCCTGCTACAACCGCTTTTAAATTATCTTCAGCAAAATTTTACTTGCTTGTGATATTAATTATATTGTTCAATAGTTTACCCATTCTGTTGGATCACCTTTCTTTGGAATGGGCACAAATATGGATCTCTTTCAGGTGGTTGGCCAGGTAGCTGTCTTCCAAATTTCTTGGCATTCTTGAGTGAGCACTTCCAGCATTGCATCTGTTTATTGAAACATCTCAATTGGTATTCCGTCAATTCCTACAGCATTGATTTTCACCAGTGCCTTCAATGAAGCTTGGACTTCTTCCATCGTTACCATCAGTTCTTGATCATATGCTACCTCCTGAAATCGTTGAATGTTGATCGATTGTTTTTGGTACAGTGACTGTGTGTTCCTTCCATGTTCTTTTGATAGTTCCTATGTTGTTCAATATTTTGGCCATAGGATCCTTCAGTGTTGCAACTGGAGGCTTGAATTTTTTCTTCAGTTCTTTCAGCTTGAAGAATGCCGAGCATGTTTCTTCCCTTTTGGTTTTCTAACTCCAGGTCTTTGCACGTCATGATAATACTTTGTCTTCTTGAGTCACCCTTTGAAATCTTCCGTTCAGCTCTTTTACTTCATTCTTTCTTCTGTTTGCTTTAGCTACTCTCCATTCAAGAGCAAGTTTCAGAGTCTCTTCTGACCTCCAATTTGGTCTTTTTTCTTTCCTATCTTTTTAATGACCTTTTGCTTTCTTCATGTATGATGTCATCCCACAACTTGTCTGGTCTTCTGTCATTAGTGTTCAATGCATCAAGTCTAATCCTGAGATGATCTTTAAGTTCAGATGGGATATACTCAAGGTAATACTTTGGCTCTTGTGGACTTGTTTAAATTTTCTTCACCTTCAACTTGAACTTGCATAAGAGCAATTGATGGTCTGTTCTGCAGTCAGCCCCTGGCCTTGTTCTGACTGATGATACTGAGTTTATTCATTGTGTCCTTCTACAGTTGTAGTCAGTTTGATCCCTGTGTATTCCATCTGGCAAGGTCCACGTGTATAATCACCATTTATGTTGTTGAAAAAAAAGTACTTGCAAAAATAAGTCGTTAGTCTTACAAAATTCTGTCGTATGATCTCCTTGTCATTTCCAACACCAAGGTCATATTTTCCAACTACTGACCCTTCTTCTTTGTTTGCAAGTTTCTCATTAATAACCAGTAATTATCAATGAATCTTGATTGTATGTTGGATCAATTTCAGATTGCAGAATTTGGTAAAAAAAAATCTTCAGTTTCTTCATCTTTGGAATTAGTGATTGATGCAGAAATTTGAATAAGAGTTGTATTAACTAGTTTTCCTTGTAGGCATATAGATATTATCCTATCAATGACAGTGTTGTACTTCAGAATAGATTTTGAAATATTCCTTTTGACAATGAATGCAATGCCATTCCTCTTCAATTTGTCATTCCTGGCATAGGAGACCATATGATTATCTGATTCAGAATGGCCAATACTAGTCCATTTCCGCTCATTAATGTCTAGGATATCTGTCTTCAAGTGTTCCATCTCATTTTTGACAACTTCCAATTTTCCTAGATTCATACTTCATACGTTCCATGTTCCAGTTATTAATGGATGTTTGCAGCTGTTTCTTCTCATTTTGAGTTGTGCCACGTCAGCAAATGGAATAGGTGTAGTTATTATGAAATAGGTGCAATTATTAATCCCCAAACTACAAACAAAGAAACTAAGTCAGAAGAGAGGTTAATTAACTTCTATAAGCCTATACAACTGGTGAAAGAAATGTGATTTGTACCAGGCCTGTATGACCACCAAGTCCATGCTCTCATTCACCCTGTCCGCCCTACCACTTATCTCTGTCATGCCCAGAGGTAGATCCATAGGGATGGAAAGGGGATTAGTGGTTGCCAGGGGTTGGTAGAAGAGGAGATGGGGAAGTGACTGTTAATGAATTTCTTTTTGGAGTGATGAAAATTTCTGCAATTAGATAGTGATAGCTAGTTGTACAACTCTGTGAATATACTAAAAACCACTGAATTGTACGCTTAAAAGTGTAAATTTTATAGTATGTGAATTGCATCTCAATAACCCTTTGCCATTGAGTCAATTCCAACTCATAGCAACCCTATAGGACACAGTAGATCTGCCAAATAGGGTTTCCAAGGAGCGGCTGGTGGATTTGAACTGCCAGCCTTTTTGGTTAGCAGCAGAAGGCTTAACCACTGCGTCACTAGGGCTCTGCATCTCAATAAAGTTTTTACTTAAATAAAAAAATAAATTTTGGGCAGGAAGATGACGTTGCAGAGCTCAGAGAAGGGTATTCCAGACAGAAGGGGTAACACATGCTAAAAGGAGCCTTTTCAAGGAACTGAGGGAGGGTCAGTGGCTGGAGTACACCCCAGGGCTTCTAGAGGATATCTGGTTTGTTATCCTAAGAGGAACGTCCCTGGGTGCCATAAACCATTTGTGCTCTATTACTAACATAAAGGTTGGCAATTCCCACGCACCTAGTGGCACCGTGGAAGAAAGGCCTAGAGGTATGCTTCTGAAAACTCAGCCATTGAAAACCCTATGGAGCACAGTTATACTCTGAAACACATGGGGTCGCCATGAGTCGGAGTCAACTTGACGGCAGTGGATTTGGTTTTTGTTTTATCCTAAGAGAAATCGGTGGGCTCTGAGAAGGCAGGGGATGTCTTGATGCAGGCTTGCACTCAGGAGGAAGGCTCATTCTGCTGCTGTGTGGCAAGCAGGTTGGGCAGAGATCAGTTAGAAGATGCTTTGAGAGCCGAGACGAGTTAGTGCAGGGATAAGGATATACTGGAGAAATAGTTAGGAGGTGAATTTGACTAGACTGTGAGGGATTGGATGTGGAGGGGAGGGAAAGAGAGGTATGGAGGATTTCATTCAGGTTTCTGGTTTGTGCAAAAGGTGGGGCCATTTTCCAAGAGAGAGCAGAGCCCATGCTTGGGATTGGGAAGATACTGAGTTTAATCTTAGGCACATTCTGTCTAAAGTGCTTTTGATACATGCAAGAGGAGATGTCACAATGTAGAATTCTGGAGCTTGCAGAGGTCTGACCTGGATATCTGAGTTGGGAGGCATGTGTGTGCACATGGAAAATGAAGGTGTGTGCAGGTATGGAATTCCCCGAGGAAGCCTGCTAGTTAGGCTCTCTTGCAGGTAGCACCACCCCCAGGATAGGGGCTTTTTAGATGTCTATCCAATCCATTACAGAGGAGCAGTCAACAGCTCTCATGTATGTGACCTGCTCCCTCGTCACCTCTATTCTTCGCAGCTCGACTGCTCCCCTGACCCTTGAGTTTTCTGCATGACCCCCTGGACAGTCCCTCACCCTGGCTGCGTTATTCCTGCAGCTTGAGGTGGGGGGGTTGATATTCCCTCTTCTGTGCACCTCCCAATCCAGCAAGCAGCAGTGCTCTTAATTTCAAAAAATTGATACTACAGAAAACTCAGGGCCAGATGCCAGCTTTACAGTTTCCAAACATTTAATGGTCCAGCCTTTTCAGTTTCATCAAAGCCAAGCTTGGAAACTCCCCTGATGGCGCACCGCTAACACACAGCAGGACACCTGCCTTGACCTTCCTGCCCCTCTGGTTTTGGGAGGGATGAGTGAGACCTCTGGCTAGATGGCAGCAGCCTGGTGCCCCTCAGTGCCCTTGTGCCCACACAGGGGCCTCGGGCTTGGCAGGCTGGGTAGACCTGCCCTCCTGCAGGGGGTCAACTGGGCTATGTGGAATCAATTATCCAGAGGTTGGCATCAGCAACCTTTTTTTTTTTTTTTCTCTTTTTTTGTTTAAGCCATCAAGACAGGACACAGCTGTTTGTGACAGAAAAGGAAGTACAGGGCAGGGTAGCTTGGTGGCAGGAGCAATGGGAGAATCTCTCTCCACTAGGAAGTGTAGGCAAAAGAAGATGGGAAAAGGGGGTGGGCAGAAGGACCTGGAACAGATGGGAAACTGGGAGAGGAACAAAGACAATGAGACAGAGATAGACAGAGAGGGTGGGGGAATGAAGATAGAGACAGACAGAAAGAGGCAGAGAAATAAAGTCGCATACTTACACACACATACACACACACACACACACACACACACACGAAGAGACAAGAGACACTAAGAAACTGGGAAGGCACATCCACCCTGTCAGACCTATAGCCACTGAGGGGATTAACTGGCATTGAAAAGGACACTTGGCTTTAAAGGTTTGTTTTATTATTGGTCAAAGTGAGCCTTGTTGAAAATGCTGAGGTCCGCAGCATATGTTGCTGTTGTTGTTATTATTTATTGTAATGGTAGTAGTAGTAACAGTAGTGGTAGTTGTAGTAATCATAGAACTAGGATTTGCTTTTAAATAGGCTTTACAGATTCTTCCCAGCTACTGTTCCAGATAGACTTTATAATCTCTGCTTTAATAGCTGAGAAAACTGATGCTCTGAGAAGTCGAATTGCTTTCAGAAAGCCACACAGATTGTCAGGAACTGAGCTTTTCAGTTTATTAATGATCTGTCTTTGGGCATTTCCATTCTACCTCAGGCTCCCTGCCTCCCACACCCCATGCACAAATGAGTGTATTTATTTGAAGGCAGAAGAGATGTCAGTGGTCTGCTCTGACAGGGATCACAACAGACGGTCCCAGGCAGAGCTGGAGAAAAATGTAGAACAAACTTCTGACTCACAGAAAAAGACCATACTTACTGGCCTGGCAGAGACTGGAGAAACCCCAAGAGTATGGCCCTCCAATACCCTTTTAGCTCAGTAATGAAGTCACTCCCGAGGTCCGCCCTTAAGCCAAAGATTGCACAGCCCCATAAAACAAAACAAGACTAAAGGGGCACAACAGCCCAGGGACAAGGACTAGAAGGCAGGAGGGGACAGGAAAGCTGGTAATAGGGAACCCAAGGTCGAAAAGGGAGAGTGTTGACATGTTGTGGGGTTGTTAATGTCATAAAACAATATGTGTACTAACTGTTTAATGAGAAACTATTTGTTCTGTAAACCTTCATCTAAAGTACAATTAAAAAAAATTAAAAAAAAAAAAAGGAAGAGACATCAGTGCAAAATAATAGTATAGTGGGGCCATAGCTTTGTTTTGAACAAATCTCCAGTTTACCAACGTTTTCATCTCCATCCTGTGTATTGGGAATAAATGCTTGAGGACAGCAGGGAAGGAGACAGAAATGAGTCAGGAAGGCAGAGAAGACGGCCAGGAAAGGGCTGTGGCACTAACTTCCTTGGGGTGTCTACACAATGTTCTCAATTCAGAGAGGCTTTATGGGCATGGATCTACCGAGCAGTGACAGAGATGGGATGAGGGGTGCCCCCTTGAGCCGTGGTAGGACAGCCAGGTTTCCTCTCCTGGAACATTTGAACAGTGAAACGAGAGACCCAGAGCCCAAGACTTGGTCGCTTAGTTATGTCCGTGAGGACATATGTCTGGGCTACTCTCCCCAGAACTGTAGTGGTTTCCACCGTTCTATTTTTTTGAAAATTTTATTGTGGTTTAGGTGAAAGTTTACAGAGCAAATTAGTTTCCCGTTCAACAATTAATACACAGTTTTTTTGTAACATTGGTTGTAATCCCCTTAATGTGTTGGCATTCTTCCCACTTCCACCCTGTTACCTGTTTCCATTTGCTCAGCTTTCCTGCCTTTTCCTGCCTTCTGAACTTTGATTTTGAGTAAATGCTACCCTTTTAGCCTCGTATATTTGAATGTTCCAAGGAGCTCATTCTTCACTGTGTTATTGTTCACCTTATAGGCCCGCTGATTGTTTGGCTGAAAGGTGATCTCTGGGAGTAGGTTCAGTTCCAAGTTTACAGGGTGTCTAAGGGCCATAGTCTTGGGGGTTCCATTCATTCTCTATCATACCAGTAAGTCTGGTTTTTTTTTTATGAATTTGAACTGTGTTCTACACTTTTATCCCACTCTGTCCAGGATCCTCTATTGTGATCCCCATCAGAGTGGTAGGTAGTGGTAGCTGGGCACCATCTAGTTCTTCTGGTCTTAGGCTAGAGGAGGCTGTAGTTGGTGTGGTCCATTAGTCCTTTGGACTAATTGTTTCCTTGAGTCTTTAGTTTTCTTCACTCTTCTTTGTTTTAGGTGTGAAGAGACCAGTAGTGGTATCTTAGGTGGTTGCTTGCAAGCTTTTAAGAACCTAGGCACCACTCGCCAAAATAGGATGTACAGCATTGTCTTTATGGATTATGTTATGCCAGTTGACCTAGATGTCCCCCAAGACTATGGTCCCTAGCCCTCAAGCCCAGTAATTCAGTCCTGCTTCAACTATTCTTAAGATCTGCCTGTTTAGCCATCTCCTGAATTCTGTGAGATTTGTGAGGTTCCCAGTCTCCTTCAGTAGTTGGGCGATATGATTCACTCAGAATCCTGTTTGGAAATCTATTCTTTTCCCTTTCCATGTCATTCAGGGGGAGCTGACCTGTCTCTTTGCCTCCCTTCCACCCAGTAGGGTGTGGGGCACATAACCCAGCATGGCCAATCAAAATCCACTGCTGTTGAGTTGATTTTGACTCATAGCAACCCTATAGGCCAGGGTAGAACTGTTCCATAGGGTTTCTAAGGTTGTAATCTTTAGGGAAGCAGACTGTCATGTCTTTCTCCTGTGGAACGGTTGGTAGATTTGAACTGCTGACCTTTTGGGTTAGCAGCTGAGTGCTTAACCACTGTGCCACGAGGGCACCTTCCTAGCCAATCAGAGTGGACTTTATAGTTTGTTCTCATGCAGGGATTTAGAACTCCATGTGTTACCCTTCTTTGGAAATTATTTCAGATGGAGAACTTGTCTTTCAGTCTTTTACAGCTGCCTTTCTTTAATCCTTCAATTCAAGGTCAAAATCCTCTTCTTGTCTTTTCAGGAAGGAGGGTCCTCAAAGAACTTTCAGTCTAGACCCATACACAGAAAATCCTAAGATCAAAAAAGGAAGGGCAGAGGCAGGAATAAGCACAGCATGCTATGGGGAGTCAGGAGGTGGGGCACTTAGCCCAAGCAAGCAAACCATTTAGAGAAATCTATTTTAAATTGATTGTTTTATTTGCTGGATTTTATATCGACATGTTTTGCTTTGTTCTCAATGTGTTCTGGGACTGCGGCCTGTTCATTTATTATTAAGAGAACAGTAATTATTTCCAGGAGCTCCTGAGAATACACTGTGCTTCGCCTCTGCCTGATCTCTGCTGAGTCTGGTGTAACCTTCCTGTCTCTGAGGACATCTGTGGCTGGAAATGACAGCCGTTGTGTACCTGGTGTGTACCTGGTGGAGTACACCAATAACCCTGCTCTGGAAGGAAGGCTGTAGACCACTGCTTCTCAAATGTCAATGAGCATATGGATCCACTGGAATCTTGCCAAAATGCAGTTTCTGATTTAGGAGATCTGGGGTGAGTCCTGAGATCCTGCTTTCTAACAAGCTCCCATGTGATGCTGATGCTTCTGGTCCACGGACTGTATTTTGAGTAGCAGGACTGTAGAAGGTTAGTAGCACATTCTCCACTGGTGAATACCATGGCAGGGCAGAGGAGAGGCTTATGTGTAGCTCCTCCATTTATCTTGCCGGACTGTAACCTCAGTGGAAAGAATTCATGTTTTTGTCTTGCCTGCAACTGTATCCCCAATGCCAGGCACATAGATGATTTCAATTAATATTTGTTGAACGAATGCCTCCCACTTCCTTTTTTTCCATGGATGAGGAGGTTTGCCTGATATACTCCCAATTTGCTGTTGGTAATGGAACCTGGACACACATTCATCCTAGTGGGCTGTCGTCTTGACCTCTCACCTAATTCAAGATTATCCAGATGTCCAGGGCAGGACCATGGGTCCTGCAGCCCTCTCCTGGACTTGGATAAAACTCATCCTAATGCTTGAGCACTGATCTGAGTTGAAGTGCTCTTTCCATTGACCATTGTACTGGTCTTCATCTCATGCCCATGGAGCAGACCAGCTGGATATTGATCAGATAAATATTTCACTAGGGTTCCTTATATTCTCTTGGACCTAGTGATTAATGCTGCTGACCTCTTCCTATTACAGCTGTTCTGGCTTGGTTAATTTTCCCAAACCTTTCAGTACTTTCCTGCCTCCTTACTTGGAAATCCTAGAAAAGCTATATGTTTGGAGGGGGAGATAGGCCAGTGGTGACATGAAGCACCAGCATCACACTTTAAGATCATCACCGCTCTTTTAGCTTGAGTCCCCACCCAGAAACTTGGCACTCTCTCCTTATACGAGAGAATACAGGTTTTGAAAAGCCCAAAGCAATGAGCTGTTATGCAAGGTATCTAATCCTCAGTTCTCAACTGCAAAATGGGAATAGTTGTACCTTCCTTGTGGGGCTTTAATTACAATTAAGGTGTGACATAATAGAAATAAACTGCTTAGCGCAGGATCTGACACATTGAAAGTGATCCATAAAGGGCAGCTCTTCTTATTTTTATTTCTTATGGGTGAAATTTGAAGCCCAGCATCTGCCAGGGAAGGGATCCCAGTGAACTCAGGCACATATCTCTAACAGCTCACCGTGGAAGAGAGAAGGGTGGGCCTGGTAGGGAAGAAAGTGTAGCCTCTCATAGCTAAAACTCAAGGCTGGTACCCTACAAGGTAGCCCCTGATATTAGAGTGAGTGGACCATGGGTCTACACAGGAGGGTAGCTGTCAGGTGTCCCTCCCCCTAAGGCTCCCCTAGAGTTCTTCTTCTGCAATACTTTTTCAGCCTCCCTGTTCTGAATATGGCTGTCACTTGTGCACAACACCTGGCACTTGTCCAGAATTGGTTTCATCCTTATGTTTATATTTTCTAAGTAGTTCAGGTCATCTCAGATTTTATTCCTGTCTTCTGAGTTTTTTCATCATCATTTAACTTAGAATATAGTAATTTCATTCATTTAGTTATTCACCAAATATTTAGTGAGCATTTCCTATATGCAGACACAATCCTAGGATAGGGCATATCCAAGGATACAGAGCAGAACAAGCCAGAGGAAGGTGCTGTCATTCTGGAGCTTAAATGTATTTTGCAAAAGGGGTGCTAGATTTTTCACTTAGGGATCAAAATGGTGACCAGACCAGTCCAGCGAGAATCCTGTGGAATGCATACCCGATAGATACTGTCATGGATTGAATTATATCCCCCCAAAAATCTGTGTATCAGTTTGGCTGGGCCATGATTCCCAGAATTGTGTGGTTGGCCTCCATTTTGTGATTGTAATTTTATGTTAGAAAGGATTAGGGTGGGAATATAACACCACCCTTACCCAGGTCACATCCCTGATCCAATGTAAAGGGAGTTTCCCTGGGGTGTGGCCTGCACCACCTTTTATCTCTCAAGAGATAAAAGGAAAGGGAAGCAAGCAGAGAGTTGGGGACCTCATACCATCAAGAAAGCAGTGCCAGGAGCAGAGCACGTCCTTTGGACCGGGGTCCCTGCGCTGAGAAGCTCCTAGTCCAGGGGAACACCGAAGAGAAGGCTGACAGAGAGAAAAAGCCTTCCCCTGGAGATGACGCCCTGAATTTGGACTTTTAGCCGACTTTGACTGTGAGGAAAGAAACTTCTCTTCGTTAAAACCATCCACTTGTGGTATTTCTGTTATAGCAGCACTAGATAACTAAGACAGATACTTATTGACTGACTAACAATGAATGTACAATTGTGAGGAATGAAAGGAAGAGATGGGGGAGAAGGGAGATGGGGTGAGGTAGATCCACAGTTCTTCCTGGGAGCCAGTGATGGAATGATCAAGAACATATATTCCATAGTCAATAAAAGAATGAGACTGGTTTGAGCTTTGACCATGTGCTAGCTATTATGATTGGAAAAAGGAATACATTGCAGTAAACAAGACAGACCAGTCCCTGCCTTCGTCAAGCTTAATGTCCAGCTAAACATTCCTTCTTGGTTTTTTGTGTGTCTCAATGAGCTCAGAGCCTCTTACAGTGTCATCTCAGATGCTGGAAGGGTGCATTTAAAAAACTAAAAAAAAAACCATTGCCGTCGAGTCAATTCCGACTATAGGGTTGCTGTGAGTCCGAATTGACTCGATGATGGCAATGTGTCTTTTTATTTTTTTATATGCACTCTTCCAGGATCTGAGATGAAATTGATTATAAGAGGCTCTGAGTTCATTTAGACACAGGGAAAACCAAGAAGGGATGTTTAGCTGGACATTAAACTTGTTAAAGGCAGGGATTGGTCTGCCTTGCAATATGACGGTGAGTCAGGAAGTATTGCTATAAAATCATACAAACGTTTATTAAACAAAAATATCAAAATGTGAAGCTATTATTTCTCAACATATCCTCCACCTAGGTCTATACGCTTCCAAAGGCCATGATTCCGTCTCTCTAACCCTTCCACGAAGAATTCTGCGCTCTTCAATTTACACCGTGTCAAAATGGCAGTTTTGGCATCCTCAGGGGACTCAAATCATGTTCCTTTTAAATGTTCTTTGAGTTTGGGGAACAAAAAGAAGTCTGAAGGAGCACGATCAGGGCTAGGGTAAGGTTTCCCAATAAAATTCTTGTAGGACAGCCCTTGTTATCCTTGAAGAATGAGAAGGTGCATTGTTGTGATGGAAAAAAATTCCTTGGTGCAGCTTTCCTGGGCTTTTTGTCACCAATGCAGTTTTTTTTTTTTTTTTTTTTTTTTTTTAAATTGTGCTTTAGGTAAAAGTTTACAGCTCAAGTTGATTTCTCATACAAAAATTCATACACATATTGTTATGTGACCCTAGTTGCAATCCCTGTAATCTAACAGCACATTCCCCCTTTCCACCCTGGGTTTCCCATGTCCATTCAACCAGCTCCTATCCCTTTCTGCCTTCTCATCCCACCTCCAGACAGGAGCTGCCCATTCAGTCTCATGTATCTACTTGAACTAAGAAGCACACTCTTCATGAGTATTATTTTATGTTTTATACTCCAGTCTAATCTTTGTCTGAAGAGTTGGTTTCGGGAATGGTTTTAGCTCTGGGTTAATAGAGAGTCTGGGGACCATGTCTTCGGGCGTTCCTTTAGTCTCAGTCAGACCATTACGTCTGGTATTTTTACATGAATTTGATTTTTGTAGCCTACTTTTCTCCTGCTCCATCAGGGGTTCTCTGAGGTGTTCCCTGTCAGGGCAGTCATTGGTGGTAGCCAGGCACCATCTAGTTCTTCTGGTCTCAGGCTGATGGAGTCTCTGGTTTATATGGCCCTTTTGTCTCTTGGGCTAATATTTTCCTTGTGTCTTTGGTGTTCTTCATTCTCCTTTGCTCTAAGTGGGTTGGAACCAGTTGATGCATCTTAGATGGCCACTCACAAGCTTTTAAGACCCCAGATGCCACTCACCAAGAAGCAATTTTCGGTTTTCTTAAAAGTTCTTCATAATAACCCCCCCTTGATCGTCCTGTGTCCTTCGACAAAATCTATCAAGATTACCCCTTTGGAATCCCCAAAAGCAGTCGCCATAACCTTCTGAGTGGTTTTCCTTCTCTTGGCTCATCTTTGAGGGCTTCCCAACATTCCTTAAAATGCTTGATCCGTTTAAAAGCTGTTGTTTGATGTAGGGCAGCATTCCCGTAAGCTTGTTGCAAAGGTTCAATGATTTGGGAAAATGTCCACTTGGATTTTGTTAAAAATTTGACCTCAGAATCATTTCTTTTCCTGGCACAAAAGTATCCTTTTTTTTTGGAGGCACCCTAACAAAACAAAGACAAGTGTATTACTGAGAGAATTTGTCAGCAGCCATCCACTGATCGCAGAGACATATTTAAACATGTTTTGTTTGGAATAAACCCATGCATGTATGAACTGGAACCCTAGTGGCAATACTTCATGACTTATCCTCGTATATTCTTTTTTCTCAGTCATGATAGCTAGCACATGGTCAAAGCTCAAACCAGTCTAATTCTTTTGTTGACAATGGAAAGCATGTTCTTGATCATTCCATCATCGTCTCCCAGGAAGAACTGTGTATCTACCTCACTCCATCTCCCTTCTCCCCGTCGCTTCCTTTCATTCCTCACAATTGTACATTCATTGAGTCAGTCAATAAGCATCTATTGTGTATGCATTCCACAGGATTCTCACTAG
This sequence comes from Trichechus manatus latirostris, assembly GCF_000243295.1. NCBI lineage: Eukaryota > Metazoa > Chordata > Mammalia > Sirenia > Trichechidae > Trichechus > Trichechus manatus. Next base: position 3,466,960 of record NW_004443989.1, on the reverse strand, counting down.
GCTGGTCTAATCACCATCGTGATATATATCACAAGTTTCATTGAACATACTTGGGATACGAGAAGATTTTAGATGCCTTCCTAAAACAATTAGCTATACAAAGATGAGTTGATTATTCTTCAAAGTTGTTAAATCCTAAGTCTTGAAATCCTTTTTTTTTTTTTTCCAACTAAGCTGATTACATGAGCAACTTGGCATCATTTCAGTTTAACTTCAGCTGCCATAACATTGTCCATTCCATCATGGACTGTATTTAGATTAAGTCAGGGTTTCTTAACCTCAGCACTGTTTGCATTTGCAGCTGGATTATTCTTTGTGGTGGGGGCTGTCCTGTGCATTGTAGGATGTTTAGAAGCATCACTGGCCATTACCTGCTTGATGTCAGTAGCATCTCTTCCAGATGTGACAACTAAGAATATCTCCAAACCCGTTACCAAACCCGTTGCCATCGAGTCAGTTCTGACTCATAGTGATTCTCCAGACATTGCCAAATGTCCCCTAGAAGAAAATACCCCACAGTTGAGAAATAATGCATTGTAAGCATCTGTACTTTTTGATAATGAAAAGGTTTTTTGAGTTACACCTGCTCTGGAATCAAGCAGTGACTCTGCTACATATAAGCTATGTGACCATGGGCAGGTTCCTTGGCCTGAGATTGCTTCCTCATCTGAACAAAGTAGATAATGAAGTCCATACCCCAAGGTTGTGGTGAAGCTTAAAGGGAATGGCTTGAAGGGGGTGTGTAATGGACAAAACAGTGTAGATGTTCAGCAGCTATGAGTCACATCTTATTCTTTGGCTGGTAGAATTGACCATTGCCTAAAACCATACGTACTTAGAAAGTGTGGGTGTGTGCATGTGCACAGATGTTTTACAGGTAGGGGGATATATTCCTGAGAAAGAACTAATCTCTATGTGACTCAGGAACTTCCTGGCAGAACATTAGCAATACCAAGCAACACTTCAGAGCACAAACTTTTGGGTAAGAAAGACTCATAGTCCACTCCTGGGTCCACCAGCTACTTGTTAGGTGATGATCTTGGGCAAACTGTGTAACCTCTCTGCCTCAATTTCCTTATCTGATATACCAAGATATTAACAACAGTATTCATTTTGTAGAGTTATCGTGTAGTGAGGATGAGATGGGACCATGGATGTAAAGCACTTAGCACCATGCCTGTGGCCCAGAGTCAAGTTTGCTCAATAACTATTAGTTGTTGTTGCTATTATTATCGATGTTACTTCACCCGTGTGTACATCTCCTGGGGTGACTTCAAAGAGGATAGTGTAGTAGTTCAGTCAACAACTTCCCTAATGAGCTCAAGACTCCATCAGCGGGACCGTTTGTTTTCCTAGTAAATCTCTGTCAACATGGTTTCAGTTCCTGCATAACACTGTACCAATTGCATATTCACAGCCTGCATGGGACCCAAGACTATCAGTTGCTACAATGGAGTAAATGATATTCATTGTTAAAACAGGGTAAATGCCTATTTCCTTTACACAATGGAAGGAAATGTTGTAGGCTATTAAGTAAATAACTATAAATAACCCACTATAAAACGCTTTCCATATGCCTTAGCACACTGAACTGCAACATTCTGAAGTAGCTGTTATGGCTGGGTAAATTATACGTGGTTTTAAACACTGTCCAAAATACATATTTACACGTACTTAAAGTCCTACACTAAACAGTCTCTATGGCAACCAGAAAAACACAAAAGCCTTATTAAGCATTCTTTGTAGTATTTTTAGGAGTTTAATCATTAGGAGAAGGCTCATAGGCCATGCAGGCACCAGGGAATGTGAAGAAAGAAAGTCTTTATAGGAACAAAAGAATGAGGCTGGCTTTGAACCTGGTGGGAGAGGAATTTTTTTTTTTTTTTTAAAACTAATAATCACCAAGAACTGTCTTTTTGTGAAGGCAATGCTGTGTTTGGGGTACATCAGACACTGTTTTAGAATTATAATCTGGTTTCTCAGCAAAGAAGAGGGATTCTTCAATTCACATTTCCAGTAAAAGATCACTTTCAAATTTTTCTCTTGAGTCACACCAAGAAAAGATTTCCTTGACATTCAAAAGTGAGGCAACATGCAATGTCCATGTTGAGTCTGAGTCACATAACTCTTTGAAGGGAAATTCCAGTGGTTGCATTGGGTTGGAGCCATATCCCGTTATTTGAGTATTGTATTCATCCTGATAGTCTATGGCATGTTGCAGTAACGGTGTAACCTGGAAGTATCAATGACTTAGAGCTAAAGTTTATTTTTTGCTCATGCTCCATGTCCAGTGCCAGCTGGCAGAATCTGCTGCACACACTCAGAGACCCAGCTCACTTCTATGATGCTACCATCTCCACATTTGTTTTCCAGGGTTCCATATCGGGGAAGAGAGAGCTGAAGGGTGGGTTGGGGATCCAGAAGTGGCATACCTCATTTTCACCCATATCCCATTGGCCAGAACTCAAATCATATGGCTTCACCTGACCTGTGATAAAGGCTGGAAATGTATGGAAGCACACGGGATATTTGGTGAGCACTAAATATATTTGGGACAAATACCACTTAACCATTAGAGCTATGCTACTTGACCTTATCTGTAAAACAACTTTGCAAAGCAATATTTTCCCTATTCACTCATGGGGAAACAGACTGAGATCTTAAATGACTTGTTTAAAGTCACTGAACAAAACACTGGAAGGGTGAAGTTGAAATTCAAGTCACTCTAAAGCTGAACATAAGATACTCTGTGACCCAGCAGTTCCACTTCTAGATGCTTTTCCAGAAATGCATGCATATGTTCACCAAAAGACGTGTTCAAGAATTCTCATAGCAGCACTCTTTGTAATGACCCTCAAGTAGAAACAACCCAGTATCGCCAACAGTGGAATAGATCATTGTGGTATATTCGTACAATGGAATACAATACAATACTGAATACAATGAATTATAGCTACTTGCAGACATGGATATATATCACTACATTGCTTTCCTGTTGCTGCTGTAACAAATCACCACAAACTTGGTAGCTTAAAACAATACAGATTTATTATCTTATAGTTCTGGAGGCCAAAAGTCTGAAATAGATCTCACTGGGCTAAAATCAAGGTGTCAGCAAGGCTGCATTCCTTTTGGAAGTCATAGGAGAGAATCCATTTCCTTGCCTTTTCTAGCTTCTAGAGAGGCTGCCTGCATTCCTTAGCTCGTGTTCCCTTCTTCCATCTTAAAAGCCAGCAATGTAACGTCTTCAAATCTCCCTCTGACTCTGACTCACCTGCTTCCCTCTTTCTCTTACAAGGACGCTTGTGATTACATTGGGCCCACCCAGATATTCCAGGATAATCTCCCCATCTTGAGATCCTTAATTTAATCACTACTGAAAAATCCCTTTTGCCGTGTAAGGTAGCATATTCATAGGTTCCAAGAATTAGGACATGGACATCTTTTCTTGGGGAGGGGATAATAAAGGCCATTATTCTACCTATCACATTCACAAACATTAGGTTGAGTGAAAGAAGCCAGGTACAAAAGAATTTATATTGTATGATTCCATACTGTATGATTCAACAGGAAGCAAAATTAATCTATGCTGATAGAAGTCAGAATAATGGTTACCTTTTGGAGTTTGGTAGTGACCAAGAGGGTGCATCATTAGGCTTCTGTGATTGTTACAGTGTTCTGTTTTCTTGATCTCCATGCTAGGCACATGGGTGTGTTTACTTTGTGAAGATTCATCTAACTATGTTTTTATAATTTGGAACATTGCTGTATATATGCTGTACTTCAATAAAAGTCTACTTGAAGAAAACATTCAAAAGTATAAATAATAGGTTCAGATCAGCTTGATTCTATGTAGCATTCAGCTCTCACTCAACCACGTTAAAGCAAACCTCATCCCGCCAGTAAACGTTCTAGCTTGATTCCCACCCCCACTGTTGCCATGACCCATCCATTAATATAGTCCCTTGGAATCATGGTTTAGGCAGAAGCTTTCAGCAAATTTGAGAGAATTTTAGAAGTCAGCTATAATTCACGCTAATAGTGACTTTGGGAAGATAGTTGTCTTCCTTGAAATCAAATACAAACCTGGGATCTGCCGAGAATGGAGAAAAGACAATGAAGTCCCCTTTCTCCTCATGCTAGAGGAATGCACATAGTCAAGGAGAGAATGAAGTCCAAATTGAAGCAATCCCCAAATCAAGACCAATACTATAGATTGGAGTTGGCGAGTTGCCCATCCATTTCATTTGAAACCATGGTAAAACTCAAAAACCATTGCTCCCACCCAGCCAAAATGAGCTGACAGCTGAAATATTAATCCCGTTGTTTTTCTCTGCCCTTTTCCTATCCCCTTAATACACCCACCACCCAAAACAGCAATTTGGTGGAACCCTGACTGCCAAAAGACAACACTGTCTTAGGGAAGGTATTAGTGGTGAATCCTCAAGCTGTTTTATAAACACCTCCTAGGTTGGTGGCAGAAGGCTAAACACAAAATTGCAAGATGAGCTGGAATTTAATTCTGCAGTTTTCATGTGTCATCACATTATGACGGTATGGTGCTCTGGGCTTTGCAGAAGCCACAGGGCAGGGGTACAGTACTCCTACTAGGAGGGCTGTTCTTCCGTCTGTTCCTGCCCTAGAAGAAATGCTTGGGATCATGGTTTTCAAAGATCCAGAGGTTGCTCTAAAGATCTGTTGGATTCTCAGTCAATGGTGCTGGTTTTAGACTGTGGTCCCTAGCAAGACAGTGCAGGTCAATTCTACAAATACTGAATAAGCAACTGCTGTGTACCAGGCTCTGGGCTAGGTGCTGGGTATTTACATGAACTCTATGGATACCATTGATTACCATGCACTGTAAGGAATGTTAATATAAAAATTTGCTTGGAATTGCCATGGAAGCACAGAGTGAGGAAGCTTTACCCAGCTTACATCTGAGGTTCCATCTGAGCTGTGTTTTGAAGGATGAATGGGAGATTGCCTGAGAGGCAAAGGCAAGAGAACTGGGAAAAATATGGATTCACCTGGGAGACTTGGAAAAGAATGGTGTATGATGAGCAATGAGGATAAAAAATAGTTGGAATTATATTCTGATGGTTCTTCTCTAAGATGATGATGATGTTGATACTTTTTCTTCAAGGAAAATGGTGGCCATTGAATGATGTTTAGCAGAAGAGTAAAATGATAAGATTTTGACTACTGAAGAGTGTAATTATGAGATGATCTTAGAAAGAGAAAGTCAGGAAAGATAGGGAGAGCTATAAGGAAGTCATTGCAGGAGCTCAGATATAACTAAGTGCGTTCAAAAACTATTGCTCCCGCTCAGCTAAAATGAGTCCGAACTTCTTTCAGGGTCAGAACTCAGTGTGTTCAGATACCATTCCAATAAGTCCTGTTGGGGTATATCTCAGACCTTGAGGGAGATGGGAAAGGGAGAGGTCAAATGAGAGACAGGGCATGAGAAGTGGATGGTAATGGTGTGATGCTGCCTATAGCCTCCCCTAATCTTTGCTGAAAGCCCACATGTATCCCGTGACATGAGGGCAGTGGATTCAGAGGGAATCTCTTGAAAGGGCAGAATTCTTTATTTATGGTGTAGTGGACTTCAATGGAAACAGCCCACATGGACAGTATGCGTCTGTAAGTCATGGAATGAATAGGAAACTTCATGAGAGCTTTGAAGCCTGATTGGGGCAGGGGCTGGCTTGATGACATATGGGGCTATAAAAGAGCGAGATGACAGTGAACTGGACAAAGGCATATTCTGAGGTGGTTTCTCCCCCAAGAGGATGGATATTGGTTCCTGAGAGGTATGTGAGTTTTCTAGGGCTGCGCTAACAAAGTACCACAAACTGAGTGACTTAAAAGAACAGAAATTTATTCTCTCACAGTTCTGGAGGTCAGAAGTCCAAAATCAGGATGGTGGCAGGGTCGTGATCCCTCTGAAGGCTCTAGGGAAAAATCCTTGCTTGCTTTTACCAGCTTCTGGTGGCTGCCTGTAATCCTTGTTATTCCTTGGCTTGTATCTGCATCACTCCAATTTCTGCCTCTGTCTTCACGTGGCTCTCTGTATGTGTCTCTTGTGTACAAATTTCCTTCTTATTATTGGATTTAGGGATCACCCTAATTCAGTATGACCTCATCTTAACTTGATTATGTCTGCAAAGTCCCTATTTTCCAAATAAGATCACATTCACAGGCTTGAGGTGGACATGAATTTTTGAGGGACACTGTTCTTAGTTATCAAGTGCTGCTATAATAAAAATACCACAAGTGGGTGCTTTAACAAAAAAAATTTATTCTCTCACAGACACGGAGGCTACAAGCCCAAATTCAGGGTACCAGCTTCAGTGGAAGGCTTTCTCCCTCTGTTGATTCTGGAGGAAGGTCCTTGTCATTAATCTTCCCTGGTCTAGGAACTTGTCAGCACAGGGACCCTGAGTCCAAAGGATGCGCTCCACTCCCGGCTCTTCTTTCTTGGTGGTATGAGGTCCCTCTCCTTTGTGCTCGCTTCTCTCTTTTATATCTCAAAAGAAATTGACTCAAGATAAAACCTAATCCTGTAGATTGAGTCCTGCCTCATTAACATAACTGCCTCTAATCCTGCCTCATTAACCACATAGAGGTTAGGATTTACAATGCATAGGGTAATTGTATCAGATCACAAAATGGAGGACAGCCACAGGATACTGAGAATCATGGCCTAGCCAAATTTGCACACATTTTTGGGGGACATAATTTAATTCATAATAGACACTAATCAACCCAGTAAAAGGAATGATAGAATTTTACTCTTTGTTATGTATAAAGTACAGCTATATATGCAGTATATATATGTATACAGTTTATTTGTGGCATTAAAATTTAGTGGAGGGGGTGTCTTAGTTAACTAGGGCTGCTATAACAGAAATACCACAAGTGGGTGGCTTTAACAAACAGAAATTTATTTTCTCATAGTTTAGGAGGCTAGAAGTCCAAATTCAGAGCGCTGGCTCTAAGGGAAGGTTTTCTCTTTCTGTCACCTCTGGGGAAAGTCCTTATCTTCAGCTTCTGTTTCTTGGTTCTTTGGAGATCTCCCTGTGGCTTGGCATCAGTCTTCCCCCATCTCTGCTTGCTCAATTGCTTGTTTAATCTCTTTTATATCTCAAAAGAGATTGACTCAAGATATACCCTACACTAATCCTGCCTCATTAACATAACAAAGACAACTCATTCCCAGATGGGATTATAACTACAGGCATAGAGGTTAGGATTTACAACACATATTCTGGGGGAACACAATTCAATCCATATCGGGGTGATTAGGAAAAAAATGCCTAAAAACAATCCTTAAACCAAAAAACCAAACCCGTTGCTTTGAAGTCAATTCTGACTCACAGTGACCCTATAGGACAGAGTAGAACTGCCCCATAGGGCTTCCAAGGCTGTAAATCTTTACAGAAGCACATCTTTCTCCCAAGGAGCAGCTGGTAAGTTCGAACTGCTGACCTTTTGGTTAGCAGCTGAGTGCTTTAGCCGCTGCACCACCAGGGCTCATCCTCCCCAAAAAACTATCTTTTGGGGGATGGTAAAGCAGAGAAAAGTTGAGAAACACTGAAAAAAGGCAATGATGGTGGAGATAAAGAAAAAAAGTGTTGGAGAACTTGTTTATATGGGAGAAGGAGAGAGAGATCAGAAGTCAGGGATAATTCAGTGTGGAATTTGGGTAGATTTGGGAGACATTAGTTGAGATTCTAGTGGAGGAGCCAGTTTGAAGTGAGTAGGGGGAAAATGATTCACATTTGTCTGTTATCAACATATAGATGGGTTATTCATTAATAACCCATAATAATAATAACAGTAAGAACTTCTAATGATAAATAATAGTGTCTGACTAGAAGTGTATTTAAACTGAATGTCTCTCAAGCAGTAGCCTGTGCCCCATCATTTGCCTAGAGAGCTAAATGTGGCTTTATTTATTTAACAAATATCTTTTGTGTCATATATACAACCTGCCATTTGCTTTATTTCCTTAATCTTGATGCTGGTGACAGTGGAAGTAGGACATGCTCAATGTGGCGATTAGAAAGAGTCATGCTCATTTTGGTAAATCACTGTTTGGTGGTGGTGGTAATTTGGTAACATTATGATTGATAAGGATCACCCTAATCCCAGTATATGGGGGAGTGGTGGTTCAGTGGTGGAATTTTTGCCTCCTATGCGGTTCAGTTTCCAGCCAACTCACCTCATGTGCAGCCACCACCTATCTGTGAGGAAGGCTTGCGTGTTGTTGTGATACTGAACAGGTTTCAGCAGAGCTTCCAGACTAAGACAAACTAGAAGAAAGGCCTGGTGATCTGCTTCTGAAAAATTGTTGTTGTTGTTGTTAGGTGCCGTCAATTCTGTTCTGGCTCATAGCAACCCTATATACAACAGAACGAGACACTGCCCGGTCCAGCACCATCCTCACAATTATTGTTATGCTTGAGCCCATTGTTGCAGCCACTCTGTCAGTCCATCTCATTGAGGGCCTTCCTCTTTTTCGCTGACCCTCTACTTTACCAAGCATGATGTCCTTCTCCAGGGACTGGTCCCTCCTGATAACATGTCAAAGTATGTGAGACTAAGTCTCGCCATCCTCGCTTCTAAGGAGCATTCTGGCTGTACTTCTTCCAAGATAGATTTGTTCCTTCTTCTGGCAGTCCATAGTATATTCAGTATTCTTCACCAACACCATAATTCTTTCTTAGTCTTTGAAAAATTAACCAGTGAAAACCCTATGGATCACAACAGTCTGATTGTGTTGTGCATGGTGTTGCCAACGTGACAGCAGCTAACAACAACAATCCCAGTGTGGAGAGAGGATGAAACTGGAAATCCAAATTCATATGCCCACTATCCTGATGCTACCCCCAAGCCTTGTGCTTCCCTGCTTCCCTTGGTCTTTGGGCTGTTGGAAACATGCATTTAAACCCTGAGAATGAGCACTGAGTGGGCCCAGAACATCCTATTCCCCTGTGTTTCCCCTGTAGACACATGGACTTGGTGTGGATTTATAAAACTACATTTAGGACTGATGATAGAATCATTGGATTTTTTTTTTCTTCCATGACACAAACCAAGAAAAAAAATCACAATAAAATTTTACAAGTCAGCTGCCACTGAGAATAAACCAGAGAGCACTCTTTGAAATGAATGGGAGTCTCTAACTGAGTCTTTGCGCAGGACAATAACTCTAATGCAAAGCCAGGGTCTAAGGAGGTCGCAGCAGAAAACCCTCCTGGGGCACTTCCGAGGAGAAAGGAAATATCCTCCTCCTGTCATCTTCACTCCACGTCCTAATATGTTTGTGAATGTGCCGTGAAAACATAATTTGTGGCCTCTGCTCTGAAGCAAGTCTTGGGTAACCAGGACCATTAAGGCGTTGCCAAGGAGCAGAGAATTAACCCTCTGTGAACCCACAGAAGCCACTGCTGCTGATGCACCAAGAAAAGTTGTTTGATTGTGATTTTAGCCAAGGCAAAATGTTACTTGCCATTAGGTTCAACTGGGATTTTTTTTCCTTTTTAAATTACAAGATTACCTTTAAATTGTGTACAGGAGCTCATAACGGCTGTCCATTGGAGGTAATTGGGAGTGATTTCATTTTACCCGTGGACAGGCTGCCTCTTCTAGAGTCTTTGTTCATTAAGCCTCTGCCTGTCTCTGGTTCCATTTAAGTATCAACGAGGAATACATTCTGTATCACAGAAGGCATTGTGTTTGCTTTTTGAGTTCCCTCCTTTGTGGACTTATGATTCTTTACAGCAGGCTGTATTTTCCCAGAGCCTTTCACGTATGCATTCTATCTGTATTCTGGGCAACCTTTTGGACACATGGCTGACCCCATGAATTCTCCAAAAAATCATTTGGAAAGATGGGTCTAAACCTCCAGTTGTTCTTTGTTGCCTTCTTTTGAAGCAATCTTCACATAACTGTTTATTGATCAAGTCAAGGCATTATTCATTCATTCATTCATTCATTCATTTGACACATGATTATTGTGCATCTACTGTGTGCACGCATCATGCCTGGCATTGGGTACAATGGTGAACTGGGAGCTTACAGGTTAGTGGGTAGAATAAATTAAACAGGCTACTCTGTTACAGTGTGATAAGGGCTATGATATGGAAAAAGGAGGAGGCCCAGCCTAGGTATGTTTGTTACAGGATTGAGGGCTCAGGGAAGGCTTCTTAGAGGGAATTACATCTGAGCTGAACCCTGAAGGTTGAGAAGGGTTTTACTGGATGAAAGAACAGCTTGTACAAGGGTGCAGAGGTAAGAAGGAAATTCAGGAAGTCTGAGAACAGAAAGTGAGTCTGCGTTCTCCCCTGCAAGGAGGGCAGAGGATTGGGTCAGTTTGTTGAGGAAGAAGAGGGATGGAGAAAGACAAAGGTCATATCACAAAGGTAAGCCCTGTTAATGAGAGTGGACATTATCCTAAGGGCAAAAGAAGAGTGATATGACTAGGCTTGAATTTTGGAAAGATCACTGTAGATATTCTATTCGTAATGGGTGACTAGTTCTACCGGGATGGGATACATTTGAAAGCCTGGTGAGACCTTGTATGTAATAGCTCTTCCCTAGAAACAGCCTCTAACCAGTTTCACCCTTTGAATTTTGATCTTTCCCTCCAGGAATGCCCTCTGTGTTCCATTTGTTCCAGTCTAGCAAGTAATGGAATGAGCCTGCAGTAAGAACCCATCTAAAGAGGTTCCCAGACGAGAGCTGAAGGCATGATAACAGAATTAACCCCCATGGCCCAAGACCCTAGCCAGAGGTCACTGGGAAGCAAAGGAGGTCTTAGGATTAGCGATGGCAAAATGATCTAAATGGCTGCAATATTATCAAGTCCCACTGCTTTGCTGGGAGAAGTTTCAAAATCTGGAGTGTGGATTGTAATATTTCTGACATGAGTTAGAGTCATGTTGGAGAGACCACTGGATTTGGAGTCATAAGATCTGGGCTGAGACTCCAGTTCTGCCACTTCATAGTTTAGACTTTGCAGCACCATTTTGTTCCCATCTGAAAAATTAGCACAACTGTTACAACCCAACATGTAGTGAGGATTAAATGATGTATTTGTAGCATATTGCAGATACTTATTAAATGGACGGAAGTGAGATATTGGAGAAACCCCTGACTCTCCAGGCTTTCGTCTTCTCGTCTGTAAAATGAGGAAGTTGGATTATATGTTCTTTAATTCTTTCCATCTTGAATAATCTATGATTTCTTGAATGCTTGCCTATTTGGGAGGCTTGTACTGACCAATGGCAGGGGTATGCTAAATATAAAACAAAAAAGAACCTTGTTGCTGTCGAGTCAATTCCAACTCATGACGATTCCATGTGCTACAGAGTAGAACTGCTCCATAGGGCTTTCTTGGCTGTAATCTTAATGAAAGCAGGTCTTTTTTCCATGGTGCCACTGGGTGGGTTTGAACTGCCAACCTTTAGGTTAGTCTTCAAGTGCAAACTGTTTGCACCATCTGGGGACCTGTGCTAAGTATTCAAAAAAAAAAGACAAAACAAAACTCATTGCCGTTGAGTTGGCAGAGTAGAACTGCCCCATAGGGTTTCCAAGGAACAGCTGGTGGATTCGAACTGCTGATCTGTTGGTTAGCAGCTTAAAGCTTAACCGCTGGGCCACCAGGCACCCTTATAAGATCAAAGGATGAGGAATAAAGATCTCTGAATTTGTTCTTACCCCGAAAGCCAGGTGATTAGAAGAATGTTTATTGGCTGCTGGTCACTGACTTTACTTGTCCTCCCTGGTGAAGACTTGGTCTCAGAGGATGCAACTGACA
>NW_004443989.1:3384822-3446902 GCF_000243295.1 Trichechus manatus latirostris | reverse complement strand
GACGGTGTGGTGCTTCTGCCTAGAGCGCCATTTTGCCGGAACGCCCAAAAATTTGCTTTTTTTTAATGTTATTTCATGAAGCATTATTGATGCACTGTGCTGTCTGTGCTAGAAACTCCGGGTTTCTTCCTAAGTAAGGACTCGTAGGAAAATGATTTTGAACACCGAAAATCTGATACTGACTCATGAAATAAGTATTCTTGCTGTCATCTGAAAGACTGTTTGATTTAGACTTTAAGCACCCTGGGGAATTAGCTCCTCAATATAGCACCTTCGATGTATACATATTCCATCCTTACCATATTTAAAGAATTTATTCTTTCTTATTAGGTAGACATTGGTGTTACTGAGTACTTAATGTCTCAGCCAATTGGCCTTTACTGTGGAGTCCCTGTGTGGTGCAAATGGTTAAGCACTCAGCTACTAGCTGAAAGGTTGACAGTTGGAACCCACCCAGAGGCACCTTGGAAGACAGGCCTGGTGGTCTGCTTCCGAAATGTCACAGCCTTGAAAACCCTATGGAGCAGTTCTACTCTGCACACGTGGCATCGCCATGAGTCAGAATCAAGTCGATAGTGACTGACAACAACAGCAATAACAACATGTAGCTAAATATAGCCACATGTGGAACAGTTCCAAAGATAGGAGAATGAAGTTTGGAGCAATAGCTATGTATCCCATCTATTTAGGAATGACTGAAATATGCCTCAATCACAGTTTCAGTTTCTGTTGGTCACACTGAGTTACTGTATCTCCTATATTACTAGGGCCTGGTATTTTCGGTGTTGTCCGTATTTTCTCCTTTGGTGCTTCAGAGAAGGCTGATTGTGATGCTGATCACAGAGAACCACTCCCGGACTCTGCTAGAATACAACCCTTCAACCCTGGGACACGAAGCTGCAAAACAGCTACACAAGACAGCATGGAGTAGTTAGAGAGTAAAAACCACAGCTTCAATGTCATTTCCTCTGGGAACCTGGGATGGCCCTTCTGTAGGTTGCTTCCCTGATGTGCAACTCCATAACGTGGACTTTATTATAGTCACTCTTTTAAAGGTCTGTCTCTTAGCTTGGGTATTACATTCATGGGGGACAAGAACCATAACTGCTTGTTTACCCCTATGACTACATTGTCCAGCACATAGTAGGTATACGAAATAATTGCCAGTAGAAGGTATATGTCTGTCTTAGTCATCTGGTGCTGCTGTAACAGAAATACTACAAGTGGATGGCTTTTAACAAAGAGAAGTTTATTCTGTCACAGTCTAGTAGGCTACAAGTCCAAATTCAAGGCATCAGCTCCAGGGGAAGGCTTTCTCTCTCTGTTGGCTCTGGAGGAAGGTCCTTGTCATCAGTCTTCCTTTGTTCTGGGAGCATCTCAGCGCAGGAACCTCAGGTCCAAAGGATGCGCTCTGCTCCCAGCACTGTTTTCTTGGTGGTATGAGGTCCCCCGTCTCTCTGCTCACTTCTGTCTTTTATATCTCAAAAGAGATTGGTTTAAGACACTATCTAATCTTGAAGACTTCATCAGTATAACTGCTGCTAATCCGTCTTACTACCTCATAGTGATAGCATTTACAACATGTAGGGAAATCACATCAGATGATAAAATGGTAAACAATCATACAATACTGGGAATCATGACCTAGCCAAGTTGACAGATATTTTTGGAGCACACAATTCAATCCATGACAGTATCTATTAGTATAGTATTTCAGTTGCCTGTCACCTTCACCAGAGTGAAAGTTCTGTGAAATAGAGACTAGTTTTTCAATACTTTACTAGAAGACTACTGGTTGTATAGTTGGCGCTCAGTAATTATTTATTAAATAAATGAATGAATACATTCACATAAACGAAAGCAAACAAGCTAAAAGGGAAGAAGGTAAGCTAACTGGTTACTTATTACCTTGGCACTCAAACAAACTCCACTACCGAGCACAAATAAATAGTGCTGAAAATGGTTGTACAAATCAGTCCATCCTACCTCTTTATTCTAAACTATCAATCCACTTTGTATGTAAGAGTGTATTTTAGTAATTCTTGCAGCCAATTCATTCATATATCTGCTATTTTATTGAACAGCTTCATTGAGATATAATTGATACAATAAACTGCACATATTTAAAGTGTACAAGTTGGTAAGTTTTGATATATATCACACAATCAAGATAATGAACATATCCATTACCCCTAAAAGTTTCCTTGTGACCCTTTGTAATTACTTCTCCCCATTAGGTAACTACTGATCTGCTTTCCTAGAATTTTCTATAAATGAAATTACACAGCATGTACACATTTTTGTTTGACTTCTTTTACTCACCATAATTATTTTGAGATTAATCCATGTTGTGGTATGTATCAATAGTTTATTCTTTTTTTTTTGCTGAGAAATATTCTATTGTATGAATATACCTCTATTTTTTAACCATTAACCTGTTGATGGACATTTGGTTTATTTACAGTTTTGGGCTATTAGAAATAAATTTGCTGTGCACATTCATGTAAAAGACTTTGTATGGATATATATTTTCATTTCTTTTGGGTAAATACCTAGGAATGGATAGTTGGATCATATGGTAGGTACATATTTAACTTTTTAGGAAACTGCCAAGTTGTTTTCCAAAATAGTTTTAGTTTTATTTGCATTTCTCTAATGACTAATGATGTTGGCCACCTTTATATATGCTTGTTTGTCATCCATACATCTTTTTATTAATTGGTTTCTTTTTTTTTTTTTTTTTGGTTGGTGTTGTCTTATTGATTTTCAGAAGCTCTTTATATATTCTGGATACAAGTCCTTTTTCAGCTATATGATTTACAAATATTTTTTCTCAGTTTGTGGCCTGTTTTTTCATTCTCTTAACAGTGTCTTTTGAAGAACAGACATTTTTAATTTTGATAAGGTCCACTTTATCAATTGCTCTTGTTCGATCATGCTGTTACTGTCATAGCTAAGATATCTTTGTCTAACCCAATGTCAAAAAGGTTGCCAGGCACATCCATTTGTTCTGGTCTCATGGCACAGGGGGCAGTTGTTCATCGAGGCAATTAGCCACAGGGGCACTTCCTTCTATTCCTGACTCTCCATCTTCCTCTGTTACTTTTAGTGACCTCAGGCACTACTCAGTGAACTAGGAGGTAGAACCAAAACCCAAAAAAACCCATTGCTGTCGAGTTGATTCCAACTCATAGCGACCCTATTAACAGATGCACTAAACATGATATTAGGCCAATTAACTGGTATGTTCCATGAAATCAGGACCCTAAACCTTCAAACCAAGGAACCAAATCCCTTAAAGAATATTGTTTAAAAATTGAAATGGTTAGAAATACATATTTATTTTTCTTTTCTTCCTTTTTCCAAACTCACATTCTATTTTTCTTCCCATTAATCTTCTTCTCCTAAGTCAAAGTATAATTAATTAATTTAGTGGAACAATAAAGATGAAATGAAGTGGTGGGGTTATCCTTGTGATGACAATCAGGCTAGGATGAAGACATCATCAGTAGCAGTCTGCATGTGTGCCTCGGCAAGTCTCACATAGTTTTTCCCTTTGGGGGAGCCAGACCATGTGAAATCCATATGTAACCTGTACGTGGCAGATGTTTATGGTATTAAATAATGTAAAATTTTTAGTTGTTCTGGCCAGAGAGCATGTTTGATAGAACAAGGCCAAGAAAAAAAAAAATTATGAAATCAAGGATTGGTGAAAGCCAGGGGAGAACTTTGGAGAGGTCCTTGTTCTAGAAATAGTTTGATCTTTTTATTTTATCCATTAGAAAAACTAGGGTTGTTTATAAAACTCTTCCCTTTGATAATACTTTGGCACAGAGAAGGTATAGTGAAAGAAAACAAGCCATAGACACTAGAAAGCTCTCAGTAATAAAAATCTGTAACAAAAATAATTGTAGTGAGCATATGAGAGTGCCTTCTATGTGCCCATTGCTCAGAGCTGTGCCTGCAAAGGCTAGGAACAGTCTCCACCTCCATCAGCTGCAGAGACAGTGGATGAAGACATTGGACTTCAAGTGTAAACTAATGTTTGCAGATAGAGACCAAATGTGCTGAGCAATGTGAAGCCCCATATGTATATATGTGCCCCTTTCTGATGAAGACTGCTGTGGGACATGGATATGATTACACAGAAGTAAAGATCAACAGCTTGACACTAAGCCAGATGATGAAAAGGATTTAAGCAGGAGAAGAATAGAAATATTTCCCTCACAAGCACAGCCTAAGAGCCTAATGAGAAGGGACTAAGAATTAATATCAGGACTGGGCTGAACATTACTTCCAACTTGATATTTTTGGGGTACTATTCTGTAAAAACACCCTGATAGGGCCTTACAGGTTGTTACAACCAGTGTCCCTCTGCCGCCTGAGACTCACTAGATGGAAAGTAGTTTGAAAATAATCCTAGATCTTGTGTATGTACGGTAAGTGGTGTGCTGCTGACTCTTACAGGCTCTCGGGCCGATTGTGAGCATTTCGTCCCAACTCCGCGTTCAATGATGTCGCCGTGGTAGCTTGAAAATGACCATGGGGGCAGTATTTACGCCATGAAAACTTGGCAAATGCTACAAATCAAGAATTTTTTTTTTCTTGAGAGAGCTGGTTGTTAAACATTTATCAGCACACCACTATATAATTAGCATTTATCACAACACCACTACATAATCAGCACTACATACTTATATTAAGATGTATTAATATATATTCATATCAATCATAGTTCATTGCATCTAAGATGCCATCAATTGTAAGACACAGCATGCCGAGATGGATTGACACAGTGGCTGCAATAGTGGGCTCAAACATACCTACTATTGTGAGGATGGCCCAGGACTGGGCAACATTTTGTTCTGTTGTATGTGGGGTCACTGTAAGTCAGAACCAACTCAACAGCACCTAACAACAACAACAAGAAAGAAAAAATGTTGCCAATTTTAATTGTGGGATTCCACTAATAGAAGACACATCTTATTTTCAGCTACATGAAAATGTGAAAAATTATGAGCCTTAGCACTGAAGAAATATAGCATTACTTCAGTTCATTGTGTAGGAAACATTGTATAGCTCATTTTATTTTGCTTGTCAGTGACTCGCATAAAGCATCTAGCTCTCATTATAAAGTCCTAAGTTTAAAAAAAAAAATTGGAGTTTAAATTGTTTGAACTTGGTGAGCCCAGTCCACAACCTGAGTCAAGATTTTGGGGCCTAATGTGGGCAGAGGCATTCCTGGTGGTGCAGTGGTTAAACTGTTGGCTGCTAACCAAAAGTTTGGTGGTTCAAACCCACGAGTCGCTCCATGAGAGAAAGATGCGGCAGTCTGATTCCATAAGGATTTACAGCCTTGGCAACCCTGTGGGGCAGTTCTGCTCTGTCCTTTAGGGTCGCTGTCAGTCGGAATCGACTTGATGCCAGTGGGTTTGAGTTTTTGGTTTTTAATGTGGGCAAACCAAGAAAGCAGCCTCCTTTCACCTACTCTCACATAGCACTTACTGCTTTTTATTGATATTATGTCTATTCATCTGTCTTTCCCAACTAGACAGTAGGATGCTTGATGGAAGGGCCCCTGTGTATTTTATTCTTCTTTACATTCCCAGTTTCAAGATAGTTGCCTAGATCATTGCAGGAAATGCCAATTGAATATATTGATACTACACACACACACACACACACACACACACACACACACACACACACACACACAAATACACTGATTCCTGAACAAGGCATAGACATGCTTGGGTATACCATACTGTGATCTTTAAGGTTGTGTGTCAACTTGGCTGGGCCATGATTCTCAGTGGTTCAGTGGTTTGGCAGTTATGATGTAGTTTGGCAGTCATATAACGATGTAATCACCTCCATGATGAGATTTGATATAATGTGATCACCTCCATGATGGGATCTGCTGTGAGTAGCCAATCAGTTGAAAGGAAGTTTTCTGGGGGTATGGCCTGCATTGAATATAAGTGGACTTCCTGGCAAGGCACATGGGCTTTTGGTCGCTCTGGATCCTTCAGCTGGCTCCTGTTCACCTGACCTCCAGTTCTTGGGACCTGAGTTAGCAGCTTATCTGCTGTTTTACTTGTCAGTCTTGGGATTAGTAAGCCTCCACAGCCTGTGAGTCAGAGGCCTGCTATCTGACCTTCCGATCTTGGATTCACTAAGTCAGGAAAGTCCTCCAGCCTGATCCACGAACTTGAGACTTTTCAGCCTCTACAGCCATATGAGCCATTTCCTTTATACAAATCTCCTTCTCTCTATATATATATTTATACGCTGCACTGGTTTTGCTTCTCTAGAGAACCCAGCCTAAGACACATACACATGAAGGTCTACTTCTACAAAACTTTCATTATAACTTTGAAATCAGATATGTTGTTGAGTAACTCTTTCCTCTGACAGGGTTGGCCAAGTAACACAATTGGTTGTTGCTCTTGTTGTGTGCCTTCGAGTCGATTCTGACCCATAGTGACCCTGTATGATGAGTAGAACTGCTCCATAGTATTTCCTAGGCTATAATCTTTATGGGAACAGATTGCCAAGTCTTTTCTCCTGTGGGGTGGCTGGTAGGTTTGAACTGCCAACCTTTTGGTTAGTAGCTGAATGCTTAACCATTGCACCACCAGGGCTCCTTACCCAATTGGTAGGGCTGGTTATTTCTGAAATGTAAATTGAGTGTGGAGATGCTCAAAGCCTGATCATATTGAATGTATCACTGGCCTGGCATTTGGACATGGGTAGATTGGTCCTTTCTCTAAGGATTTTGAGTCTTGAGGGAGTCTCTGTATCCCCAGTTGCTTAACAAGATCAGGGAAAGAAAATCTCGGGGCAGCTCTTCTGGAACAGGCAGCCTGGTGCAGTTCAAGAGGGGCTGACCCTTACTACCAAGTACTAGCCAAGCATATCACTCTGAATATATCCATTTGGACATGGTGGCTTCTTTCCTTTTCTTTTTCTAGAAGCGGAAAATATCCCCTGATAGCTCAACAGAGGAGAATAAATTGTCCTTATGTATTTACACAGAGGAGAAGATTTTTTCCCATTGTATTTGCAATTCTGTTTTGTGCAATGACCTCCATTTTCATAATCCTTCATGGAGTATCATGATTTAAAAAGCTTTCTCTCCCTGCTGTTTCTGTTAAAAGGTTTTCTGGTACGATTCTTGGAAAGTCAAATTCTGCATTTAAATGTTGTATTTTCTCAGATATAATGTAACAGAGGCCATACTTCTGGTACGTTTTTCTTCCTGGGGTAGTAGCAAGCAATTCCACCCCTCTGCATAGGTTGTTAACCAAGCCACGTGAGCGTATAGCAGCTTTAATAGTAAAGCAATTGTGATTACATCTTGCTCATAATTACATTTATTTGCTCACATATATCCAAAAAGGCAGGCATTAGTTGGAGTGTGTGGGCATGTGTTTGTGCAAGGAAAATCGCCCAGCAGATTGACGGTGAGGAAAATAGCTTTCAGCCACTTAGATTTCTCCTGTCACGGACACTCACAAAGACTGTCAGAGCTTACTTAGATTTTGCTTTCATGCCTCTAAAATCGACTGCATTTGGAAAGCAGGGGAATTTATTATGGGTGATGGATTTGCATCAAAATAATCAAAATATTAGGGGCTGCATATAACAAGATACATGTCTGTGATCCCAAAGAGAAGAAAGTTGAGAAGTAGCATGGTTCAAAGCAGCTTTAGAAATGGCCACTGTTCTGAGGAAAAGATGTGTGTAGCTTCTCAGGAAATTTAGGGAGAAAGTAAGAGGTTAGGTATCTTAGTTATCTACTGCTGCTATAACAGAAATACTACAAGTGGATGGCTTTAACAAAGAGAAATTTATTTCCTCACAGTAAAGTAGGCTAAAAGTCTAAATTCAGGGCATCATCTCCAGGGGAAGCCTTTCTCGCTCTGTCAGCTCTGGAGGAAGGTCCTTCTCATCAGTCTTCCCCTGGACTAGGAGCTTCTCCTTGTAGGAATCCTGGGTCCAAAGGACACACTCTGCTTCCAGCACTGCAGCACTGCTTTCTTGGTGGTATGAGGTCCCCTTGTCTGTCTGCTTGCTTCTCTCTTTTATATCCCAAAAGAAACTGGCTCAAGATACCACCCAATCCTGTAGATTCAGTCCTACCTCATCAACAAAACTGCTGCCCATCCCCTCTCATTAACATCATAGAGGCAGGATTTACAACACATAGGAAAATCACATCAGATGACAAAATGGTGGACAATCACACAATACTAGGAATTGTGGCCCAGCCAAATTGATACACACAATTTTGGGGGACACAATTCAATCCATGACAGTTAGGCACGTGAAAGAATTTGAGAATTGTATCATTGAGCCGTCCCTAAGGAAAGTGAGACCACAGTGGAAGTGGCATTGGCTTTTGACAGACACAAGGGTTTAGATCCTGGTTAGCCCATTTATAACTCAGAAGACATTGGAAAAGTTATTACATTCATCATTGCCTTGGTTTTCTTATCTCTAGAATGGGCATAACAATACCGAGCTTATTGGGCTGTTTCCCATTTATTAGTCACTAGACTATCAGTTTCCTAAGAGCAGGGACTGAAACTGTCCAAGGATTCCAGATACTAGCCATATCCCTTCAGGCCCCAATTGATGGTGATTCCTCTTGTGTGGAGGAGTTGTTGTTATTGTTAGTTGTTGTCGAGTAGATTCTGATTCATGGTGACCCCATGTATGCAGAGTAGGATAGCTCCATAGGGTTTTCAAGGGTGTGACCTTTCAGAAGCAGATCGCCAGGCCTGTCTTCTTAGGGCCTCTAGGTAGGTACGAATTGTCAACCTTTCAGCTAGTAGTCGAACACTTAACCTTTTTTGTGCCACCTAGGCATTTTGTTAGGTTGAAGGAGTTTCTCTCAGCAACTAGCAGAGGGGTTAGCATGCAATAAATGTTTGTATGTTTGGAGAATTAATGAATACATGATTGCTGAAACTGTAACAGCCTACCTTCTAGGATCAGAGCTATGACTTCTAGAAAATTCTTTGTCTAAGTTGGAATTGACTTGATGGTGACGGGTTTGGTTTGGCTTTGGTTTAACATGCAGAAGAGTAGCACGTAGCAATGAGACTCCCTGTCTTTGGCAAATTTGGTAGGAAATTCTTATACAGAACCAAAATGATCTTACGTAGAACCAAAATGAGTCCACCCACGTGATCTCTGTATCATATATCACTTCCCCTGTGAAGCCTTCCATGGACTTCTCACCCCTAGACAAGTAGCTGGCTCCATTTTCTATTCCTCCCGTACTTTCCATTTTAGGCTGGATTTTCTAGAGGAGCAAAACGAATGAAGTGTATAAATATATGTAGAGAGATTTATTTCAAGGAGATGGCTCACACAACTGTGAAGGTTAGCAAGTCCCAAATCTGAGGGTCAGGCAAGCAGGCTGGAGGCTTCTCCTGACTTATGTGGAAGCTTGGGCTGACAAACCCAAAATTTTCAGGCCAGGCAGTAGGCTACTGCCTCCTGGGATTGCAGGAGCTGGTGAATTCAAAATCTGAAGGTCAGGCGGCAGGCTTCTGGCTCACTTGCAAGAACTGGAAGTCAGAGGATGATGAGGCAAATGCAGGATCGAGAGAGAGCATGAGCTTTGCCAGAACATCTCTATTCATGGTATGTAGGCCACACTCCCAAGGAAGCTCCTCTTTCAATTTATTGGCTGTTCACATCAGATCACAAAATGGAGAATGATTACATAATATCTGCCCAAACCACTGAGAATCATGGCCTAGCCAAGTAGATACATAACATCAAATACACTTTCTATGTGACTCCTTTTGCTTCTATCATATTTGATTATAATGGAGTACTTTTGTGTCTCTTCCATCAGATTGCTAACTTTGAAAAGTAGAGTTATTTTGTCTTTGAATCTTGGAGCTTAGCAGAGCACATGATCTATAGCATGGGAAGAGTCAAGTTTAGTTGGATTAATGCTACAGGTAATTGAGCATAATGGCACAAGCCCAGAACATCCAGTACAGAGAATTGGGTTTGAGGTTTAACCATGCCACTTTTGAACTGTGTGCATTGGGCAAGGCAATTCTCCTCTCTGAGTCACAGATTCCTGTGTCTTTATGGCAACCACATCGGGTTGTTTTGAGGATTAAATGTGTGAATTATGAGAGTGTACTATGCAGATGTGAAGGGTTGTCTCAGTGTCCTTGAAGCCACATAGAACAGACCTAATCCCTCTTCTACTTGGCAGCCCTTCACATATTCAGAGGAAGAGATCTTACACTCCATATCCCAAGTTGACAGTATACATAGTAACTAACTGGGAGGTGTCCAGAATTAAAGTTCTGGGTTTCAAATACCTGATCTGGCACTCAATAGTTTTGTGACCTTGGGAAAGGTGCTTACTTCTCCATGCTTCAGTTTCTCCATTTGTAAAAATGAGAGAAAAATGGGACCCATTTTATAAGGTTGATGTGAGGATTGGATAAGGTATTAGATATAACAGCTTAGGACATTGCCTGGCACAGAGCAAGCAGTCAATCAATTATTATTGTCTTGATTATCATTATTATTTTTCCCCAGCCTTAATATCTCTACCTCTATAGTTCTACAATTGTGTGCATCATTTTTTTCAGTTATTATTCTCTGAGGATGGCAGTTCACTCCCATCTTGTCTTCCAGCTATAGCTAATATGCAATGGCTGCCTTGGGCTTTGTGTTGAGAAAGATTCTTAGGGTCTGTGTGAGTTCATTAGGAAATAGTGTGGAAATAAATTACTGATATTGTCCAAAGATGGAGAGATGGTAACGCTCATACCCCAAATATACCAATGTGTCATCTGTTTACAATCCTAGGTTCTTTCTGAACACTTTCCTATTGATCTTGCTCTTCTTAAAATATTTCCATAATAAATTACATCCAAATTCCTTATTGTATATTCTATTGCGTGTCTCAGACCCTTTGTCAAGTCAAGTCTCCCAAAGGTCAGTTTGGAAAACATGAAAAGCAAGAAGTATCTACTGAGTATCTTGCTAAACGCCAGGTACTCATTTAGGTATTGTTTATAAAGAGGTGAACAGATCTTGCTTTAATGGTGTTTACATTCTGATGGGACATGAGAGCATCAGTAAAGACATAAATTTGAAGGTGAATTCAAATAGTGATAAACGCTCAAATCAAAACTAGGAGCAGGGAATTGACAGAGACTAGGAGCAGGTAATTGATGTGTAATTTAGACTGAACAGTTAGTGAGGACTTCTCAAGTGATGACATTTGAGCTGAGATTTGAGTGAGAAGGATCAAGTCTGTATTAGCTTTCTACTGCTGCTGTAACAAATTACCACAAACTTGATGACTTAAAACAATGTAAATTTATTATCTTACAGTTCTATAGAAGTCCAACATAGGTTTCAATGGGCTAAAATCAAGATGTTATCAGAGTTGTGTTCTTTTCTGGTAGCCCTAGGGGAGAATCTCTTCCCCTGCCTTTTCAGTGTCTAGAAGCCACCCACATTTCTTGCTTATGGCCCCTTCTTCCATCTTCAGAGCCAGAAGTGGTGGATCATGTCCATGTCATATTACGGTACTCTGACACTTCTGCCACCCTCTCCCATTTTTAAGGTCCCTTGTGATTACATTGGACCTACCCAGATAATCCAGGATAATCTTTTCCTTCTCAAGTTTATTAATTTAATCACATCTGCAAAGTCCCTTTTGCCATGTAAAGTGACATACTCACAGATTATGGGGATTAAAAGGTGGATTTTAGGGTCCATTATTCTGCCAACCACACAGTCATAAAAGCATGTGGGGCAGAGCTTACTAGGCAGTGGCACCTGTCTGTGCAAGGGCCCTGAGGTAGGCAATAACTTGGCGTGTTTAAAGGAAAGAAAGACCAATGTGCCAGGAGTCTGGTGAGCAAGTAGGAGAGTAGCAAAAGATGCTTTAAAAGTCATGCTTGTTATCATTTCTTGAGAGACTACTGGGCGCCCATCACCTGGTAAGCACTTTCTATATATCATAGATTGTCATGGCAGCCCTCTTAGAAAGGTGCTTTATTCTCCTCCTTCTACCTGATGAGAAAATGGAGGCTCAGAGGTTAAGAGATATACCTGAGGTCACAGAACTAATACATGGTCAGAGGTTAAGAGATATTACCTGAGGTCACAGAACATTGTCAGAGGTTGAGAGATATACTTGAGGTCACAGAACTAATACATGGTAAAGGAAAACTATGGACCCAAGCAGTCTATGTAAGAGCCTCTTTCCTTGACCACCATGCTTTCCTCCCCCAACACCTGAACACGTGTGCTTGGAAATAGATCTCAGTGTGAGCTCAGAGAGGGTGGTCCATAAGCCATTGGTGAGCCTGGCTCTTACCTTTTTAGTTACCTAAGAAAGCAAACATTTCTTAAGTTTGCTTTGAAACCCTTCTCACTGGTTTTGGGCTCCAAGGACATTTCCCTGAGACATAGCCATTAGCTGAGTAAGAGAAAATTAGCCCCTGACAGCCAGGAGATGGCATGACACAAAGAGCTAGACCTTTGTGATTCTGGGAGCTGGCCTGGCACCGACATCTAAGCCATGGTGCTCTTCCACTGCAACTGAAGAACTTTATAGAACACCAACATCAGACAAGGCCACCCTGACCATGATGGAGCAAGAAAAAGTAAGACCATTTCATAATCATATCCGAACAGACAGAACATGAACATTGTCCAAACCACAAAATACCAGCCATACCCCTCTCCCAGATAATATGAGTGAGTATGGTTTATTTACCAATTACAGCTGCAGCCTCACTCTAGTGTTGCCTCCTTATAGGCAGACATACAATCATAGACTAACCTCCATATGAAGCAATTTAGTAATAAACTGCAAGGAACAGAATACTCAGAGTACACTGGAAAATGCAGTGATGTGAAGTGAACTAACCAATGTCAGTCACAACGCCAGAGAAACCAAGACTTGAATCCGGTGTTTTTTCGCCCCCAAACCATTTTGGTGTCCTTTCTCACTAAGTGGTATCAGCTCACAATAAACTCTTATTTGTTTAAGGCTTTTTATTTTCTAAAGACTCAGTTTCTTAACTATAGTTATCTGAAGTTTAAAATGTAATCTACAGATACATGTATCATTATACTCATTTTACAGATGAGAAAATTGAGGCTTAAAAAGATAACAGCTTGCCCAAGGTCACACGTAGTTAGGAACTGAACCCTAAGCAGTCTGTCTCCCTGTGTTTATTCCTGTTCCTGAGTACTCAGAGGTAGAGGGAAAGAAAAGGGGAGGGATAGCTAGTGGAGCCTGGATGGCACTTTTAAAATATCTAAAAACAGGCAAATGCTTTCACTCAGAAGTAACAGAGCGCCTCTAAGAGGGAAAGAAACAACACCTGAGCTCAGGTCTCAGCCTCCATTAGCTATCCCTCCCCCCTTCCCTCCCTCTACCTCAGGCTGCATTTCCCTGCACCAGGAATGGGACCCTTTCTCCTACCACGGAAGAACCCTGGCCAAAAGCCATACTTGTACCATCTGAAATTACAGCATCAACTTCAGAATGACCTGAACATGGATTTGCAGCAAATCACCATGCTCAGGAGCGGTAGTTCCTGATTTTATTCATGCCATCAAAAAGCAAGCCAGATCCTGCGATCTGTCCTCTAATTTTTTTCCTCCTCCAGAATATAATAAATTAAACATAGTATGAAATGCAAAAAGGTTACATTGAGACATTTGAAGGTTTAATTCATTTTTCTAGTGTATAAGACATAGGGCTATTAAATTTTTAAAGCAGTGATCTCCTAAACTCTCTACTTTATGAGGGCTTTCTTCATAAAGTTAAATGGTTTCCTTGCCAAATCAAATGCAGATTTGAAACAAATTAAGTTAATGTTCAATGGTACAAGGTAGAATGGATGGGGGAGCTATTTTATTTTGCACTGTAATAACCATACACACCTAAATCAATAGCTGTGGAAAAAAGGCAATAATATCACATAACTGCAGGAAATGAAATATAGTGGTTGGGTGGGGGGGGTACCAGCTGCAAAAAGAAAGGGTTAGTACTGGAATAATGACATTTCATTAAACAGGGAAGGAGTAGTACCGAAGAGAAGTTCATAACAGTAAATTCTATTTCTTATAATAACACTTGAGACGAGTTAAAGTTGGCCGGGTATTGTGATAAAGGACAATGCCGGCATCCTTTAGTGCATTGTGCTATGATTTTATGTTAAAAGAAAACCTGGGATATTAAAGAGGCAGTGTATGTTTTCATTCTCCTAGTCTTTCACTTAATTTGGTACAAGCTCTGATAATCTGTTTGAAAGTCAGTTCCTGGATTAGGAAGATGGCACTCTTTTTTTTTTTAATTGCATTTTAATGAAAAGCCAACCGGTTTTCTTTTCTCTAATTTTTTTTTTTTTTGGTGGGGGGCAGGGCAGAGACAGAGGGATTTGCTGTTAACGAAAGGAGCTTTGCAATGCTTATCAAAGAGGGATTCATTCCCAGAGCTGGCATTTCCCAGCATATACCTACGTACCTATAGATAGAGAATAACTACCTGTAGTTGTATCCTTGTAGTTGTTGCCGTGTGCTGTCAAGTTGATTCCGACTCATTGTGATCCACGTGACAGAGTAGAACTGCCCCATGGGGTTTCCTAGGCTGTAATCTTTATGGGACAGATTGACAGGTCTCTTTTCCCACAGAGCAGCTGGGTGGGTTTGAACCACCAGATTTTGGTTAGCACTGAGTGCTTAAACACTGGGCTACCAGGGCTCCTTTTAATTATATCCTAGGAGACTTAAACACCTCGGCCTTCACAGGTGTGGGGACTAAGTCAAAACCAGAAACCAAACCCTTGGCATCGAGTCAATTCTAACTCATGGTGGCCCCATGTGTTACAAAGTAGAACTGCTCCATAGGATTTTCTTGGCTGTAATCTTTACAGAAGCAGATTGCCAGGCCTTTCTTTTGCAGTGCCACTGGGTGGGTTGACAACTGCCAACCTTTAGGTTAGCAGTCAAGTGCAGACTTCAAGGTAGCACTATCTGAAAACCATTTTGAGTAAACCATTGTCATCTTCTCTGAAAGAGCTTGTACAGGCCCATCGTCACCTCCTCTATCTGTAGCCCCAAATGGTTTATTTTTGGGCTCCCCAGTGCCTTGAAATCAGCCTGTAGGTACTGATATCTGGGAGACACTGCTGTGCTTTTATTTTCACCTGGACTTCTTTCTACTCTCTTCACTACAGGAAACAGAAACACCTTTTCTATCTGGTACCCACAATCCCACCTGGACCGGGGCCCACAGGCTTGCTAGTAGGAAAAGCAAGATACTGGATAGGTGACCTCCTCCAGGAAGTCTTCCCTGCCCTCCTCTGTTAGATTAACTTTTATTCTCCATTTATAGTGCTGCTTTGGAATGGGAATAAAGTACATTAAGCACTTACTCTATTATCCCAAGAAACACTGCTTATATACTGGGAGGCAGGTACTGCAGTGGTTAAACACACAGGCTCTGGGAGACAAACCACCCAAGTATAAAATAGCATCTGTAACCTTCAGTAGCTCTGCAGTCTCGGGCAACGCCCTTAACCTCTCTTCCTCAGTCTCCTCATCTGTGAAATGGTGCCCATCCCTCAGTGGGGTTGTGAGGATTGGCTGAGAGAAGGCACATAAAGCAATTAGCACAGTGTCTACCATGTAGAATGCTCACTGATTGTTTAATGTGAGTTGTTATTTGTATTAGTATCATTTTCTTCATTATGCAGAACCCTGTGAAGCATTATTCTCCCCAGTTTTTAGTTGAAGAACTTGAAGCTCAGCAGTGCAAGGGGCACATAGAAGGCAGTCCATAAAACTTCCTTTCTTCCCATTATCCCTCACTCCTCTCTCAGTGTGATAGCAACGCTGTAGGGGAATTTCATGTCTCTCTCCCAGGTTGATGACTAAAAAGGGCTGTGCAGTTGAACAGGGAAGAAGTGCCGGGCTTGTTTGTTTAATACATAAATCTGTAACTAATGCCTCAGGTGTCTTCACCCCAGACAGGTTCCTTGATGCCTCTGGATGTCTCAGCTTCCCAGAGTAAGCCCATTTACCAAATGTTGTTTTAATGACTAGGAAGCATTAAACAAACTTTAATAAAAGAACTCCAATTAGACAACCCTGGGTATATAGTACACCAAGCACATTTAATTATCCACTGAGTACAGCCTAGTATTAAGTTGTCCAGAGAACCACTTGAAGCCCCCAGCCCTGAAGGACCTGGCGGGAGCCATCGTGGGTCTCAATGGGCCAGTAAGGGCACATAGTGGGGTGGTCTAACACCAGCAGATGCAGAAGAGATTGTTCAGTCAAGTGCCCAGGTTTGAGTCAGATCATGAGTGCCCCGCTTCCAGAAAGCTTAGAGGCCCTGTGGTTCCCAGGCATCAGTGGATGGAAACAGCACAGAGATGCCCATCTCTGCACATTCTGGAGTGGTGTGTGGGGAGAGAGCATGCAAGCATGATATAGTGTCCCGAGGTCCCATTCTTCCTTGCTCTCCCTGTGGCATTGGGAGAAAAGCCTCTTTCATTCCTGTTAGACACTGCACAGCTTGGGTCTATGCTGGGTGAAGGTGCCTCTGGAACCCCCTGAGCCTCCACTTCTGCACAGCCAGTGGCACCTCCTCAGCCCTCTGTGTCTCAGTGTGCGGGCTCGGGTCCCCTGCCTGGCTCCTGTTTGAGATCTACCGCTTCCTCACTGTGGCCACAAAAGCATAATTTGACCTCTCTGAACCTCAGTTTCCTCATGGGTTGGATGGGGACCATCATCGTGATACTCTAAAGATTAAATGAGGCCATCCATGCAAACGACCTAGTATTGTACCTCTTTGTGGCTTATTGAGCAGTGGGGTACACAGATGCATAAAGAGGAGATGGCAGGGCTGTGTTTAAGTGCCTTTAGAGATGGCACAAGCAAGCCCCTTAATGCAGACTGGAGGAGAAGGGAGATGGACGCAAGATTTCCATGAGGAATGACAGGCTGAGGCTTCAAGGATAAATCACAATCAGCCAGGCAATGAGGGGGAGGAGATGGAGTGCGCCAGGCATAGGACAGGGCTTGAACAAAGGACTGGAGGTGAGACAAAGGAGAGAATTCGGGAAGGTGGAGGCGGCTCACTAAGGAGAGACCGTGGAGGGGTAACATGGTGATACATTTGTTTTATCCAAACCTGCCACTTTCTCAGTGTGTGACCTTGAGAAAACATACTGTTTCATTTCTTGGCCTCAGTTTCTCTTTCAAGTGGGTTTAATTATTCTTACCTCACGTAGTGGTTGTAAAGTGTGAAATAGCAATACTTGTTTTCATTGTTGTATCCTGAACACTTTCTTTGTGCCAGGCTCTATTCTAAGCCCTTCGTTTGCATTAGCTCATTTCATCCTCATCCCGCCCCTATGAGAAAGGGTCTGTTGTTTCCCCCATTTTGTAGATGATAAAAATGAGGCACAAAGTGTGCCAGAGGTCGAGGGGGCAGAGTGGAGATTCAAACTCAGGGTGCCTGGTTCAGAATCCAAAGGCTAAGCACTAGGTCATACACCTATCAAATGAGACAGCGGCATACCTGCTGTCCAATACAAATGTCAGGGAGTGTGGTAGTGGGAAGCTTTCTCCTGAGCTGCCCACACAGTGTGAGTTTCTGCTTCTTTCGTTAACAGATGATCTTCAGCTATTAATAATAGCTCGCATCCAATGAGACATAAGATGGACATCCCTGGGGGATTTGTGTGATGTAGCTCAGCTGCTGTATTAGTTTCCTCTTGCTGCTGTAACAAATTACCAGAAACGCAGTGGCTTAAAACACAGCTTTACTATCTTACAGTTCTGGAGGCCAGAATTTCTCACTGGGCTAAACACCAAGGTGTCAGCAAGGCTGTGTTGCTTTTGGAGGCTCTAGGGGATAATTCATTCCCTTGCATTTTCTGGCTTCTAGAGGCTGCCTGCATTCCTTGGCTTGTGGCTCCTTCCTTCATCTTTAAAGCCAGCAATGGCCAGTTGAGTCTTTTTCATATCAAATCACTCTGACTCTGCTCCACCTGCCTCCCTCTTTGACTTATAAGGACACTTGTGATTACATTGGGCCCATCCGGATAATCCAGGCTACTCTCATCTCAAGATCCTTAACACATTTGCTAAGTCTCTTTGCCGTGTAGCTATAACATATTCATAGGTTGCAGGGACTAGGAGGTGGGCATGTTTGGGGGAATTATTCTGTCTGCCACAGGAGTTTTGCAGAAGTATGGAGTGATCCACTGAAGGTTTTGGCAAGTGGAGGCTTTCTGGACATATTTGTAGGTAAATGTGGGGAAATTTTTTCCATTTGAGTTTATCATCATACTTTTCATAAAAGGATGTATCTGTTTTAAGTAGGGGGTGATAACAATGATGCTAAGTGCCATTGATTGAAAGTTCTCCAGGAGTCACTCATTCTGCAAAGTGCCTAATCACGTAAACTCCTGTGGTCTTTATAATAACCCAGCAAAGTATGATCTCCATCCCATACCTATTACACTGTACAGCTGAGATTGGAACCCAGGTCCACATGGCTTACAAGCTCAGATTCTTTCCCCTGAGTTCCCGGGAAAGAATGTTCCATCTTTTCATGGGCGGGGCTACTGGTCAAAGCAGTCTATTTCCCAGACAGGAGTGGACAGATGCAAAATGAGAAACCATCATGCCTTTTTTGCTTGAGCACCAACTCAGTGGGGAGATCAGGGCTGGCAGGAGCTCAGCCTCACTCTCTGTCCTCTGATCACTCTTCAAGAAGCAAGCCAATGGAAGAGAAAGGATTTCCCCTCCTGCCTGACATCAAAAGGTTCCAGTCAGATGCCCCCTGGGCCGGGATGCTGTTAGCATGGGATATTAACCAAACATGCCTCACCCTGTCTCTGTCAGGGTGGTTGTGTCTTTGACGCAGTGTCATTCCTTGGACTTAATTAAAACCCAGTTCCCTCTTTTATTCAATTTACGAGGCCTAGCCAGCAGGATTAAGCGATTACAGACAAAAAGGCCCATTTGTGAAACACTCCTAAACTCAAGCTGTTCCACTGCTTACTTGTACTCCATTAAATTAATAAGGAATGAATCGGCTGATCCATTATGAATAAAGCAGTGGGGAGTCTCAGCCCTGGTTCATACTTCCTGCTCCCTCCTCAGAGAACATTTGTGTAAAATGATTATGTTCATATTCATTCAATTGGAATTCGCAAAAAGTGGAATGCATAAATTAAAGACACAGAGTTTATCTTAAACATTAACTACGAGGGTGAATTAATAAGACTATTATAAAACCATTAGCATTCAGTGTATTTACCTACAACTGCAGTATACCTAAACCAAATTCAACTCACAATTGCCGTTTGTGTTGGGCAATCAAGCTAGTTTATTTTAGCCTGCAGTTCATTTAAACTCATAATGCACCCTTGAATATCCAGTTTTTCTGTTAGCTTCTTCTTTTTTTTTTTCAGGGGTTCTCTCAGTTGGAAGTTTACTTTTATTATTTTCTGATTTAACCACAAACCTTTATCCAGTGATTATTATGCCTGAGTCACTGGGTGGTTGTTTATAAGATGGGAACCAAGAGGCTAAACCATAGTCAGGGGAAATGTAAATTCACACACTGAGGTCCAGAGAAGTCAATTATTTAAGGAATATGGAGACACAAACAACTTGCGGGGGGCGACATTCAGGGATTTTCAGTTGACCACAAGCTCAAGTTGCATCAATAGGGTAATATGGCTTTGTAGAAGTCAGATGTCACCTTCATCCAGGGTTTTCCATCCTCATTACTACTGACATTTTGGACTTGATAATTCTTTGTTGTAGGATGGTAAGTAGCATCCTTGACCCTATTCACCAGATGCCCAGTTGTGCCAACCAAAAATGTCTCCGGCCATTTCCAAATGTCCCCTGGGTGGGAGCCAAAGTCACTCTTGGTTGAGAAAGACTGCTTTAATCTTTTACTAGCAATGAGGAGTCATCTCGGGAGCTCTGGTGGCACGCTGGTTAAAGTGATGGACTACGAATCGAAAGGTAGAGATTGGAAACTACCAGTGGCTCCATGGGAGAAAGATGTGGCCGTCTGCTTCTGTAGAGATTTACAGCCTTGGAAACCCTATGGGGTCACTATTCACCTCTAGAGCAGAGGGTTTTTTGGTTAGGACTTTGTTTCCTTACCCTAAAATGAAGGAGATTCTAGAGGATTCTTAAGACCCTCCAAATACTGGTGATTGTGCCATATAAACCTGCTGGATGGTGGTTGCTTTACTGTCCTTTATCCTGTGGGGATACAACAGCTTAAAAAAATGAGCCATTCCATGCTCCAGAACTACTCTGTTCTCTTCACCCCTGCTCTCTCCCCTGGTAATAGTAATTTCCAGTCCAGCCCTGGGTAGGACAATAGAAGCCATGAGAAGATAATTTCCACACACTTTAAATCTACCTTCCCTCTTGCAACTGCACTCACATGCCCCACCTCCCTTCTGTTAGCCTGACTCAGAACCATGCCTGCCTGATTCTGAAGTCTGTCTTATAACCCAAATGAATTCAAACCAACTTATGCAGGAGATGTGTCTGAACAAGGGCAAAGGTGTTGCTTCTTCCCTGCCTGAGTGTGCTATACACACACACGTGCATGCGCACACGCATGCATATACACATGCACATATACACATGCACATATACACATGCACGCACACGTGCATGCACATATATGCATGCACATATGCACGCACATGTGCATGCACGTGTGCGTGCACATGTGCACACGCAAAGACGTACACTTCTTCTGAGTGATTCCTGCTCTGGGGTTACCACAGCTCAGGAGGGAACCCAAATGCCCTAAAATCCAGGCTGTCTCAGCTTCAGAATGGTGAACTCTCATCTTTTTACGACAACAAAATCAACACCGCCAACACATCACACATTTCAAAGAGCATCCCACTTCCTTACCATGGGAGACTTCAGATTCAGGCAGATGTGGTTCTGAGTCAAGCTAACAGAAAGAAGGCAGGGTATGTGGGTGCAGGTGCAGGGGGAAGGTAGATTTAAAGCACATGGAAATTCTCTCTGACAGCTTCCGTATTCCAACTCAGTGCTGGACTGGAAATTTAATTTGTTACTAGGGGGTGATATCCTTGTTTTGGGTACAGAAGCTGTGAGTGAGAGAGATGACATAACTTGTCTAATGACACATGTCTAGTAAGAGGCAAGGAGAGGTAACCGTTGACTCTCTGACCTCACCATACTGCAGCAAATTACTGGAGTCATTTAACCCATCAAAACCCAACTCTTCATTACTGGGACTGAACACTGGTGTAATAAATGCAGTTCAAAATCCTCTTTTTACCCATATTTTGAGCTCGCTTATTGCCAGTTTTCGGAAATAGTATTCTAAGCACTTTTACTTTTGGCTGTTGATTCTCTTTCACCCCTGGTTTTGTTGTTATTTGTTTTCCTTCACTCTGAGTCAACCGTTATCATACCTGTATATTATCAGAATTGTGAGAAGAAAGAGGAAGAACGTTGGGTAGATGAATAATCAGCAACATGGATCGTTAGCCCCTTAGCTGATTGGCAAAATAAGTCACTTGACATTACACAGGGACTTTGCAATGAGAAAGGATAAGTGCAAATCCCAGCTCTGTATCCCACTAGTTGCTTACACTCAGGCAAGTTCCTTAAAATCTCTGAGCCTCAGTTTCCTCATCTGTTTAGAAAAAAATGTATAATCTCTACCCCCAGTGCTAGAGTGAGGATAAGCTGAGACAACCTGTTACACAATGTTGTTATTAGACCACTTATTCACGGGTCTGTTATGGCATCCTTCTGTGTTCCCTTCAAACATACAGCAAAAGTCAGGGAGGCTCTCTTCCATGGGGCCCCTGAACGCCTTATCCAGGATTAATGAATTCTTTCTTGAGAAAACTTACATGTACATATGGAATTGGCAAAAGTCTGGATCTTTGGCCCAATTCCAAGCAAAACTAATCATCAGAAACTTCATGCAGATTTACGATTACTCTTTCTATAACAGGGTTAGGCCCAGGCTGCTGAGACAGAATTAAAAATGGGCTGCTGAAGGCAGGGAGGGCCCCAGTCCTCACAAAGAAGCACTTTCAACCCTGGCACCTTGTGGGGACACACTGACTCTGGAGTGGCTGGAAATGAATACAGATGGAAAACAGCCTCACTCCTTCATACGATTGTTGTGATGGGCCCTTATGACTGGGCTGCAGGCTTTCATTGAACACTAATAAAGAGAGGCACACAGGACTTTCTCAATAGAGTGTGTTTAATTCAAGACATAATTTAATTTCATAATGGCTGTTTTATCTCAATTAAGTCAGATGTGTGCATAGAGGTCTTTCTCGCGTGGGTGCAGTGAAAATAGGCATTGAGCTTTGAGCTGGGATCCAGACCCAAGCCTCGCCACATACTAACTGTGTCATCTGTGATGAGGCATCTCCTTTCTCTGCAGCCCTGCTCCCTTTTTATGAAATGACGGGTTAGGTGCACAGCAGAGGATTATCAACGAAGACTCTACAGAAATAGTTTGCTGCACATTGGCTACACACTGTTGCTGTTAGTTGCTGTAGAGTTGGCTCTGACTCATGGTGGCCCCACATACAACAAAACAAAATATTGCCCGTTCGTGCGACATCTTCATAATTGTTGATATGCTTTAGTCCATTGTTGCAGCCATTGTGTATTTTGAGTGTCTTTCAACCTTGGGGAGCTCATCTTCTAGCACTGTATAGGACTGTATTCTGTTGTGATCCATAGGGTTTCCATTGACTAATTTTTGGATGTAGATCACCAGGCCTTTCTTCCTAGTCTGTTTTAGTCTGGAAGCTCCACTAAAACTGTCCACTCTGGGTGACCCTACTGGTGTTTGAAGTATTGATGGCATAGCTTCCAGCATCATAGCAGCACACAAGCCACAGTATGACAAACTGACAGATGGTGGTACACACTGTTAAAAAGCATTAATAAATTTGTTAAAATATTACAAAATTGGTAGAGTTTACATAAAAAAATGTAGATTTTTGGCTTTTCTTTGAAAACTGGGAGATCTGGCAACATGGTACCTGCATCCCGATACGGCATTAGTTGGATGGAACTGACTGGTGTTTGCCAGCTTTGCTAGGTCACGTGCTTGCGCTTCAGTTTTGCCACTGTGTCCACCATTCTCTGTTGGTAACTTTTGACGTCTATTATTCATTCCTGTCTTTTCTGGTTCCTGTGTTATAGTTTGCAATCCCTATATTGCAAAAATCTTCTAGTTGAATAATCTAGGATTTTGAGAATCAATATAATCTGGAATTCTCTGGGTAAAAATACCTTGCTGTGTAAATATTTTAGGGAGAGAAATATATTATTCTTCTACTAACAAACATAAGATCCCCTTGATTTCATTTATTCAAGAACTACGTTTTGCAAGTCTACTATGCCCAAACTACTGGCATACATTGGAGATACAATAATGAATATAATAAATTCAGATTCTGTTCCATAGACTTTACAGGAGATAGAAAGTAAACAAGCAGACAGACAAATTGATGTTCATAAAATTAACCCCTGTGATCATTGCAATATAATAAGAGAACAGAATTTTATGAAAAAGAAAAATACAGAGGGAGCAGTTTTAAGGTAAGGGGTTGTCGTTTAAGCTGAGAATTGGAAACTTAAGAAAGCTAGGCAAAGGTCAGCGTGGCTAGTCATCAGTGGATGAGAGAAAAGGGATGTGGAGTGGAAGGAAGCTGGCAAGGTAGGCAGGGGCTAGATCAACAGAACTTTGCAGGGCATGACTGAGAGCCTAGCTTGATCTTTGAAAACTTCTGGAAAAATTGGATGGTACCATAACAGATTGGCACACAAACTAAAGGATATTACCTGTGAGTACAGGACTCCATTAAAAAACCATCTACATGAGACCAAAAAGTCAATAATTACTCTAAAGCAAAGATGAGAAGACAAGGGGTGCAGGGAAACTAGAGTACTGGAAACAAAACAACCAGAACACAATTAATGAGAATATTGACACATTGTGAAAAATGTAACTAATGTCACTGAACAGCTTGGGTAGAAGTTGTCAAATGGGAACCTAATTTGCCGTGTAAACTTTCACCAAAAACACAATAAAATATTACAGGTAGTCCCCGACTTATGACAGGGATCTGTTCCGATGACTCCATCATAAGTTGGTTTTGACAGAAGTAGAACACCTCATTTTTTTTTTTTTTTTTTTTGGTTTTCATTATTATTGCCTTTTATAATCAGTATCTTTATAAATCTGATGTTTATTTGTCTTTGGGGGTTGGAAACATATATAAACTTACAGATACGATGACATCATCAAATACATGCTGCAACATTGTGTGCAGTACATATTACTAATGATAAGATGTATGAAAAAATGGACAGTCATAAGTGTGATTCATCGTACCTGGAATACATCATAAGTCAGGGACTGCCTGTATTAAAAGAAAAATTGGATGGTAGCATGAACGATGCCCACTTTGACATTGATCAGGGAGTCTCTGCTGCTCAGGGAACTCACAGAGACTTAAACAATTGTGAGGGAGACACCTCCTAGCCTCCCAGCCTCCCCCCTCCTTCCAGTTTTCTGGCTTTCTCTGTTGATACGCCTGCACTTATATTTCTGTCTACCCCATTCATGATCTCTATTTGATGGGCTGGAATCACCGTTCTCCTTTTAGGGATTTCACGTTCCTTCTCTGTCATCAAAATGGAGGAAATATTGAAGTTGTCAAGGATTTCATTTTACTTGGATCCACAGTCAACACCCATGGAGGCAGCAGTCAAGAAATCAAACGGCACATTGCATTGGGCAAATCTGCTGCAGAAGACCTCTTTAAAGTGTTAAAAATCAAAGATGTCACCTTGAAGACTAAGATGCGCCTGACCCAAGCCATGGTATTTTCAGTCACCTCATATGCACGTGAACGCTGGACAATGAGTAAAGAAGACCGAAGAAGAATTGACGCCTTTGAGTTATGGAGTTGGTGAAGAATATTGAATATACCATGGACTGTCAAAAGAATCAACAAATCTGTCTTGGAAGAAGTACAGCCAGAATGCTCCTTAGAAGCAAGGATGGCAAGACTATATCTTACATACTTTGGACATATTATCAGGAGGGATCTGTCCCTGGAGAAGGACATCATACTTGGTAAGTAGAGGGTCAGCGAAAAAGAGGAAGGCCCTTAATGAGATGAATTGACACAGTGGCTACAACAATGGGCTCAGGCATAACAACAATCATGGAAATGGTGCAGGACTGGGCAGTATTTCATTCTGTTGTACATAGGGTTGCTATGAGTTGGAACTGACTCGATGGCACCTAACAACAACAACAACCACCTCTGTCATTGAAGGGATGGCAGTAGATTCAGTTTTAACAAACACTTGTTGAGCACCTGCTCTCTGACAATAGCCCTGAGGACCTTTGTACCATTAGCCCATTTATTTTCACTAAGTCAACCTCCGGGGTGAAGTGCCCCAAATTGTAGCTTGGGAAAGCAAGGCTCAGAAAGTACTGCTCAGCTTACGAGCAGCAGAAACAAACTCAGTGTTGAGGTTTGTCTTACTCCAAGACCAGCATTACGTTCTTGTTTTCTGGACCAAAGTACTTCCCTATGGAGCCTTGGACTTCTTAGTTTCTTTTAGAGTGCTGTATATTCCTGGCTAAGGGCAGTTTCGCAGAGGCCTGGTGGGTGCTTGGTAGACGTGGTTTGAAGCCTGCCTGCAGGAAGGAAACAAGGAACAGCTGATGGGAACTTAGTAGAGATCAGGAAGCCAGAGGTGCTGTGAGCAAAGAGCAGTATAAAGTTATGTGTCCCCTGTGGAGCCTTTGTGGTGCAGTGGTTAAGAACTTGCCTGCTACCAAAAGGTTGGCAGTTCAAATCCACCAGCTGCTCCTTGGAAGCCACATAGGGCAGTTCTACTCTGTCTTATGGGGTCACTATGAGTCAGAATCAACTCAGTAGCAAGGGGTTTTATTTTGTTTTTCTGCCCTGTATGGAGTGGCTTTGCAGTCAGAGAGGTCTGGTTCAGGTGCTGTCCCATTACTTACTAACTGTGTCCTCCTGGGCACACCACTAACTCTCTGAGCCTAGGGTTGGAGACATGGAAATTGAGTACAATGATTAGGAACCATCTTGTGGGGGGCTCTGAAGATGATAGTGAATGCAGGTAAAGAACTTACACATATTGGGTGGTTATTACTTTGATGAACCCACACTAGCGTGGCTGGTTGAGGCAACTCCCAAGCCAAACTTCCCCTACTGAGTGGACCCCCTCCCCTGGATTTGGCCACTCTAGGACTTGGGGTACACAGCAGCCCTGTCATCTAAGTTCCCAAGGGCAGCGCCTATCAGCTCAAGTTGTGTTTTCTTGAGATTTCATGACATCTTCTAGAATCAGTACACCCTGTTGCTTTTAGTTGTAAGCACGTACCTCCAAAGACTCGTATCCACCTTAGAACTATAAATGCTCTAATGGCAATAACTGGGCAGCCTCAATCATGACCAAATGTGATTACACTCCACATAAAAATATAAAAGCTTATTTCAGCCAGGGCTCCCTGGGGGCCTGTTGCCTGCACTGTTATTGAAAATCCCACATTTCTAACTCTGTGAGCCCTGAGCCCTGATGTAAGAGCCCAGCGAGGCTGAATCCCGAGGACGGTTGGAAAGCCCCAGGGGACCCAGGGGGCCAGACTCAAACCTCCCCCATCTCCACATGCTGGGGCCACGAGACACTACTTTATTCTCTGGTAACTCCTCTCCGCCCGAACTTC
The DNA here is from genome assembly GCF_000243295.1 of Trichechus manatus latirostris. Lineage (NCBI taxonomy): Eukaryota > Metazoa > Chordata > Mammalia > Sirenia > Trichechidae > Trichechus > Trichechus manatus. The sequence goes on along the minus strand of NW_004443989.1, from coordinate 3,420,039 downwards.
TCACGCAGGAGAAGCGGGGCGTGCCTCTCGCTTTGCTCCCCGACAGAATGTACGGCTGAGGTTGAAGGGAGCTGGCCTGTGAGTTCCCTGCTGTGTCTTCAAGGGTCCTGGTTCCTGACCGAATTTATGAATGGCTCTGCCTCCTTGGGGGACACCTGTCCCTTCTCACACCTGACTTTCTCACAGCCCTGCTTCCTTTTGCCCCTGCCAACCTCTTGGGTCTCACCTTTCTGCCCACCCACAATCCGAGATCTAGCCACAGTTAACCACCACCAGTCCTCCCAAGCACCACGCTGTCTACTGGCCCCCACTCAGACTTGCCCCTCTGCTGGGGACACTCATCCCATTCTTCTTCACTCACTCCCATGCATTCCTAGGTATCAGCCTAGACATCAGGTTTTCCCTGTAGATGACTTCCTTGCCCCAAAGGCTAGCTTGACTCTCCCTTTTTTGCATCACCAGAGGCCTCCTGAATCATCCTGATGGGCCAGCACCTCATCATCTGCTCATGTCTTTGGATGAATATCTAGACACTCAGTACCTGAGGTCCCCAACAACATGTTCTTTCTCTCCCCAGGGCATGGCAGAGTGGCTGACTCATGGTGTTCTTGATGATTATTGGCTGAAGGGATTGATAAATGCTAAGAGAATAACAAGTCTTTATAAAGTTAGAGACAAAGGGGAGGGAAAAAGAGAGGAAGGCATACAGCTCCATCAGTGTGATGATAAATACCCTGAAAAGTAGTTTTACAAGTATTGTGTCATTTAATCTCTACAACTACCATGAAGGGGCAGATTATCCAATGGGCAAGGTAAGCAGGTGCTTACCTTGCTTACCTGATCATCTGTAGTGAACAATTTCACATTTTTTCACCACATCAAAGATTCTGCTTCTAGGTATGGCTGGCATCTGTCTCTCTCCCAACCCCACAGCACCTTCCTACAGAATCAAAACCTCTTTTCAAATTTATGATCCTGACAGGGACGTATGACCCAGTGAGCAAGTTGGGTCATCCATCTGTGCCACCATGTGAGAAAGCCAGTATCCCCACTCCTCCCACCTCCTCTTTTCTACATGAAAACAAAGCAGGCAGGGAAATTAACTTGATCGGTGCTACATACATAGTGAGTGGGCAGGGTCAGGGTTTTAATCTAGATTTGTTAGACTCTGTAGTGTTGTCCTAGAGCTGCCATAACAAAATACCAAAAACTATGTGGCTTAAAAAGATGGACATTTATTTTCTCACAGTTCTAGAGGCCAGAAATTTGAATTCAGAGTGTTGGCAGGGCTGTGGTCTCCCTGAAGGCTCTAGGGTAAGATCCTTCCTTGCTTGTTCCAGCTTCTTGTAGCCCCAGGTGTTTCTTGGCTTGTGGCAGCATCATTCCAGTCTCTCCCTCCATGTCTGTGATGGTTAAGATTGTGTCAGCTTGGCTGGGTCATGGTTCTCAGTGGTTTAACAGTTGTATGATGTTGTGATCACCCCCATGATGGGATTTGCTGTGAGTAGCCAGTCAGTTGAAAGGGAGTTTCCTTGGGCGTGTGGCCTACATGGAATATAAGTGGACATTCTGGCAAGGCTCGTGGGCTTTTGATCCCTCTGGGTTCTGCAGCTGGCCTCCAGTTCTTGGGACTTTAGTCAGCAGCTTACCTGCAGTCTTGCTTGCTGATCTTGGGATTCTTCGATTTTCTAAGCCTGTGAGCAACAGCCCTGCTCTCTGACCTGCTGATCTTAGGTTCTCCAGCCCCTGGGACTACATGAATCAGGAGAAGCCTCTATCCTGACCCATGGACTTGGGATATTCCAGCCTCTACAACCACATGAGCCATTTCCTTGATATAAATCTCTCTATATGTATTTATATGCTTTGCTTCTCTAGAGAACCTAGCCTAAAACAGTGTCTCTTCTCTTTTTCTAACAAGGACACCAGTGATAAAGAGATTAAGGCCAACCCTAAGACCTTCCCTGGGTGGTGCAATCAGTTTTCCATCGGCTGCTAACCTAAAGACTGGAGGCTTGAACCCACCCAGTGGCTCTGCGGAAGAAAGGTCTGGTGAACTGCTTCTATAAGGATTACAGCCAAGAAAACCTTATGGGGCAGTTCTACTCTGTAACATGTGGGGCTGCCACGAGTCAGAATTGACTCCATGGCAACTTTTTTTTTGGGGTGGTGTGGGGAGGTGGTCTAATGACCTCATCTTAACCAATTACATCTGCAAAAAGTCTATTTCCAGATAAGGTCACATTTACAGGTATTAGGGGTTAGAACTTCAACATATTTTTTTTTTTTGGCAGGGACATAATTCAACCCATAAAAAACTCTAAATTCAAAATCACAGCAAGGTCAGGATATGAGAAACCTAAGGAGTAAAATTCTAAGACATATTTCTAGAGAGCGTGATAGTGGAAAAGGCAGTGAACTAGAAGTCGTGGTTCTCTGTTCTGCTAGCAACACCTTGACAGGCCTGGACAAATAACCCCTCCCCTCCATGATCTGGGCCTCAGTTTCCTCATCTGAAATGAAGGGACTGGAGAAGTGTGAGTTTGGATTAGGTGATTTCAGTGCCCTTGTTGTTGTTAGGTGCCATCGAGTTGATTCTGACTCATAGCTACCCCACGTGACAAAGCAGAGTTGCTCCATAGGGTTTTCTTGGCCGTAATCTATCTTTATGGAGGCAGATCACCACATCTTTTCTCTTGCAGAGCCGCTGGGTGAGTTTGAACCACTGACCTTTTGGTTAGCAGGCCAGCACTTAGCTGTTGTGCCATAGTGCCCTTACATCTCCAAAAATATTCTAGAATTATACACAACTTAGGAAAAAACATGTATTTTGAAATTCAGTGATTGAGGCAATAGCTGTCAGCGTTAGATTTTGCTCTATTCCTTAAAAAGAGATGACAAAACAATATGTCTGTGTCTTGTTTGGATGTTTGTGTATGTGTAAGTATGTATGTTCACATGTGTATGAGCTCATGATCTGAAAAATGGCAAAAGTGGCTACTTTTTAAAGACCACTGCCCCCACTCAAAATTCTTAAGAAATAAACAACCTGTTGATAGTGCGGCCGCTATGGGTACTGTCCGTGTATTTGTTCTGATTCTGCCCTGGGTTCCCGTGCAATTCTTCTCTAATTCAAGGAGACAATCAGTTCAGCATGAAAAGTTATGAGTCATGAAGGGCAGGAGATGTTGCAGGCCAGAATTGAGACCAACATGTTGACAGTACCTAACAAAGAGAAAACACTAGCGGGTGCCAGTAGTCCCACCTCTATGCGTGGTGTAATAAGAGTGGCAGTTGTAGTTTCCACAAATCTATAGGCTAAATAAATGCTTAGCAAGTTGTACATGGTTTATTCTGCAAGGTAGTTTCCTTCTAATAGAGGAACTACATTGTTTGTTCCATCATTCAAAACACACACACACATACACACTCCAGCAATGTGCTGGGCACTGTACTTGGCAATGGTGAGCAGTCCTTGCTCTCATGGAGTTTATAATCTAGCTGGGGAGTGTGTTAGAGAGAATAAAGGTCCCCCAAAGATGTCCATGTCCTAATCCCCAGAACCTGTGACTATGATACCTTACATGGCAAAAGGGACTTTGCAGATGTGAAGGATCTTGAGATGGAAAAATTATCCTGGATTATCCAAGTGGGTCCAAAGTAATTACAGGGTCCTTAAAAGATGGAAGAGGGAGGCAGAAGAGTCAGGAGGCTTTGAAGATGGGGGAAGGGGCCATGAGCCAAGGAATGCAGATGGCCTCTAGAAACTGGAAAAGGAAAGGACACAAACTCTCCTCTAGAGACTCCAGAAGGAACACAGCCCTGCTGGCATCTTGACTTGAGCCCAATGAGAGATTTTGGTCTTGTGACCTTCAGAATTCTAAGATACTTACATTTGTGTTGTTTTAAGCTATTAGGTTTGGGGTAACTTGTTAAACAGCATTAGGAAACAAATATAGAGCGAGAAAGAGACCTTAATCAAGCAATCAGAGAACTAAATATAATTGTACAATGTGAGCATTGATAGGAAGGAAGAGAACAGAACGATGTGAGAAGGGCCAAATAGTGAGCCGAAAAGCCAGGGATCAGGGAGGCTTCCCTGAGGGAAAAGGATGTTGGCGTCTCAGAGAAGGTGCAGGCAGGGAGGAAATTCCATGAAGTGTATATTCTCCATGTGAGGAGGGCCCCAAGCAGGGAAGGAGTATGGCTCAGTTTGGGAAGTGAGGGAAGACCAGACAGACTGGATCACAGGGTATCAAGAGAAAATGGTGCAAACTCAGCCTGGACTGTGAGTCTGGGGCTGGACCATGCAGGGTCTTTGTGAGCTGGCTTAGGGATTTGAGTTCTTAATTTATGATACATGGGAATATTTTGAATGGTTTTAAGCCATAGCGAGACTTGCTCAGAGGTGTACTTGAGAACCGTGCCGTCCCATTCAGTAGGCACTCATTATGTGTGGCTATGTCAATTTAATGAACAAAAATTAGATCGTGTTTAAAACTTAGCTCCTTAGTCACACTAACTGCATTTCACATGCTCACTAGCCCATGTGGCTAGTGACTATCCCATAGGACAGCACAGATACAGAACATTTTCCGCACTGAGAAAGTTCTATTGGACAGTGCTGTTTTAGAAGGAACACCCAGACTGCAGAGCATGAACTGGAGAGGGAGGTAAGATTGGGAGGCCAGTTAGGAAAAAGCTGCCCAATATTCCTAGTGAGATTCAATGATAGTTCAACCTCAGATGGTGGCAGTGGGGATGGGCATAAGTGAATAGATTTGAAGGCTCTTTAGGAGCTAACTATGGATTTCGATACTCAGATATTAGCAAGTTTCAGCTGCACTTTGGCCCATCATTAGATGTGTTACCTAAAACGAGTTTAAGTTCTCTGAGCCTCAATCTTCTCACCTGTGTGGGGTAATACCTACTTCAAAAGGGATATCTTAGTGTAAAACTAATGGCAGAATGGGCGTTCAATAGAGGGTATGTCTGACACCTTTTATACATGTCCAACTTAAAAACAGTCTTTTGGATGCTGGTAAGAAGTGGGAACTCATCCAGGTGGAGTCACTCCTGAATTGTAAACACTTGCTGAACTGTCTTGCTCTGGAGTGGAGCCTTATCAGAGTATCTCCTATTTAGCTGGTCAAGCCCTTACTCTAGAACTACCCTTTGGAGTAAAGGTCATGGAGAAAGGTACAGAGGGTAAAAGGCATATGCAGAAAATGAGCAATACCATCCCCACCATGACAGCAGGGTGCCCAAATGGAGCTATTTTGTAGTTAGAATACCATGGAGGACCACACCAGGAGAGCGAGCTTGGAGGAGGCAAGGAGAAGAGCGTGCCATCCGTGTAGAGAGGATAATTGAATCCATGGGAGGTCGACTGGGGCTCATTTCACACGGAACTGCACAATAGCACATGGCTCGCTCAAAGACAGTATGGGCCTTCAAAGCGAACCGCTAAGGGGAGCACATTTCTATATTAAGGGCACAACATACCCTAAGTGAGACACACTGTTATGCCTCTTCTTCCCAGCCACAGCCTGGAAATAGCCATAAAAGAAATGAAGTGTATTTGCCTTGTTAACACAATTTGTATTACATATTCATAAACCATTTTGTGAAACTGCAAGGGAAAGATTCAATTGTCTTGGAAGCTGATAATGGCCAAACAGCCATACAGAAAGCAGGCAGCATGTTATGGAATTAGCTGCACAATGAATGAAATGCAACGCCTATAATAAACCCATTCAGATATAAATTATGGCAGAGTAGATGCAATGTTTGTTAAGCAATAAAGCTTGCCACCCTACATGGGAAATTGAATGAGATTTATCATAAACTGTGGTGGAGAATGTACTATGAATCTGACTCTGCAAGCTGGGCTTAATCAAACCAATCTAGACAGCAGGCTTCCAGGAACAGGAAACCGAAAGAATATGATAGCGGTGGGTCCAAAGGGCATTTGTACATTTTGACTCTAAATACCCTTGGTCTCAAGTGATTCGAAAGAGGACATTTGTATTTTGCAAAATTTTGTTTTGATTTTTCCTTTGAGAATTACCAAAATGTCTTGGGCTCTGGACATACCAAATTTGTCCAAAAACTGGCTTCTTGGTTTGACAAGGCAATAACTGAATTCAGGGACAGGGAATTTGTCCAAGAGACACTGGGCTCTTGGTTTCCCTTGGAAGTGGTTGAGGTTGTTGGTCCCTAGTGAGGCAGCTGGCTTGTAGACTTCTGCTCTTGGATGTTTTACTGGATTGGTAAAGTATGTGTGGCTCATTTTCTCAGAAGGCCTCTCTTAAATCTTCCACATGTAGGGCTAACTAATATGAGGGCTCATTGTGTATTATCTCCTGTAGTTGGGAGCTAGGGTTTGTCTCAGACTCTACTTTCTGGGAAAAATAAAATGAAACCAAATAAAATAAAACAAGAATTAACCCAGCATGATGTAGGCTTTCTGGTATTGTTACTCAAGAATAACTGCAAATATTTTGTGGCTTTACAAGTTGAAGTCAATGTTTTTAGTGTATTGAGAACAATGAAAAATACCTTAGGAATGTATTATAGTCCCTGAGTTGGATTAAGAGTGTTCAGAAGCCAGAAAGAATTTTCTGACTGCTAATAACATTACCCTGCAATCTAATGAAATAATCTCCCTAAAGCCAAGTTTATGGCATAAGCTGATTTCCCGTTTGCTGTTAAAAATAAACAAATATCCTCTTAGGTCAGCTGGTCACTTAGTCCATATACCATTCCACTCTGCTTCAGATAGCAAAATCGTATGACTAATGGGCTAGTTATGAAGTTTTGGAAATACAGATTGTTACCAATCTTCAGTGAAGTAACTAGAGGATTTGAATTTGACAAGTTTCAACACACTCCCAAAGAATCCTTATAAAGCACACATTCGGAGTTATTGCTGATGACTTCAACTACACCATCCTCACTGTGTCTTCATAGTATGGATATATACATACATAAATATATATACATGTACACACATATATAGGTATACATGTGTATATATACTCAATGTATATGTGTATATATGTATACAAGTATGTATACACTATGTATGTGTATGTATATGTATGTGTATATATATATGTGTGTGTGTATATATATACACACACACATATGAATCCACTGGAAAAGCTAGGGATGAACAAAATGACTTGAAAAATAAGAAATTAGATTCTAAAAAAATTGACAAGATACCTCTTTCCCTCTCCTCATTAAATTCCAGTCACCATTCTGTAAGATGAAATAATTGCAAAATGTTTGGAAAGGTAGCCACGGCATTTCAGTAACAAGGTACTGGAATAGAAAATATAGATAAAAACGTCCCTCAACATCTTATCCAGGCACACAGTGCCAACAGCCTGCATTTGTATGACTATTTTCTTCAGTGCTATTATCTCATTTACTTCTCACGAAGAAAGTATAGAGCAGGATTCACTATTGCCATTTTATAGGTTAGGGAATCCAGGGAGCTGTACTTAAAGTGACTGAGCAGATTGGAGTTAGTTTGTCCTACATAACAAGAAGTCTCGTGGTGAGCCTTTCAGAGTAGAATATGCAAACAAATCCCTAGACCCTTTCTCTACCTCCACGCTACCATCCTGTAGACTTTACAGGTAAAAAAAGGAGAAGTGCAAAGGGTGAATTGCCACACCACTGAGTATGTCCTTTTATATCACCAAAGCCAAAATTGTCCCAACTGACTTCCACTTCTATTGATCAGAACTGTTACTTGGCCACTCCTAGCTGGGAAGTGGCTAGAGGGAGGAGGCCTGTGGAAAGAATTGGGTCAACCAACCAACAGAGCCCAACACACTTAGAAATGTTTAATGATTTACACAAGCTCATAGCTTTTACTTGTTAACTGAAGAACAGGAAATCATGGACTTAAACTTCATAGTGGGTGTTCTTTTCACTACACCTAGCTATCTGAATTATAATAGAAACATTTTTCTTTCTTTCAGCTCAAAATTATACCTCTCAATTATATCTCTGTTAAAGCAAGGAAGTTTTAGGAGCTGAGTAATATTATGCATGAGTTAAATGTAACTCTGAGTTTGCCAGATTGCCGCCTTCTGTCGAATAGAGATTACGCTGAACTTGATATGAATTGGACATACCCACGTACTGAAGGTTCCCAGGGCTTGGTTTAGAATTCCGAATTGGTTTAGCCAACATGGATACTTTAGCACAATTTCTGAACCATTTGGCTTTTATGGGAAGACTAGGTGAGGCAGATATTAGGGCTGATTTTTAAAGCCTTCTAAGCACTAGGGGCTCTACTTCCAGTTGAAAACTCTAACGTGCATCATAGATCTCACTGAAGTGGGCTTTATAAAGTTTCACTGTCATGTGCATTCTAGTGCCTCATCAAGAGATGAGTTAACCAGTAACTAGGAGATCAACTTTCCCTCACCTAGAGAAGGATTAGAACTTGAGCTTGAGTTTCAAAGTTTGGGAAAAAGATAGAGTATGATTTCCTTCACAAACCTCTTTATATCAAGCAACCACCATCTTGAGTATGGGCACAGCCAATTTGGTATGGATACCATTCAATTTCCCTGATTCAATGTGGCCGTGTCACACAGCACAAACTCTTCCTTGCAGCATGTGTTTGGGAGGAAAGGAGAGAAAGGAGCTTAAAAAATAAAACATGTAGGTTAGGCACTTGCCTTTTAGATAATCTTCAGGGAAATTGGGGAACAAAATGTTTTGTCCCATATCTGGCTCATCAACACTCCTTCTGGAGCCCAGGGACTCTGTTTAATAGCATTTGGTTAAGGTAGGAACTTTTTCAGTGTTCCCGTTATCTATTGCTGTGCAATAAACCACCCTACAGTTTAGTAACTTAAAACAGCTTAGAGTTCTACAGTTTCAGCAAGGTTTGATGGGGGTGGCTTTTCTATGTTCCACATGGTGTTGCTGTCACGTAACTGGCTTTATCTGGGAGCTCAGGTGGGGTGGCTGAGGGATGGCTGTTCCTCTCTCTGTCTCCACATGAGACTTCTTTTCAGCTTCTTTAAATGGCAGCTGGATCCCAAAAGAATGAAAGGGGAGACTGCCAGTCGTCTTAAGGCCTAGGTTCTGGAACTATAATCCAGCCTGGATTCCAGGAGAGGGGAAATACACCCCAAATCTTGATGTGAACAGTGTCGTGGACACACAGGGATGGAGAAATCAGTGGCAGCCATTTTTACAACCAATCTATACACCCAGCATCATCTCTCTTTAAAGACTTTATCCATTCTTCTGAGAAATCATCATTTCTGTCCCAGCAAACTGTGCATCCCTCAGACGGACAAGCAACATAGTGTAGAGAGGTTCAGAGCAAGGGCTTTAGAGTTGGATTTATGGGTTGTAGGCCTGGATCTCCCACTTGCTTCTATCAAATATTGGTCAAGTTACTCAGTGTCTTTGGGACTCAGTATTATGCATGGTAGAATGAAGACACTAGAGGTGCCCTATTCATAGGATATTTGGAGTATCTTACAGAGTTAATCCTTGTAAAACATTTAGGGTGATGCCTGGCACAAAGTCAGTACTCAATAATGTGGGTTCACACCTGCATCCTTCTCTGTCCTGTGATCTTCGGAGGATGGGACCCTGTACGGATTAGAAGGTTGGAATGCTGTAGGTACTCAGTAAATACACGGTAAATGAATAAATGATGACCCAGGGCTGTCACTGTCTTTAATTGTGCCCAACTGAAGGCAAATATCTTTTTTTCAAAAAATACAGAATTGGGGCAGCATATGTCCCATATGCCAGAGGCATTTGGCACTTACCTGTTCATTCATTCATTCAACAAATACATATGGAGCACCTATAATGAGCTAGGCTGTCTGTTAAGTTCTGGAGCTAGCATGGTGAATAGGCCATTCATGCTCCCTGCCTTCATAGTACTTACAGTCTAGTAAGAAGAGACAAAAAATAAACGCAAGTAGAGAAGATAATGTTAGATTGTAATATGTGTTTTAAAGAAAATATACCATTATATGAAGTGTCTGGTTAAACCAGGGGTGGGAGGGGATACAACTTCCAGTTGGTTAATCAGTGAAAGCTTCTGAGAGGTTAGAATTTCTGCAGAGAACAAAAGGAGGAGAAAATGTTAATCATTTGGAGATCTGCAGATAGAGTGTTCCGGGAAGAGAGAGGAGCAAGAACAAAGGCCTGTGGTAGAAATGAGTGTGGTGGGTTCAGAATCCCTGTGTGTCTAGATCCTGGTGAGATCATGAAGCAAGGGAGGAAATGTAGGCAGGGGCTAAGTGATGCAGTGTCTTTAATTCACATTTTACTCTAAACGCAATGGAATGCCATGGAAGGGATTTAAACAAGAAAGATGAAAATAGTTTCCATTCCTTGGATTTCATCCTTATATTATTTTGTTGCTGATAACCCCCCAACATAGCCATCATCTACATACATGGAAGTTGGGAAATCTTGTTCTTTTAAAGGTGTATGTGTGTAAGTATGTGATAGTGGTGGTGATCTGGTGGAGGGAGGGGATCCTCTTCCATCAGCCTTGGAAATAAATTGATATCCCTGAGCCAAATCAGGATTGTTCAAATTATTTTTGTACCAACAATGAAATTATGATGATCCGTAACAATGGTGGCCATTTATTTCATTGTCACTATGTACTATGTACCAAGGCACCGTTAAGTGCTTTACAAACATTATCATGTTTGATTCTCACAGAAACACAAGAGATCAGTGCCATTGGTTCTTCAAAGTTAAGTGCCTTCCCAAGGTTGCCCACTGGAGATCTGAGTCCAAATCTCTGGGCTTTCTTTCAACAGCATGTTTCAAAGTTCTGCTCATCTGCACCCCCACCCCAGACAGTGCAGATAGATGGAGAATGAAACTCAATAATAAGTTACAAGATGTTCTCTAGAACTTGCTGAAATCATAGGGTGGGAGGGCTGCACTGGTTTCTCAACAATGCTCCTAATGAGCAATTTAGCGATGAGCGGTGCACATGTGTGGGGGAGTCTGAAGCAGAGTCTGCCTTCAGCACACATTTGTATCATTGTTTGGCATCTGTATACAACTTGAGATTTCCAAAATGTTACCCAAGGAAGTGGATGAATGGCATTTCTCCAACTTTATAGATTAGGGGATGAGGCAAGCTAAACACTGGCCTCAAGTCACACAGCAAGATGATGAATGCTTCTGAGGCCCAAATGCAGAAGTAGTGTTCCATGACCTTCCATGTAAATATTAAGTGATTGGACCTTCAGCTGAGTTCAGTATTTCCAGGAAAGGTTTGCTGGGTCATATACTTCATCAATACCTCTTTAATGTATTGAACAAACACATTAAATGCCTACTAGTTCTCACTCAGGCACTCTACTAGGTGAGGGGAAGGTAGAGGTGAGTAAGATATGGTTCCCTACCCACAAAGAGCTGTTACCTCTTTCTACTTGGACATCTGTACTCCTTCAACCTCAGTGTGTCCCAGCCCAATCCAGTAGAGGCTAAGGATGTGACTCTAATATAAGACTAATCAAAAAACCCCTTGTCGTCAAGTCAATTTCGGCTCATAGTGACCCTATAGGACGGAGTAGAACTGGCCCATAGGGTTTCCAAGGCTGTAATCTTTACAAAAGCAGCTCACCAGCTCTTTCTCCTGCAGAGTGGCTGATAGGTTTGAACTGCTGACCTTTCGGTTAGCAGTTGAGAGCCTATCCACTGTGCCACCAGGACTCCCTTTGATATAAGACTGCTTGGGTTCAATTCTGGGCTCTGGTACTTCTTAGATGTGTGACCTTGGGCTAGTATCTTAATTATTCTGCCCCTCAGTTTTCTCACCTATAAAGCTGTGAGATTTGTAGTACATAAGTAAAAGAACTATTACGCAAATAAAATGATGCAATACAGTGTTTCCCGAAGTTCCTTGATAATAAACGTCACCTGGGGTGCTTTTTAAAAACATAGCTTCCAGACGTTTCCCTTGGAAATTCTGGCACAGTGGCTTTAGGGCCCAGCATCTTGTGTTTATCATTTCTTTTTACATTATTCCTGGTGATAATTGTCATTAGAATAATCTGGGAAACTCTGATATAATGCACATAAAGCAGTGATTGTCAACCTTGGCTGCACATTGAAGTTGCCTGGAGAGTTTTAAAAATACGGGTGCCTGGGTCTCACTCAAGAGATTCTGATTTAATAGGTTCAGGTGTAAATTGGGAAGTATACAGGCTCTCCAGGTGTTTGTAACATGTGAGCAAGTTTGAAAATCCCAGATACAAAGCATTTTAGCACAGTGCCTGGCACAAAGTAATGGACAATAAATATGTGTCATTATCATCATTTTCATCATTTTTCTCTTCCCTCAATGAGATAAGAAACGCATAATTAAGAAGGAAATTGAGAATGTCATCTCACATGTAAGAAGTGTGAAAAGATCCATTCTGAACTCTATAACACTTAATATTTCATTATAACATTTAGACTATCTCATGGTCTCTAAACTTTAAAAAAAATTGGTTTATCTTTTTTCTTCTTGACTGTAAGCTCTATCCAGAGCAAGATTGTGTTTTTGTTTTTATTACCCCCACCAAAGATTTTCCCAATCCCTTGCGCGTATATCAAGTACTAAATAACTATTTATTCAATAAATTAGATAAATGCATTTATCAAGGAATTGAAGAGACGAAGTAATTCTGGAATGGTGATGAGTGACAGAATTTGAGACAGTTGGAGAATATGTGAGTGACACTTGAAGAATCTTTCAATTTTGCCAAGTGGAATGGAAGAGGACATTCTGGTAGAACAATCATCTTGGTTGCTATGAGGAGGAAAGATTGCAGAGGGGATGAAACAGGAGTTAAGGAGAACAGTCAGGAGGTTCTTACCCAAGTCTTTCCTTTTCAAATAGAGAGAGTGACATACATGCTTACCACAAACAAAACCAGCCCTGGAGTCAGTACACAAAGTGCATTAGGGCATGTACTGCATCCTCATCCCCTGGATAGAGGCGTTCCCCAAATGTGGATCTGAATGCTCTGGCCAACACAAAGCAAGGTACACTACTGACAAAGGAGACGAAAGACAATTAGACTGGTCACTTAGAATATATCCAGTTACTGCTGCTAGTGAAACCAGAGAGCAGAACTCCCTGAGGTTCTCAAAGTAAGAAACCCATGCAGAGTGCTGAATGTTGCTCCAGCAGAGAAAACAGCAAGGAGTCTGCAGTACCACTTCCAGAATGGTCCTTAATAAAGGGAACCTCGCCAATATGGAAAGCTCCATCTTAACCCTGCAGTATGTACTTTCAGGATTTGGACACTCAATATTAATTTTTTAAAAATGTTTTTATTATTATATGCCACCCCAAAAGTAAATGATGGGTCACTTCCTACTATGTTTCACTTTATTTCCAGTGCTGGACTATAAGGCTGGGCTTTTAAGTATGTATATTGTAATTTCTTGCTGTCATATCTTAAGCATTTATAATGAAATGTCAATAGCTGCTGTGGTATATTGATAGGAATCTTCCTAATGATATATTAAATGGGAAAGTGACATTTCAACCTTGCTCCCTTGATGGTTTTATGCTGTTTTTAAAATTCTTTGAAACTTTTTCTATAGAATCACAGGTTCTCATGTTTAAAAAAGTTGCTTAAACCTTACCTAAGGAGCCCTGGTGTCTCAATGGTTAAACACTTGGCTGCTAACTGACAGGTCATTGGTTCAAACCCACCATCCACTCCATGATGTGGCAATCCAGAAAGATGTGGTGATATGCTCCCATGAAAATTACGGCCTTGAAAACCCTATGGGACAGTTCTACTCTGTCCTACAGAGTCGCTATTAGTCAGAATCAACTTGACAGCAATGAGACTTTTTTTTTTTAAGCTTATCTAGCTAGTAACCTCTTTCCTTTCTCTTCCCACCACTTCCCAGCCACAAGATGTTGCAAACTTAGCTTGAATATGGCTCCTCACACTCCAGATGCCACCACCATCATTGTTCTCTGAGAGTAACATCAGTGAGGTGAAGGGGAAGAGGAGGCAATGAATTAATCATAATTAAGCACCTGCTGTATGTCAGACACTCTATACATCACCTAATTTGAACTAGACAATATACTCAGTGGCATGCATTATTCTCCCAGTTTAACAAGGAGAGGAACTGGGGTTTACATACATCAAACAATGTGTCCAAGTTTAGCAAATGAGTGTTAAAGAAAAAATTTGATCTCAAATCTGACTTTAGTACCTAAGCTCTGTTCATGGTAATATACATTTCCAAGGATAAACCTGAAAACATAGGTGTAGCATATTTCAATTTCAGGTAGGATGATGTACACACTCTCTATTCTGTCTCTTCCTTGATATAAAACCTTGATAGAATGAGAAGACTCTGAAAGTAAACAGTAGCAAGCAAACTGGGGAAGAAGACCAGAACTTTGCTCTGTGAAAGACATTGCTAGAGAATGAAAACATTAGCTACAGATTAGGAGAAAATATTTGCAAATCACATGTATGACAAAGGACTTATATTCAGAATATGTAAGAATTCTCAAAACTCAACAGCAAGAAAGCAAATAACCTAATTTAAAAATGGGCAACAAATTTGAACAGATATGTCACCAAAGAGGGTATACAGAAGGTAAATAGCACATGACAAGGTGTTCAGTCGTTAGCAGTTAGGGAAATGACAAGTTAAAGCTACAGTGAGATACCATTACACACTTAGTAGAGTGGCTAAAATAAAAAATGCTGACAATACCAAGTGATGACGAGGATGCAGAGCAACTTGAACTCTCTTACACCATTGGTGGGAATGTAAACTGGTACAACCGCTCTGGAAAATAGTTTGGTATTTTTGTCATAAAGTTAAACACACACTTACCGTATGACCCAGCAATCCCACTCCTGGGTATATACCCTAGAGAAATGAAAACTTATGTTTTCACAAAACCTGTACCCAAATATTTATAACAGATCTACTCATAATTGTCAAAAATTGGAAACAACCCAAATGTCCTTCAGTGGGCGAATGGATAAACAAAATGTGTTATATCCATCCAGTGGAATACGCTCAGCAATAGAAAGGAATGAACTATTGATGCGTACAACAACTTGGATAAATCTCAAAGGCATTATGCTAAGTGGAAAAAGCCAATCTCACAAGGTTACGTTCTATATGATTTCACTTATATCATGTAGAAAAGACAAAACTACTTCAAAAAAACAGAACAGATCAGTGGTTATTAGGTGTTAAGGATGGGGGAAGTGTGTGACTACAAAACGCTAGCATGAGGGTTTTTTTTTTTTTTTTTTTGCGAGGAGGAGTGATGAAACTGTTTTGAAGCTTGAATGTGGTGGTAGTCACATGAGTCTATGCATGTGTTAAAATTCATAGTACTAAACCAAAACAACAACAACAAAAAAAAAAACAGTCAATCTTACTGGATGCTCATCTAAAACTTAAAAAAAATAAGTGCAGCAATCATTTCTTTTTAAATATTTATTTTTAATTACAAATTAATTTTCTAAATGAATTCTCATTGCAAAAATTAAAATAGCAAACACGCAGATAAAGTCCCTCTGCCACCTTAGCTAAAACTGACAATCTCACAGTTCTTATCAGTTCTGTCAAAGCGTAAAAATAACAAGAACTCTGTAAGGACAAAATGATAGAGTTTTATTGTGGATTTGTTACAGCCAAAGCTGGGCAAACCGTTGGTAAAATACCAAGTGCTGTGAAGTCTGAAAGGAGAGAGGGGTTTTAATACAGGAAAACTGGGGGTTACACATAAGTCACAAGTAAACCTTTCATAATGTCAGTTAATCACAAGACTTTCTGGGGGAAACTGCGTAAGCAATTTTCTGAAAACAATCTTCTATAAACATCTTTTTGGGGGACATTCTTGTCTCTCTTTCTGGTAAATTATTATCATTTGCCTAACTATAAACCACAACATTGTCATACATTAGTTACGAGTATTCTTTGAGAATAGAACATTTCTATCACAGTTTTGAGTAAGCATAACCACACAGTTGCTTATTCAAGGTGGAGGGGTACACATATTTTGAATTTGATTCAGACCTGTGTCAGTCATTTAGTCATGCCAGGCACCTCAGTTTTAAGGTGCGCTTGACACAGTTCATATAGGTTCTTCTAAAATAGAAATGATTTCTGATGTTTGGAATTTTATCTCAAAAGCTCAACTCCTTAATTATAAAATAAATGAAAGTAAACAGAGAAAAGCTGCCCAAGCATTTAAATATGCGGAAAAGATTGGCACAAGTGTGTGATAATGCCATTGCTATAACATAAACACGTGTCCATCTATGTTCACGGAGCCCATTTCTTTTATTATTTTCTACTACCATCCACCACATTTACTCACACTCCTAGAGTGTTATGTTATACTACTCCTTTTACATGACTTATTTCATTCCTTTTAAGCTTTCCCATCTAAAATCTCCCCCATCAATCATGGGCTATCACAAAATCAGTCTTAGGTCGTATGTTATGTACAGATACTCAACAGATGCAAAATTACAACAGAAACAAATCACTTCCTTTTGATCTGCTAGTCCCTTCTGCTTTCCCTTGGCCTTCGTGTCTCTGATATTTTCCATGCCATCTTTAACCTAGTGCCTCCAGCTAAATAAATGGAATTCCTGTATTTCTGCCTTCAAGCTTTAGCACCATTTCCCAGATTCTGACTATCTCTCCTGTTTTAGTGTGGGGTCATTTCAGACTGAGCTGGTAATGCTCCCTCAGTTTGGCCCAACTTTGGAAACTTATCTGTTTGGACAAATCATCTGCTAATATAAAGCAAAACTTGGCCCCATAGTTAGGCATTGGACACAGTTACATTTTATTCCTGTCTTGCATATCCACATTCTGTGTTTTTTGTTTCTTGTTTGCTCGATCATAGTTGGTATCTATATGCTGCCACTAACTCAACCATATTTTAATCACATTAGTTTAATTGTCAAGTGGCAAAAAATAGATTAGTAGCTTGAAGAGTTGAACTGATATGGTTATCTTATCATCAGTGTTTGTAATGGTTCAGGTGTTGTAATTGGATTAGATTGAATATTTAGGATCTAATCCACTGAGTAGAAATTGAACTAAAACAGTCAATTTGGCCTTTTGGTTAGAGCCAGGCTCAGTTCTTATTTTTAAGCCTCACGTTTCTCAGTAGAATCACAAAACTATTTTCAATTATTATTTGTTATAATACGTGTCTTGATTTACATGAATCTTCTTTGATAAGCATTATCGTTTAACAGCCATCATCATATCCACAGATAGGAGAATAATATGCTATGTGATTCTAAGCAATATTTTTTCCAGTTCCCCAAATTCCTGTGATACTCAATATATTGCTTTTATAACAAAGCAACCCCCATCAGAGGCCATTTTATGAATAGATCTATAAAGTGATAAACTTCCTCCATGTTTTAACCTCCCCCCCTCAAAAAAAAAAAAGGAGATGCCTTCCCTATCTTGTTCACAACTATGTTTCCTATCCCCCAGGACAAGGATTACATATAGCAGGAACTCAGTAAATATCTGTTAAATGAATGGGTGATTATAAAAGTGAATAGAGGACAATTGGGTATATAACTAGGTAAGGCCAAGGAAAATTTGACCCTTGTTTAGCTTGGACAGGACACAGCAAGTAGGGAATACTAGCCTGCTACCCTGAACTCAGCCATTTGGCATCAGATATCTGTCCACACTACTTCAGAGAGGTCCTCCTTGTCAGCTAAAGGGAACAGGAGACTCTCAAATGTAAGAGATCAGCCTGTGACACTCTTGGGGTATATTCTATTCTCAGATCACATTTGAGAAAGCAAAAAAGATGACAGACAGATATGTGTAAGGTCTCAGGCAGTGTGCTGTGCCCTTTATCTGTGAGATCTTTTAAAATTCTCACAGCAGTTGTGTCAAGTTCATGATTCTATCGCTATTTTACAGGTAAGGAAACTGAGGCTCAGAGTCAGGGCCACTACAAGCCCATACAGTGACTGTTTAGACCCACGGTAGGCACAGCTCCATGGCTTGATGAATGGGGTACACTCAGGATTTCAGCTTCCACTTGCCCTTTTATCTGGGAAACTTTTTGCAGTGAGCAAATTGTACAACTGTACATGGTAGCCTGCTCAAAAAAGTCAAGAAACTTACCCACAGTCATAAGTTAGAAATAGAAGTTTAACTGACTCTGAATTTCATTTTCTTGATATTTTGACAAATTATCCGTTAAATGAGTAGAATTCATGCTGTCCTACACTGAGAATATTCAATGATCCACACTCCAAAACTAAGACTTTCAAAGATTGGATGTAACAAAATACACATAGCTGTCTTCTCCAAATTCAGCTCAGAGTGCTACTCTGACTGAGAACCTCTTTATTTTTTGCATGGTGCGATCTACTTCAGATTCCACTTCATCAAACTCCAAACCCCAGCACCACTTACCATCCCCCAACTTCAAGAGCCAAGATCAACAATACCCTTGCTTTATGTCATAGACAGGGCCTTGAAATATTGGCAGTGACATCGTGAAAACCACACAGCATGAGGAGAATTCAAAGAAAACTGATTTCCTTTCAGTAGTTCGAATAGCCGATGCTTTCCAAAAATATCTGCAGCTTTGTCTAATGCAGAGTTGTAACTCGGCTCCTAATAAAGCTTTATTTCCCCCAAGTTGTGGTGTTTAAAATTCACATGATGTAATGCAGTTAACTAATGTTGCAATTTATTTCTATTTAAGGCATTATGCAGGGGAAACATAGAAGAATAGTTTAATGGGAGTGATTCATTATGATATTAAGTATTAATCAAAACATGATGAAGTAATAATGAGCTGGATTTTCTGACCCAGGTTGGAGGTAAATTTTCCCAGAATCTTGCCCATCTCCTCATTTATCGGTAATGTCGTGCCCCTCTGAACAGCCCTTCTACTTTTGCCTTGTTGAGATTTGGGTCCATGATTCAATGCTTCTTCCCTCAGGAGTTCTGGTTAAGGGGGTATGCATATAACCAGATGGGACAAAGCTTCTATTTTATTAATAAACAGGCAAGTGTCTGGCATAGACATGCAAACTCTATGGTATAAAACAAACCCAGGGAATGTGTGTTGTTGTTGTTGTGTGACATCGAGTCAATTCTGACTCATGGCGACCCTATAGGACAGAGTAGAACTGCCCCATAGGGTTTTCTGTGTAATCATTATGGGGGCAGATTGCCAAGTCTTTCTCCCTCGGAGCAACTGGATGGGTTTGAACCACCAACCTTAAAGTTAGCAGCTGAGAGCTTAACCATTGTGCCACCAGAGCTGCATATCCAAAAACCAAAAAAAACGAACCCATTGCTGCGGAGTTGATTCCGAATCATAGCAAGTTCCATATAGCACCTGGTATTCTCAGATGGTTTCCCATCCGAATACTAACCAGGCCCGACCCTGCTTATCTTCCAAGATTGGATGAAGTAGGGCACATTCAGGATGGTATGGTCATAGACCTAATAGAAATGTGTACGTATGTTCACCAAATGACAGGTAATAAAATTTTCGGAGTACCAATTTTTGTAACAGCCAAATCTGAAAACTACATGAATTCCCATCGATAGTAGAAGGTGCCTGTGGAGGACTGGGGCATGCGACTGGCATTCAGAAAGCTGGTCTCCTTTGCCTCTCCTCCTCGCTGTCACTAGTTATAGCTGAATGCAAATTCTGATGACCAAGCACCTCACCGTCAGTGCATCCCCCATAGACTTGATTCATGCATTTCATAAATTACAAGCCATATTGTTTTGCATTTCTTTCAGAATGTATCTCTTACCTCTACTGTATTGAACTTTGAGAGACAGAGGTGAGTCTGGTTCATACAGCAGCAACATACAATAGATGACAGGTACAAGTTTGCTGCATTGAAAAGTCTGCAGGGGGATTTTCCTCCCCTTTCTCATCTGCCCACCTCTCCGCAACCTAACTAGGTGGCCAGACACCCTGATTTGCCTGGGACAGAGGGGTGCCTTGGGATATGAGACTTCCAATGCTAAAACCAGGAAAGCCCTGGATAAACCAGGATAAGTGGTCACCCTAAATGTAACCTTTCCCCATCTTACCATTTCCTGAGCCAGCGAGTTCTCAGAATTAGCCAGTCCTCCAATACCTCTAAGAACTGGCTGAATTTTTGGAGGATAAATTCCCTGAAAGCCCCTCCTACATAGTTATTTCAGGTTTGGCCAAAATCATTAAAGACCTCAAAGGCCAATTACAAGGAAGGGGGCCTCTCTTCTAGCTTATCTGTCACGCAACTCATTTCCTACGTCTTGTTCATGCTTCTTCATAAGTAGAACCAAAAACAAAACAATAATCAGGTTTTGGATAAAAGAGATGAGATGAGCCAAATGCAGGGCAGCAGATGAATTACCTTGGGTAGCTATGAGGATTACATAAAAGGGTGGCCTCTAATAAGTTGAAAACAGCCAGCAAGAAGAAGCTGGGGCACCTTTGCAGGAAGAAGCTGATGAGGAGGGAGACTTGGCAACTCATCTGGCCAAGAGGCTGCACGTTCGTTTTGTGTAGAAGCCCCCAGGATGACTCTTTGTAGGCATACGGCCCTCGTTTTGTGATTGACCTATGTGCAGTTTAATCCTGACTCAATAGCTCTGTGATCCTGAGCAAACCATTCAGTACTTGAGCCTCAACTCATCGTCTGTGAAATGGGGATGATGATACCTACATCACTGAACTGATTCAAGGATGAGTAAACTAACATTTGAAAGTGCATTGAACCACATGAGATGGACTGATTTCCTTTAAATATAAGACAAATGCCATTACAACCAACTGTCCCCATTCTATTGGGAATATGGATCAGTGTCTTTCTTGAACCAAGACAGGCAGAAGTTTGGGATTAGAAATCTGTTTTGTTATATGTACTGTATTAGCTTCCTAGGGCTGCCGTAACAAAATACCATAAATTGGGTGGCTTTGAAGAACAGAAATGTACTGTGTCACAGTTCTGGAGGCTTGAAGTCCAGATCAGTGTGTTGGCCATGTTGATTACTTCTGAGGCTTTGAGGGAGAATCTGTTCCATGCATCTCTCCCAGCTTCTGGTAGCTTCAGGCATTCCTTGGCTTGCAGCTGCAGCATCACATGGCATCCTTCTCTGTTTCCCTGTCTCTGTGCATCTTCTCCTCTTTTACAAGGACACAAGTCATATAGAATTAAGACTACCCTACTCCAGTATGTCGTCATATAAACCTAAATGATAACATCTTCAAAGACCCTATTTCCAAACAGGGTCACATTCACAAGCACAGGGATTAGGACTTCCAACATAGCTTTTTTTGGGTGGGGCACAATTCAAGCCATAGCATACACCTTCATGACAACCACCAGGATTACATAAAAGAAACTTTTTATTCAGTCATATGTTTGCTTTGTATCCAGCATATGCCAGACCCTGCTCAAGTCCCCATCACTCTTTATCTGACTCAATCTTCCCCATTATGTTTATCATTGCTATTTTAGAGATTTTAAGTTCCAGAATAAAGGCTGTCATGGTCATTGATTGTATCTGGATCATCTAAGTCCAATGCCCATTCTGGATTGGTGCTTGGATTAAAAATCTACAGAATTAGTTGAATTAAGGGTAACTCTAAGGCAAAATGTGGTTTAATGTTCTGGGTGTGTAGGTGGCTTTGATGGATTGGGAGGACATGGGCATTGCCACTCAAGCAATAGCCTCTCTTGGACGAGACCAGGGTGTGGAAGACGGAAGGGGAGTTTTAATGAAGCCCAGGAAGCCTGAGAAACAACCACTGAAATGTTCAAACTGCCCTGTCTTCCTGCCCCATGTGACTCTCTCCCACATGGGGCCAAACTTTGTCTTAGGCAGAGCAAGTTGTACAGGAAAAAAATGCAGTTTTGGATTCATTGCATTGGGAAGTGTCAGTGGTCCATTTTCCCTCTTGCTATTTTGGCTTCTCTTTGTTTGATGGATCTCC
Source organism: Trichechus manatus latirostris (assembly GCF_000243295.1). Lineage (NCBI taxonomy): Eukaryota > Metazoa > Chordata > Mammalia > Sirenia > Trichechidae > Trichechus > Trichechus manatus. The sequence goes on along the minus strand of NW_004443989.1, from coordinate 3,398,015 downwards.
TGGGAAGAGATGGTTGCTCAAGTGAGTCTTAGAGTCAGCTTGAGTCCCTCTCTCATTTTCCTCAGGCTGGGGAGGTCAAATTTTTCTTATTAGACCATTAAAACTGCCAACAAATGGGAGGTTAATAAAATTGTTTCTAAGACAGACAGGCTGTCCCAGATTTCAGCAACCAATTTCACTAAGGGAAGCTGTGTTTTTAAACATGTTATATCTTTTTTTTCTAAGTAATTACCAACCCCCTGAAATTCTCTTGTAACTCATAACCAGATGACAGTGACCCCCAGTATTGTGGCTAATAGCATTAGGTTCTGCCCTCATCCCTTTTTGGAGATGTCTAGGAGCTTCTCAGCAAGGTCTAGGCCCTGTATGTTTGGACTAAAGGGCAGAATGGTGTATTTCTCTAGGGGCCTTCAGTGTGGAAGTTATTTTTGGTCAGAGACAGCAAAGTATGGGAATGAGAAAGAATGACTTAGTTCAGGGCTACCAGTAACTCCATGTGAAAGGCCCTTGCCAAGGCATGTCAGATCTTGGATGGAAGCAGGATCAGCTCTAGGAGTGTGAGACTATTCATCACACAGGGCCCTGCACTTAAAGGCCGGCCCACGCTTAGCTTCATGTTCTACTGTCACCGTCTTGAAATTCTTCATAATGTTTGAACAAGGATCCTGCATTTTTATTTTGCACTGGGCCCTGCAAATTGTGTAGCCAGTCCTGGATAGAAGGGAAAATCAGTTCTTTCCAACTTGGCATTTTGGTGAATATGTTCATGAAGAGAACCACATGCTAATGGGGAAAGATTGGAGTTACCATTTAAGTAGTTCATTCATTATTTCTTTATTACTTGAACTCTTTTTGAATATCTGCTCTAAACCAGACATTTTGTTAAGCACTGAAGGTACGAAACTCCCCCACTGTGAGGCATGTGGCTTGGTCCCACTTATCAGCTGTGATGGTTAATTTTCTGTGTCAATGTGGCTTGGCTGTAGTACCCAGTTATTTAATCAAACACTAACCTAGGTCGTGCTGTGAAGATACTTCGTAGATGTGGTTGACAACTACAGTCAGTTGACATTAAGTAAAGGAGATTATTTTTGATAGTGTGGGTGGGCCTCAGTCAATCATCTGACAGCCATAAAACTGAAGTTTCCCAGAGAAAAACAAATTCTGCCCCAAGACTGAAGCATCTACTCCTGCCTCAGTTTCCAGCCAGCCTTCCTGAATGATTATGGACTTGTCAGTCCCCACAGTCATGTGAACCAATTCCTTGAAATAAATATCTATACCTACATCTACAGGGAGCGCTGGTGTTTCAATGGTTAAGCGCTCAGCTGCTAACCGAAGGGTCGGAGTTTTGAACCCACCACTGGGTCCTTGGGAGAAAAGACCTGGCAATCTGCCCCCATAAAGATTATAGCCTAAAAAACCTTATGAGGCAGTTCTGCTCTGTCACATGGAGTTGCTATGAGTCAGAATCAGCTGGACGGCACCCAACAATCTACATTTACAACTTCATCAAAATCTACAACTGCATCTATCTAGTCAATCCTCGCTATTCGCAGATTCTGTATTTGCTTAAAAATAAATTAATAAAAAAACTTGGGGTGCTTTCCCAGTTGTCCATAGGCATACACAGGCACTTTCGGCTCAAAATTCCCAGGTGCGGTGGGGTAAGTCTGTTCAGTATCTTCTAGCTTAGTGTTCCTTCCTTCCATTACTCCATTAATTCAGATGGATTGAAGACCTTTTTGGCCTGTGATGGCTTTGCCATGTAATTAGGCTAGGCTTAACCACATTTCTAGAATTCTTTTTCTTGTGTGTTTCTGGTTAAGATGGGCTATGCAGGAGATTCTAGGGAGATATGAAAGGTGACTGGCAAGCATGGGCCATTTTGTGGCTCAGATTGTTGCTGAGCTGCCGACTCACCTCATTGGCTGAAGCAGCATACAGGCCTGCAGTTTCTCTACCTCCCCCTTGTCCAAAGTCCCAGAACTTGTAAGTGGTAGAGCCAAGATTTGAAGTCAGGCAGTCTGGTGACATAGCCCTGGTCTTAAATGTGCTGCAACACTGTCTCCTTGTCTTCTAAAGCTTATCCTACTAACCATTCATGATGTTTTTTTCTAGCTCTTAGAAAAGTTCCAGGACTGACCACTAACCCATGTCAAAGGACTTAGAATTATTAGTGAATTTGCCAAGAAGCCAGGGACTTCAGAGTAATGTGTGGACTCCATGGAAAGAATTTGCCATTGTCTGTTAAAAGTTGACTCTCTGGGCTACACTAAGGTTACCAGGTCATTTGAGTCTTTTGGTGGCATCGTTAACTGGTGGTAAAATAAGTCTTGTCCCAAGCCATCTTTTCTGAGCTTTCACAAATCAGAGAGGCCAAGCCAATGTTTTGAGTTCCTAAGGAGCTGGGCCTGCCCAGTCACCTCTTCCTTATCTCTGGGTAACTAATTGCTGTTGAGTTGATTCTGACTCATAGTAACCCCATGTGTGGCAGAGTAGAACAGTGCTCCACAGGGTTTTCGGTGGCTGATTTTTTGGAAGCAGATCGCCAGGCCTTTCTTTCAGAGCACCTCTGGGTAGACTCAAACCTCTAACCTTTTGGTTAGCAATTGAAGGCGTTAACTGTTTACACCACCTAGGTAGTCTTCTCTCTGAGCATGACCCCAGAAATATCTACCTGTGGTCTCCCTTTTGCCCATGGTTTTAAGATCGGTGCTCTCCTCAAGGGCAAGGATCTTGGGACTCTTGTTCAGAGTAGCTACTCCAGCAAAATCAGTGCAATTAATGACTTAATGAGCACGAGACTCAGCCACTTCATAAAGATATAACCCTAAAATTCAGGCCTCAGATACCTATCTAGAGACCTCCTGCTTTCAGAGATGTCTCCAGATTTATGGCTCCTTTCCTACAAGGACTTCTAGCTCACTACCCTGGACATCAGGAAACAAGAGTGATTTGATTGGTAGAGCCTGGATTTTCACTGGAGGTTGTAAAAGTCACACTTCCTAATGAGAAACAACGTGGGGACAGCGATCAGCCATGATCCAGGAAGCCCAGTCGGTAACACCCTTGTAAAAGAGACTGATAAATAAATAAGCAAGCCATCAGCTTTTCTCCTCCTCGGCAAATGAGATGAAACAGCTGGCCTTGGAAAGAGGCCCTGTGCTTTGTTAACTGGAAACAGATTACCCGCCGACCAGTTTTCTAGTCCATGGCGGTGCAATGCTGGAAAAAGGGAATTTTTGTCAAATGTTTCTCTGGCAAGGGCCAGGCAGCAAATGACACTCGCGTGGCCCGGATACGCCACGCTGGTGGACAAAAATACTCTTTTTGGGTTCTCATCTTTAACTTTCCTATGGATCTTTGACAAAAACATCAGGGAATTCTATAGAGTGCATGTTGTCAGTATTTTAATCTGCTTCAGCTGTCAAAACTCTTGTAACCCGCCTCTTCTATTTAAAATGTGTCTTCTAGGCATAAAATAATTAAAGGTGCAGGGCCATACAGTAGGCTCAGAGCCATTGCAATGTGACAGAACCCTATGGATAAAAGAGATTATTTCAGGAAGTTTTAAATATAAATTTTGTTTTGTCAGAAGGCTGCAGGGCACACATTTTCTATACTGTCAAGCTTGATAGTAACAGTATTTATATTTCAAATAAAAAGATTAAATTGCAGTCTTATGTGTTTCTGGTTTTCGTCTTTTTTTTTTTTTTTTTTTTTGCTAGTTTATCATAGTGCTGCATCTCTGTGTATCATCGTACTTTTTTTTTTTTTGTTGACAATACTTTTATTTCTTTGAAATATGATGTCTTTTACTGTCAATATCAGGGTTGAAATAATGAAGGCAGACAGCCATGCCACTAGGGGTTGGTTGTTTGACAAACATCTTGCTTTGCACCTTGTTTAAGGTCTTATGAAAGAAATGCAAAACAATGGAACCAAACCAAAACACATACACGCTCAGACCAATGTGCTTAGCGCAGCGTTCGTAACACTTTGAGCGTTTCACTGGGAGTCATTTGTATGCTTTTTCATCTCCGTGTTGGAAAACAAACAAGGATCAGGCAGGCCAGTGGAGCCAGAGGAGTGAGCGTCTGCTTGCAAGTGACTGCTGGCTGCTTTGTGTCAGAGCTTGTTAGAGGCTGTGTCTTGAGTGTCTCCAAAGGGGCCGAGGCAGCCAGGGGAGTTTCTGAGCCACGGGAGCTGATGAGTTTCCAAGTTACAGGGCTGGCTCTGTGTCAACCCTTCAACATCACACTTGACAGAGGAGTTTGGGGAAATGTGAAGAGGGAACGTCTCACACCTGTTGGAGCTCAGCCTGATGGTGGCTGGGACCTCTGGGCTTGCTCATCTTGAAATGAAGGGGGAGTCCTTGCCTTCAGACAACGGCTTTGTCTTCCGGAACTGCTGCTTCCTCTTCTTCCCACTTAGCACTTTGCTCTGCTGAAGAAAGTCAGCTGGGCCCAAGGGAAGTACCCTCATCTCTGAGATGACAGATCATACGTGATCAGTGATTTCTCCAGCCATGCCCATGGCAGACATCACCAATCAATCTCCACACTTTAATGCCCTACCAGATACATCCTCTGAATCCCTTTCAACGTAGTTCCTTAAGCAGTCCCAACCAACCAACCAGAGTTGGCAGCCATTTTTGCCTCATCAGCGTCTTTGCAGAGATCAGAGGTACCTCTCTAAGCCATCTTATGACTCGAGTAACACTGTTGTTTTAGCAGAGTGGTTCACTGCCCCAAACAAATCACATTTGAACCATAGTTCAATCCACAAAGTCCCTTCGTATCCTGATTTCATTCATGCTGGAGGGAAAACCAAGACTCACAGAAGCTAAGTAACTTGTCTGAAAGCACACGGTTACCAAGTGATGCAGCCTGGACTTGAACTTGTATCTCCTGGTTCGACATCTTGATTAGATTTTTAGCATTTAGTAAAAACAAACAAAAAACACCACTACGTAAAGCAACTATGAAAAGACAATGGGGGCGTACTACAGCTGATCTTCATTTACCGTGCTTGGTGCTGGCTCTTTCTAAAATTGGGAAGCATTCCTGAGAAGATTTGGCTGCAGTTGTAGTTTTCATGATGAGAAAGTTTAAGTCTATTTGTCAGGAGCAGAATGGTAACAGAATAAGCCCTTTTGCTATCTCTTTTCTGTCCTTTTGCCTCAGGGACTCCAATTGAAGTGAAATATTTCCCTGGTAGGTAGTTTGAACCTCCACACACCCATTATGACATTATTTTCAAAATGTGGCAATCATTAAAAAATTGCAACATCTTGTGCTGGAATAGTAGTTACCATTTAAGAGTTTCCCATGTGTCAGGCACTTTGCTCAGGATTTGGCATGCATTATTGAATTTACTCTTCATGCCCATCCCTTTGGTAGAGGCTAGTCTTAATCTCATTCAAAATCAAAACTTTAAGAGGCAATGTGGGATGTACTGCTGAGGTCCATGCATCCAACCATTACACTGTGCCCTTCCACTATGATGCCTAACATACAAGATGAATCTCACTTATACTTTGCATAGGGGGTAACTGAGACTTAGGGAAGTTAAGTAAATTATCAGAGATTACACAGTTGGGAACTCAATGGGCAGAGCTGGGCTGGAACATGTATTGATACCAGACTGTGGGAAGGTCAAAGAGAAAGAAAGACTGAGTGTGGTGGGTGAGGAGGCAGGCACACTTCCTACTCTGGAGAGAAGAGTTACAGATCAAGAAGGAAGCATCCAGGCCACAAAGGATACTTGCTATTTTCACGTTGTTCCACCTTGTGATTAGGCTGCCAGCATATTCAGAGAACAGGAAGTCAGGACACTGTGTGGCAACAATGACACAAGTCCTCTGCCGTGCTAAATAGTCCTCTAGAAAATCCATCCTCTCAGGTTCGTAGATGTCCAACTCCTCCCTTAACAAATGCATTTTCCTTGGAAATTGGTGCTGGATGCTGCTAACTACTCCTCCACGGAAATGACATGTTTATATGTATAGTACTCATTCTGCCTTGGAGCTTACTCTTTGATTGTCTCCAGCAGTTCCCCAGCACGTGCAGCCCCTAAAGCATCCAATGGGGATTTACAAGAGAGGGCCAGACTGATAGGTGAATGTTTTAATAAAAGTAGGTACCCAAAACCCAGTACCTAACAGTGCAGGCGAAATAAGTATTTTATGTGGGAAGAGTTAAAGCATGAGTGAAGCAGAAAATGAAAGGGGTGGGGAAAGCAAAGGGGCCTGTTTCAGTTATCTTAGTGGCTTAAAACAACCATTTTATTATTTCTCACAACTCTCTGGGTTGACTAGGGCTTAGTGGGATGGTTCTTCTACTGGTCTTGCTTGGGATCTTTCATGCAGCTGTAGTAGATGGTGGTTAGGGCTAGAAAGTGTCAGAAGGCTTCACTCACATGTGTAACACCTTGGCAAGGAGAGCTGGATGTTGAGCTGAGTTGGGATGGTGGGATGGTTAGACTTCTCTCTCCATGTGCCTCCCATGTGGTCTCTCCACATGGTGTCTCCAGCAAGGTAGCTCTCAAAAGCACTAAAGGGAGAGTTACCAGGCACTCTGAAGTCTTAGTCCTGGAACCAGCAGTCACTTCTTCCACATTCTATTGGTGAAAGTGAGATACAGGATCAGCCCAGATTCAGTGTGGAGGCAACTACACGAGGGTGTAAGTATTGGGAGGTGAGGTTCATTGGAGACCATCTTTTTTTTTTTTTTCCAAAGCATTTAATCAGGGAACAATATGCTTGATGACTTGCAAGGAGTGAGAAGACATTGGGATCATATGGGAAGTTTAACAGGCTTTTGCAAAATCCTGGGCTCATGAGAGTTGAGACTAGGGTGGCAGGCAGTGAGAATGGGAAAGAAAGAGTATGTCTTGGTTAGACTCATTGGGTGGTAAGATACAGATACTAACTGAAGCTAAAGAAAAACCAAACCCATTGCCATCGAGTCAATTCCAACTCATGGTAACCCCATGTGTGCCAGAGTTATCACATGGACATGAGTTTATTTCATAGAAGCCAATTCACACTCCCTATTGTGGACTGCAACCAGGACTGCCAAGTCATCAGGAATTAAGGCAATTCTCCCTGTCTACTTCTCTGTAGAGTGTCATGGCTGGAGGCCATCTTTGAAGTCTGCCTACCACAAGACCTCTCACCTGTCTGACTTGCGTACAAGGATTTTCTGTTTTATTGGTTCAGAATAGAGCTTTTTGCTTTTTAGTTAAAACCCAGTCTTTTTACTATAATTATCAAGGCCTCTCACAATCAAACCTCAGTCTTCCCAGTGTCAAGCTGCCATGCTCCTTCAATATATGAAATTATGTCTATTGAGCATTTACTTTCTTCAATTTCCTTATCTTCACCCAGCCCATGCACTTAGTTATCCTAAAGACCCAGTTCCAGTGACCCTTACTGTCTGCCCGAGGCAGAGCCAGAATGAATTATTTCCTTCCCTGGGCTCTGACAGACCCATGAAAGGGAAGAGAAGGAGGAGGAGGACAAGAAAAAAAGGAGGAGGATTCATCATTTACATGAGTCATTGACAAGAAGGCAAGCTCAACGGTTTGAACCAGTGATCAAACAAGCATAGATTTAAAGTGACTGAAATAATTTTTCATTGTGTACATACATGTACACACAAACACTGAAATTAAAATGATAGAAGCTTGGAATCAGACATTATTCCTGAAAGAGGCTCTTTTCCTGTGCCTGAATGATACTCACTACCTGAAAGCCTTTTGATAATATCATCCCATTTAAAATTATATTACTATAGCATTTTCCAGACGACAAACCCTGCCTTTCGGGGGTACACGTTACATGTCAGGCTGCATATGGAAAGGGAAACTAAAACACTGGTTAATTCTGAGTTTTTCACTATACTAGACATTTCAGATACACATCTTTTATCTTTATGCCTTATGGTATATTCAATGGCAAAACAAAATTTAAGTAAAAGAAAAAGGGGGCTTAAATAGAAAGATGCAGAGGAATCTTAAGGAAGCCAAGGAAAGGAAGTGTAAGTACGCCTCCCAAGGGATGGGACCAGGAAATGGAAAACTGTTATTGGAAGCAAAGAAGTCTCCCCTCCTCCTATTTTCAGGGTCATATCAGCTCTGTGTCTAATTCTATATGCGTGTCTGCTTTTTCTTTCACTTTTTCTCATTCTTTGCAAACCGGGTTTTTTGGCCTCATTGCATGTTACCCAAACATGACTATACCATGGTAAACTTGACATTCTTGATGCCCACAACTTAATACATAGTATTTTTATGCCTCATTTCTATTATCCCAAGGGGAAGAATCTGATTGGTCCATCCAACCACCAAATATTTCTTTCTGGGACAAGTGGCTACCTTTTAGTCCAAACAGATGTGACCATTGTGGTTAGGGATGGGATTTCATGTGGCGCCATGTGGTTTTAGAGACTCCTTCATGTATGTTGTGGGACTTTCTCAGATAAAGGTTTGTGGGATGGGCAGAGACCCCAAAGTGCTTATTAAACATTATAATTCTTATTTTGTAGTTGAGAAAACAGTTTCAGAGACTTTATTTTAGGAGAAACAGGCTCTTTGTCATACCTGTATTTAACACAAAGTTTGTCTTAATAGGTACAACCCAATATCTACTTCAATATAACTTCTGCACAATGTAGTTATTATTTCCAAACACCAGGATATTTTCTTTTTTTCCTAAATCATGGAGGGGCCATCATTCTGATGCAGACCATGGCCCATTTATTTTAAGAGTTGACTGATATCAGTGGCATTCCTAGTATGTAACATAAAAGAAAAGACACTCCCCAAAACTCCTGGAGGGGACATCACTAACCTCTGGTTTCATAACCAGAAATTCATAAAGATAAAAGTCACTAGAAAAAAAGAAAAAAGCAGTTTTTGAATAGGTGATTAATAGAACTGAAATTACTGGAGAAAGAGGGTTTAGTTATCAGGAGGCAAACGAGTCATTCTTAAGCTTGAGCAGCCATCAAGTGTGTCAGAGGGCAGTTTTCAAGTGTTTACTCCGTTTCAAAAAGTATAACAGCTCATTATTCACCTCCATCCATCAAATGATTTCAAAGCTTCATTGAGAAACTTAAATTGTTTCTGTTGAAAAGAACAAAAGACAAACAAACAAAACTAATATTTTAATGATGAAAACTGGTTGGTTTTAATTGTATGAAATCGTAGAGTAGGGATGTATCATACAGCTCTCTATCCCATTTTCCGAACAAAATTTAAGAGAGCTCATTGATACAGAAAGGAGGTAGGACTGTTTCAAAAATAGAACTACTTTAAATAGTCATAACCAAACTAAAAGGAACAGAAAAATAGATGTAACAGCTCCCTAGGAAGCAAGTGAATATAGGTGAGCTCTTGTCACCTCACCCCACTGACCCCCTAACCACCCTATGCCCTTTTGCTAAGCCCTGAGTTCCTGAATGGCAGGGACTGTTTATCTGGTTCAGCATCACAGCACTGACCACAGTCACTATCTATAGTAGGCCTGGACCAAACGTTTATCTAATTTCAGGTCATCCCTAAATCAGTTTCCCAGAGTCTGCCAAAAAGGGGAGAAATGACGAGTTAGATGCTTCCTGAATAAAAATAATAAAAAACAACATAAGCTCAAAGAGAGGGGCAGCCCTCTGCCTGGTGTCAAAGTTAAGGAGGAATTTATCTTTATGTTAAGGACACATAGTAACAGGATGAATTAGGCCTACAATATGGGGGAAGTACCACAGAAAATAGAGGTTTGGTCCTTCTTCCTGGAGGAGAACCAACAGGGAAGAATGAGGTGGAGAAAAATATGCTTATATCCAACTCTGCCATGAACTGCTATTGACAATATTAGCGAATTAGTCAGAAAGCTTGCTGGTTTTGATGATAAGGAAGCTGTCACTTTCCCTGCTGAGACTGACATGCCTCACGACATTGGCATAACTGATGTCTATTCAATAATACCCAGATCTGTCCCAGAATCTGTGCAGGAACATCTGATCGTTACAGCAAACTTAAAAGTGAAGTGCTGGAGAGGAGAGTTTCCAGATGGCCACAGATGTTCTCAGATAAAATAAGATTTTTTATTGTTATTAAAAGCTGTTCAACAGATGCCATATTCAACAAAGGAATGGTTCATGGTATATGAGTTAGTTTTGGAGAAATATCTGAGCTAGGCTGGGCTGGGTGGGGAACAGGGACCCTTCAGATACTAAGAGTAGCCCTGGCATACATTTGTGTGTAGTCAATGTGGTTTCCTCCTAGGTGCTGCATGCCTTTCTTCCTAGACCACCTATGAGCATTTGCTCAGCCCAAGTGGTCTCTTCTTGTAGCTCCAATTATCAAGTCACCTCAAAGGAGATTCAGCACCCAAGGGCCAGATCTTTGCCCATACTGAAGTTCCTAAGTTACTGATTTCTAATCTAAAATCAAAGATAAATATGGCAGGTGGCAGACATGCTAAGTAACACCAGAGAACAATTCAGCAAGTACTCTCTCAAGCAGATGCGTAAACAGAATGCCATAGAATTGCAGAGGAGGGAGAGACTGATTGCATAGGATTTGGGATTGCTGCATTGAGGGGAGGCCTGCATGGGAGCGGTTGTTGTGAACAGGTTGGCAAACTGCGGCCCATGGGACAAATGTGACCTGCCATCTGTTTTTGTAAATAAAGTTTTATTGGAACACAGCCATACTCATGTATTTAGGCATTGTCTATGCTTTTGCACTACAATGGCAGAATTGAATAGTTGCCACAGAGACAGTCTGAGCTACAAAGCCTAAAATATTTACTATATGGTCCTTTACAGAAACAGTTTGCCGACCCTTGGTTTAAAACAAAACAAACAAAAAACACTTGCCATTGAGTCAACTCCAACTCATGGTGACCCCATGTGTGTTATTGTAGAACTGTGCTCCATTCAGTTTTCAGTGGCTGATTTTTCAGAAGTAGATTGCCGGGCCTTTCTTTCAAGGCTCCTCTAAGTGGACTCGAACTGCCTACCTTTCTGTTAGCAGCTGAGCAAAGTAATCATTTGTACCACCCAGGGGCTCCTCCTTTGGTTTAGGACCTTTCTCTTGTCTCTGTCAGGAAGACCCTTCTCCATTCAGAAGACACCAACTTCCATATTACTTTATCCATTGATTCAATCATTGATTAATCTTTCAACAAATATGTACTAAGTTCTTTCTTTTCATTTAGGACATTAAGTTTTTATGGTGCTTGCAAAGAGGAATACAACTCAGTTTCTGTCATCAGGATGCTTAAATCATAATGAGTGAAGTATTTTGTATCCAGTGGACTTGTCTTCATTATTGTTGTTGTGGTGGTGATGGTGGATATTATTACTGATAACAGCTTATGTTTATTGAGCTCTTGCTATGTGGAAGACTCAGTGGTAACTGTTTGATATGCATCATCTCATTTACTCCGAAATCCAATGCCATGAGGTAGTCATTGTCCCCATCTTACAGATAAGAATGTTGAGGGCTAGAGGTAGTGTGTTGTTTGTCCAAGTTACATGATGGATCCCTAAACAGATCCCAGATTTGCTGAAGGCCAAGTTCATGTTTTCAAAATGGATGAACACCTGAGCTTCAGTTCCACTCAGCATGTATTTTCTCTGCATCTTCTCTGCCCCTGACCTGGGCTAGGCATGGGGGACCAAGAGATATAATCACCTCACTAAGAATCATATACTTTGGGATTTGTGATCCTAACCTAAACTCAGTATTGCCCTGGCACCAGGATCAGGCTGTTTCCAATTCCCATTTCATGTCTAACAAGTTCTTGCCACAGCCATGCTTGGACAACCATTCCATATTCCACGATTGGCTGATATGGCTCTCCCATATTTGTCTTTCTCGCAGGGATAAACAGTGAGAAAATGGAATTGATACTTACATTCCTCAAATAAAGAACTCAAACGTATTTGCTTCCACCTTCTACTCTTTTACTCATTACTTTTCTTTTAAGAAAATTAAATGAGGTATCCATGCACAGACCATAGTGTGTACTTCATCACTGGTAACTATCATTATTATGATCACACACACACGCTCTTGACATTTTTAGCCTCTCCCATCCCTAAAGGAAAGCACCTGAATTTCCATTCTGGCTCCTTTGGATACTAAGGGCACAGAAGTTGCTTAAACAGCAGATGGGGTTTATCTGACAAAGCAGTTTTCTACCCAAAAGGCCCAATCAGCCCCATGAGGCAAATGCCTATTAAATCAGTCTCCTTGGAGTTGGATGACTGAGTCTGTTACATCACTGTCAGCTTTCTTTGGATCCACAGAAGAGAAAACCTTCCCCCATACCTCTCTTAGATTTCTTCTTTCATAGGACAGGCACTTAACTCAAGGAGAGAATGGCCCCTTCAGCCAGGGGTCAGTGAAGCTCACCAACAGAGGTACCAGTATGTCCCGGACGTTGTTGGTGGACCACTCAGTATCCAACACTCCCATTTCCAACAGAAACTCCATTTTATTAAAATTTTAATTTATATTTCTAATATTCTTTAAGTAGCCCATATGCTTTCGGGGAAATTAACTCCACTCACAGCTTCAAAGCTTGGTTGTTGTTTTGTTTGTTGCCGTTACGTCCGCTCCGACTCCTGGCGACCTTATGTGTAACAGAACAAATTGTTGCCTGGTCCTAAGTCATCTTCATCATCTTGTTTAGTCAAAGGAAATTGCCTCCCTTGCCAGTGATTGTTCTGCAAAGGGCCTATGACCCCATTAGGGCCAAAGGGATCTGAGAAGCAGTTTACTGGGGATTTCCTCACTCTTCTGGGAGAAACTTCTAGAGCTGTGCTGTCCAGTAAGGTAGCCACTAGCTGCGTGTGGCTACTGAGCACTTGAAATGTGGCAGGCTGCATTGAGATGTACTTTAACTACAAAATGCACATCAGGTTGCAAAGACGTAGTATGAGAAAAAGGATGCAAAAAATCTCAATAATAATGTTTTATAATTGAGTATATGTTGAAATGATATTTTGCATATTGGGTCAAATAAAATATATCTCAGTAAATCTACTTTTGGAATCGACTCAATGACAACGCATTTGTTTTTGTTTTCTTGTTTTTCTTTTTAATATTTTATTGTACTTCAGGTGAAGGCTCACAGAACAAATAGTTTCTAATGAAACAGTAGTACACATGTTGTT
>NW_004443989.1:3357335-3376648 GCF_000243295.1 Trichechus manatus latirostris | reverse complement strand
TTTTACTTTAATGTGAATACTGTAAAATTTTAAATTACATATGTGGCTCATATTTTATATCTACTGGACAGTAACTTTCTTTCATTTTCTGGACATTGTTGAGTACAGATAGAGGCCAAGAGTGGCTGCAGCCTTCTGCTATCAGCTCATGGGTAAAGCCAACACAGAGAAGAGGACAAAGTGAGGAGACAGAGCCAGAACCTGACGTTCAGAGGACCTCTGAACTTCCAGTCATATAGCCCAACAAGTAGCCCAACAAATATCCTTATTGTTCAAGAAAGATTGAAATAGGGGTTTTTCATACTTGTTGTTGAAAGCATTTAAACCTGTATGTGGCCTTTAGGCCTTATTTCTTGAGAGCTCAGGGAATTGGGTGCACCAAGGCATGAATGTTTAGACCACAATGGGAAAGAGAAGAGCCTGGGAACCCTGCCCTCCGCACCCTCACACACTGTGGCCAAGTTCTGCAGAAGCTAGGCAAATAGCATGGATTCATTCTCTTAGAGATAGGCTGTGAAATTGTTTCTCTGAGTGTGGAGCAGTCAGTGATGCTTAGTTTTAGGAGACCCTATGAGGATAACTCCTGAAAAGGGGAGGGTGGGACAAATACAGAGCATGGGCCTCTGTGGGCCTTCTGCGCCTCTCCACCAATACTCAACGCAAAGATGAGGCATATTCAACCTTGGCAGGAAGAATAATTATTCTGGTAGCTTCTCTTTGTTTCTCCCAGGAATTCATCACCCTTCTGCACTGAGGTCTCTACCCTGGAAGGCAGAATCTATCAACAAAATCCTTGCTCTCTGCCTCCCAGTTGAGTTCATCCAATGGGAGTCACCAGTAAGAAATGAGAAAGCCGGGGGGAAATGTGGGTAGGGTGTTTATTCTTCTGGCCCCCTCCCTGAAGTTCATAATGAAGCCAGCTCATCTCTCAACTTGAGGTCTCAGCTTCTGTCAGGGAATCCTCTCCCTCCAGGTGCAGTAGCTTCTTCTTCCCCCTTGTTGTTTCAGGTCTAGCCACAAAGTTCTAAACTTGTACCCTGACTACCTCTTTATCAATAGTGCTTTTATTTAACTCTCTTCCAGAAACCCAAGTTGAGTGTGATATCTTTTTCTTTGGGAATTCTGTTTGATATAGTGATGCTTTTAGCTCTCGTGTGATTTTCCTTTGACCGGGTTATAGTACTAGGTTACCAGTACTAGGTTTAACAATGGAGGATGTCCTTTGTGCAGAGATGATGACTAGTGGACTAGGACAGGAAGGTGAAGGACGTTGGCTCAAAGAACAAGCAACATGGGGTAGAGGAGATGGACCCTCCCAGTTAATGGTGACTTGATCCTGGACTGTCAGTATGAAGATTAACTAGGAAGTTCAGATCAAAAATGTTCTGACCTTCACTCTTGGAGTGTAACCTACAAAGTCTGTTTGCAAATCACACTCATAGTTGGGACCTTTAGGCTGCTGCATGGAGTTTCTAGAATCCTGTTCGAAAGATCTTAAAAGTGTAGAATGAGTTAGTATTGAATGGGATTCCTGGCAATACCACAAGGACTGAGCCATTGTTATAGAGCATGTGTTGACTCAGGTAGATGGCCGAGTGATATGGTCTGGTTCAGTCCAGAGCAAAACTGAAAGGATGGAAAGATTTGATTTGGACATTCTTACCTCCTGCTCTCAACTTTGCTAGTTTTTCTTCTCCCTTCACCTTCTTTCAAGTTTTCCAGTCCCTGGGGTCTATTGGCTCAGTATTTCTCAAACACCAGTCATTCATTTGCATACCACGTCAAGACTTTTTGCCAAATAATTATACTAATATGGATTTATCAAATATTTTCTTTAAACCTACTCTTTTTTAACATTACTTAAATGCCTTGTTGTATATGCAATGATGTATGTGAAACCTTACATTTGATAAGTGAGTTATAATGTTTCTTTTACACATGAACATAAATACATGATAATAAAGGAGTCCCTGGACAGTAGAAATGGTTAACACACTGGACTGCTAGCAGAAAGGTAGGAGGTTCTAGTCCACCCAGAGGCACCTCATGAGAAAGGCCTGGTGATCTACCTCTGAAAAATTGCCATTGAAACCTCTATGGAACAGAGTTCTACTTTAACACACATGGGGTCACCATGAGTTGGAATCAACTCCATGGCAAATGATCATAAACAATTTCATGTGCCAATTAATCCATCCCAAGTACCATCTGATCTGTTGGGTACCCTAGCTCAGGAAATGTGACATCATCAGACAGGCTCTGGAACAGCATTGTCCCCCAAAACTCCCTGTGATGATGGGAGTGTCCATGACTGTGTTGTCCACTAAAGCAGCTGCACTGGAGATGTGGCTGATTCAGCTCCAGGCCTGAATTTTTACTTTTGTTTGATTTTAATTAATGTCAATTTAAATCCAAATAGCCACATGTGGCTGCTGTTGTTGTTGTTAGGTGCCATCAAGTTGGTTCCGACTCATAGCTGCCTTAAAGAACAGAGTAGAACTGCCCCATAGGGTTTCCAAGGAGTGACTGGTGGATTCGAACTGCCAGCCTTTTGGTTCCCAGCCGTAGCTCTTCATCACTGTGCCACTAGGGCTCCCACGTGTGGCTACTGACTACCATATTGGACAACAGTGCAGCTCTGGAGTATCTGCAGTTAGAGATGCATCATAGCAGAAGGCATGGTCTTGTTATGGGTATTGTATAAGGTACTTTACAGAAATTTTTTTGCTTATTCCTAAGGACCGAGGGAAGTATTTCCTCATCTGGTGGTGTTGCTGGGTGCTGTTGAGTCAATTCCAACTCATAGCACCCCGGTAGGACAGAGTAAAACTTCCCCATAGGGTTTCCTAGGCTGAAATCTTTACGGGAGCAGATCGCCAGGTCTTTTCTCCCATGGAACCGCCAGTAGGTTTGAACCGCGAACCTTTCAGTTAGTAGCTGATCACTTAACCATTGCACCACCAGGTCTCCTTCATCTGGTGGTAGGCACAAGTAAAGTATGGGAGGGGTTTCCATTGTATCCTTAAACATACAAACAATGAAGTTACCCTTCTCTGTTATTTACAGAGAGTGCTTGATGGAAGTGAGCTGATTGTCATGCAGTCTCAACTACATTCAAGATTTAAAAGGTTGACATTTCCTGTTTTCTTCTCTTTCTCTTTTTTTAAACACCCAGCCCTCCTCATTAACCAGATATCTTTATTCTCTAAATATTTACCACCTAAACGAAATTTACAGTTTAATTTGCTGTATAAAATCATGTATTGACTGATAAACCTCATTACTGAGCTCAAGCACAGCCTCTGGTACTCTGACAGTTTTAATTCTTGTAGCAGCCGGCTTCTGTGAGAGAAAAACAATCCTGTCAAACGAACAGCAGGGGTCTAAATTATTCAAATACACTAAATCCGTGCAGAAGCGTTCCCCTGCTCATAATTTTGCTTTCAGAGCCAACAATTAACCAGCAATATTCTAACTTAAACAATGACACCCGTTCTGAAAGAATTCTGGGACCAGGGGACATTCCACCTTCCTGCGTGTCCTTCTGCTCCTGGGGGCACCCAGGGAGTGACCTCTGGAGGAAATCTAGATAAAGGAAGGTTTTCTCTGCCCAAACAGCTCCCCTCTGCAGAGCACACCGTCTTCTGTGTCTCTCTGTCTTGCCCCCCACCAGGTCAGAGACCACATTTGGGTATCCAGGGGTGTGTGTGTGTGTGTGTTTCCAGCATTTATCCCAGTTGAGCATCAGCCTGCAAGTAGCTAATTGTACATGCACCTTTCTGCCTGTGGGGGAAAAAAGTGCCTCCAGTTTCCTACCTGCAAATGCAACCTAACTAATTATCCAGCTGCTGATTCAGAAGACAGGCCCACCTAACTGAACCCACAAAACGGGGTGGGGAACCCTCCAAAAGTGATCTTAGCTTCAATACAAGTAGCAAGTAGCCTCCTCACATTAGAGAAGGCATATCTCTCCCATCATACATAATAAAGCTCAGTCAGGCTCTGCACCTGAATGGCTTTGGGTGTTGGTGGGCATTGCTATCTACTTCCCCCATAGGCTGTGGCCTCTAATGGTGATGGGTTTCTAAGCATGACACCCAGTGTCAAAGTTCTTAGAGAGAAAAAGATTGTAAAACGTTGATCTTGACAGTTCATGCGTGCATGCGTTTATTCATTCATCAAATATTTATCGAGTGTCAACTATATGCCAAGCAAATGGTACATGGGAAACATCATGGTGCTAGAGGTAGAAAGAGATGCAAAAGTTTGGAAGTCAAAAATGACGCTTAGTCCTTGCCCTTTTAGTTCAGGTTTGCTCAGAATGTATGGACCAGAAAAACTTCAGAAGTTTGTTAAAAATGCAGATTACTTGGACTTACGTTAGACAGACCAAATAAGAATCTCTGAGATGGTACCCAGGAGTCTGCATTTTAACAAGCTCTTCGGGTTATTCTTAAACACTTCAAAGTAGCCAGATGAAAGACTTGCCCCTGGAAGCATTAGGCAGCAATGGATGGCCATAATAGAAATGCCAGCATCAAGAGTACAGACAAGTCACCCAGCACATATTGGTGAGGAATGGGTGAATGGGGACCCGGGGTCCCCATTCAAAACCAGCACAGAGTTAAAGAGATGAGGAGAGGCATGGTTTACACCACTCCAGGGGCACCTCTCTTATTGTAAACAATGGTGGCCCTACCCATGGTGCCCATGGGGGTCTCTTTATTTTACTTTCTTTTTTTTATATAGCTTTTTTTTTTCTTTCTTTCTTTTTTTTTTTAACCTTTTTTTTTTGGATTGGTTTTGGTTTTTTGGGAAGTTTGCCGGGTTACCTTGGCGGGGCTTTTCATATTGTCTCCTCCCCCAGTTTTTCCTATTGTTAACATCTTACAGGAGTTTGGTCCATTTGTTGTAGTTTATAAAGCAATATTGATCCTTATTATTCACTAAACTTCATTCTTTATTCAGATTTCCTTAGTTTTTACCTAATGACCCTTTGCCATCCATATACCATGTTACATTTAGTTGTCATGTCTCTGTGATCTTTGAAGGAAGACCACAGAAGTAAAATGCCATTCTCATCACACTATATCAAGGATACATGCTATTAACATGGCTTATTATTGATGATATTGACCTTGATCACCTGTCTGAGGTTGTGTTTGTGAGATTTTCCCACTGTAAAGTTGCTTTTTTCCCTTCCTTTCTGTACTGTGCTCTTTAGAAGGAAGTCGCAGACTCAGTGGGTGAAGAGTTATGCTCAACCTCCTTGAGGATGTCGTAGCTACATAAATTATTTGGAATTCTTCTGCATGGAAAATTTTTCCATTCTCCTCCATTTATTTATTTATTCAGTCATTTATTTATATCATTATGGACTCCTGGGTATTTATTTTATACTTTGCGTTATAATCCTGTACCATGTTATTTATTTTTGCTGCTCAAATTACTTCAGCATTGGGCGTTGGGAGGTCTTCCAGTTGTCTCTTGTGTTCTTTACATACTTGCATAGTTGTTTTTTTTTTTTCCCCCAAGATTTCTTTTCTCTCTGGCACTAGAAGATGCTCCAGGCTCATCTTGTATATTCCCTGCCCCAATCTGAGAAACCAGCATTTCTCCTAGGAGCCTGGTTTCTTTTTTTTTTTTTTTTTTTTTGGGTGAATGGTATTTAGAAGCAAAGATTTGGGCACTGCGTATGCTTGTTACTGCTGGGATTTCATTGCTTTCAGACCCTCCCAGTGGCAAGAAATAAGAAATATATGTGTGTATACTAACCTGTATATACACACATATCTATATCTGTATTTATATCTGATCTATATATGTATGTGTGTGTATATATGTATACACATAGCTAAACATTAGTCCAGACTGGTATCTCCAACTCTAATTCAGTACTATATGATTCATCCTAGCCTTCTCCCTTTGCCTGACTATAACTTCCCATTCCAACAGTGAGAAACCTGGCTCCCACCATCTACCATGCATTTACTTGTTGGTTCAACCTCTGTATACATATATGTGTTCAGAATTAATACCTTCCTGCGACCCCCTTCTTCAGGTAACATCTATTTTAAACCAGAGCAAAGTCTGGTCCCTTCAAAACACCTTGGGACACTCTGGGTTGGAGCATGTCATTTCTAAGGCTACTACGTTGGAGACACGATGAGTGCCCTGGTCGTCATCTCGTGTTCTCTGGTCTGTCCTTCCAGGTGATGGCTCAGCTTCCACTGGCAGCCACCCCAGAGTCTTCCCAGGTGTCTGTAACAACTGCACTACCTTCTGGGGCCATAGTGAAGTTAACAGTATCCACTCAAGAAGCATTTACTGAGAGCACTTAACTATATATCTACGTCTGTTCTAAGGCTAGGGATATGGGAATTAATGTAACAAGATTCCTCCCCAGGAGCTTGGTGTCCAATTGGGGGTGGGGTGGGATGTGTGTGCAGGGCTTGGCCCTTATTGCAGTGGTCACTTTACACTTCTAAGTGCTACCACACCAGGATGCCAGAATAACTCAGAGGAGAGAGGCTTCATCTTGGTTGGGACATCAGGGCCAACTTCTCAAAGGAGGCAATGCAACTCTTTAGCTGAGTCCTGAAGAATTGATGAATGCTTTTACCACGCATCTAATGAGTGTCCAGGAGCCCTGATGGTGCAGTGGTTAACGTGCTTGGCTGCTGACCAAAAGATCAGTGGTTTGAACCCACCAGCCATTCTGCATGAGAAAGATATGGCAGTCTGCTTCTGTAAAGATTTACAACCTTGGGAACCCAGTGGGGCAACAGGGTTGCTATGAGTCAGAATCGACTTGACGGCAGTGGGTTTGGTGGGTAATAAGTGTCCTAGTATACGCTGGGTGTTGAGGACATAACAGGGGGAGAAATCAGACAACATCATTGGTCTCATGGGGACCATGGTTAAGTGAGGGCTTCAGGCATTTACTAGCCCAAGTGGCAGTTAACTAGATGGGGATGTCATTTTCCAGCCCCTAGATTTTGCCTCCACAGGTTTCCTGTAGTTCTCTGGAGGAGACTGCAAAGATTTCAAAGCCCCTAGTTTACTCAAGCTGTGCACTGATTTCTGTGTATCACATCAGGCACAGGACTTAGGGGAGGAACCAGGGGCACCAAGTGGGAAAACATCCATTTGATCATTTTTATATGTAAATGTGACTTTAAATAATATTTTGTAATGACCTGCATTTCTGTTAGGAAATATCTCTTGATGATTTATCTTCTTCTAGGCAATTACTACAGCCTAGTGATCTTGTTAATTAATGCCAAAGAGGGTTTTTCAGCACCTCATTAAAGGTTTTCCCTTTCAGGACACCTGATGCCCCTGCAAGCCGCCAGGGGCAGAGAAAGCCATGTTCTTGGGGATGGAAACACACTTTTTGATCTTCCACCTCTTCCTTTTCCTTTCCTTCTCCTTATACTAATTTTTTCCTCGTTTGGTGTCACCTCTTCTTCCTTCTCATCTTGAACCCTCTTCTCCTTTTCTTTTTCTTTCCTTTCATTCCAAAACACAGTTGTTTCTTATTGCTCTGAAGTGTTGTTCTAAACATTTCAGTTGTCATCAGCGTGGTCCTTTAGAGATCCTCTTTCTTCTGGAAAGATTGTTTTATTCTACTTTGAATGTATTCTACTCAACAAGTTTTGGTTGAGAGCCTTCTGTGTTCCGAGTTTCCTTGTACATCAGGGAAAAAGTGGTGAACCTGAGTAGTGCCCTGCCGGTGAGGCTGCTAGGTTTCACTCCATAAAAATAACTGACAAATGAACTAAGAAACAAATGAGTGAAGGAAGGGTTCTATGGTCCAGTAACATTTGTCAATGCTGTACCCTATCCCAGGGGTTGGCAAACTACAGTCCACAGACCCAATTCTGCCTGCTGCCTGACTATGTAGGAGTTCCTGGGTGGTGCAAATGGTTGCCATGCTTGGCTGGTAACCGAAAGGTTGGAGGTTCGAGTCCACCTAGAGATGCCTTGGAAGAAAGGCCTGGCAGTCTACTTCTGAAAAGTCAGTCACTGAAAACCCTGTGGAGCACAGTTCTATTCTGACACACATGGGGTCGCCATGAATTGGAATCGACTTGATGGCAACATTTTTTTTTTTTTTGTCATGCCTGCTTCTGTAAATAAAGTTTTATTGGAGCACAACCACAGCCATTCATTTATGTATTGTCTGTGGATGCTTTCCTGATACAGTGGCAGAGCTGAGTTGTTGTGACAGAGACCAATTGGTCCATAAATCCTGAAATATTTACTATGTGGCCTTTTAGAGAAAAAGTTTGCCAACTTTACTCTATCCCATCACTGGAGCTTCAAAATGCTTGTTATATGTTTAAAGAGTCTGAAAAATTTTGTACTCAGGAAACTTACTTAATTTGTTCAACCCATTTTTCCCCAAACTTATTTGACCATAGAACCTTTTCCCTGCCTCTCTTTTCTTTTTTTAAGAATTAGCTTATAGATATGTCCATTACGTGTAATTCCTGGTTTTGAAGCTGCTTTTCCCTGCCTGATTTCAATAGGGTCCCCACCCCAGCCTCTGTCTTCTGGTTGGATTCACAGTAAAGCCAAGCAATGTGCCTAAAACAGTCCAAATCTCAACTTCTCTTGCTTCTGTCTCTGTCTCAAGCATGAATGCAGCCTTTCACTCTAATGAGACACCTCTTCTCTTTCCAGGAGCAATGATGTGTAGAGCCCAGGTCACCATGAATTGAAAAACAAGTTAGACTGGTTTTCTGTCTCTGGGTTTCCACTCTTGCCTCATCTGACTCCTCTCAAAGAGAACTCATTTGGGGTTGTGGTTCATTTTTCTGGGCGGTGTTGAAGCCATGATTAAACTGGGAAGACCTTGAGGAGGAGCCAGACCTGACAAAAGGGTCACGGTGGTTCTGAGAAGGCCCAGCGTCTGACACAGCTTCCTTCTGGTGTCCTGAGAGAAGTTGGCAGAACTACGCAGGAGAGATATCCTCCCTTATCCTGGAATACGGGGGGGCAGGGGAGGCTTGGGAATAAAAGACTCGACTTAGGTCTTAGGTCTCCTGGCACTTGGAGAGCGTAATGAAAGTATAAATGGCCAACCATACCATGAAGTTTGCAGTTATAAGAGCCTTTTTTTTCTTTAGTTACTTTAATTTTTTTTTTTTAACTTTAGTTACTTGCAATTGGAAATAGCTTTAACTAATACCCATGTTAAAAGGGAGGAAGAGTGAGTCTCATGCCATTCAGTTGCATTGGCTTTATTTAAATAGGTTGAATCCTAGCAGTCACCCCCAAAACCACACCAGATATCATGATATGGGTGCAAAGAGCCCTCATCTGCCAGTTAGATGCTTATGATTCTCCCACTAACTCCAAGAGTGACCTTGGACAAGTGTTTCTCCTCTTTTATTTATAGTTAGGGGTTGGATTCGAACTGGAAGAGTCCTTGAAGACCAGCTAACACTATGTGATATGCATGATTCCATGGGCACACCTGCCGCCAGATTCTCTAATTGATGCGCAACTCTTTATGTGTACATCAGACAGAGATCTGGAACCATTTGTTACATCAATTTATACTTATAACAGTCTTTAAGAGATTCATGGTACCCAAAGATCTTTCGTGGTTGTGAGGCTCTTTGCTTTTCCCCATCACCCTATGAGCCAGTGTTATCCTCGTTTGGTGGAAGAAGTAACCAAAGCTCAGAGAGCTGAGGTGACTTTCCCAGGGTCACAGAGCTGGTAAGTAGTGGAGCCAAGATGAAAACCAAGAGAGCCCAACTCTACGGCACTGCCCTTGCTGCTGATACTCTGCCTTGTTAAGACTTTTCAGTGGACATGATGTTTCTGCCTGTGCCCAGGCTCCTCCATGCCCGTTCTCTTGTTCGGTTGCTAGGATGAGCTGGTTGAGATGGCCCAGAAGCCCATGCACTGTGTCTGCTCCATTGTAAGTCCGTTAATGCTACAGAATGAGTCTATGAGCATTATCCACAGAAAAAAGTTTGAGCATGCTGAAGTTTTACTCTTGCCTCCTTACAATGGTTGTATATACTGAGGAAACCTAATTACGGCTCCGCCACCCGTCTGTCGGTTTGTCCTACTGTGATGGCTTGCATATTGATTCCAGAAGCTATGCCACTGGTATTTTATGTACCAGCAGGGTCACCCATGGTAGACAGGCTTCAGCAGAACTTCCAGATTAAGACAGACTAGGAAGAAATGCCTGGTGATCTACTTTGGAAAATTAGCCAATGAAAACATGATGGATGACAACAGAACATTGCCCAACTCACTTATGTTGGCCACATCATCAGGAGGGATCAGTTGCTGGAGGAGGACATCATGTGTAATGAAGTAGAGGGCCCGCAAGGATAAGGGAGACACTCAGTGAGATAAACTGGCGTAATAGCCACAGTTATGGACTCGAACATGTTTGTGATTGTGAGGATGACACAGAACTGGGCAACGTTTTGTTCTGTTGTATATAGTCGCCATGGGTTGGAGTGGACTTGACAGTGGTTTATCTCTCTCTCTATCTATCAAATAGGGCTAGATGGTTTACTGAGCCTGATATCTGAATAAATTGAGAAAATAAGACAAAGGAGTAGCAGATAAAAACCCAAAATTTCACCTTCATTACTAGTGTCTGGTTTGAGAGCCAGATGAGTCTAATGACTGAGCCAATAATTAAATAGACACATTCACTCCATTATAGGCACTGATAAGTGGGACAGGCTGCCCCACGTCCACATATGGAGCCTACTGGAAAAAAGACTCACAGGGTGAGGAGGCAGAGGCGAGCTCCTCCTACCGGCAGGAAGCTTACTCCAAGAGGGAAAAGGGAGGAGCTGAGCCAAGCCCTGCAGTTTATTCTTCCCAACTTTACCAATCCAGTAAGTCACTTCCTTTCATCCCGGGGCACTGTAAGGGGCCAGAGAGAGAAAAGGAGTGAACTCATTTCAAGTGGGTGGAAATATCATGAGTTAAGTATTTCTCCCTACAAGTAACCCTCGGACACGGCTTGCCCTTTTCCTGGATCATCAGCCATGGGACTGGCATCGTTCCTTTGAGCTGTATTGCACCATCTGTCCACTCACCCGTCCCTGGTCCCAGCGGTGCCCAGGGACACTTACAGGTTGGGTGTGAAACTGGCCAGTGTTCTGTCTGCCTTCTCCCCTCCTTTGCAGCCCGTAGTTAACGAGATATACCTGGAGGGAAAAGCTACCCTCCCTACACAGCAAGTGTCCCTCACTCCTAAGCGTAAGGTGTCTTTAATCTCTGTGCCATAGGCAGAAAATTTTTAAATAGCCGTTTTCAGGTTTTCTAAAGAAAAGCAAAGTAAACCAATCTGGTCAGGATATCTGCAGTAGCTCCCAAAGTCTCCCATTAGGCACTAATGTTAAGAAAAAGTGTTCAGGGCAGAAGTTCCCTAAGTCTTACGGCTCAAAGTGTGGTCCATGGACCAGCAGCATCAGCATCACTGGGGAGCCTGTTAGAAATGCAGAATCTCAGGCCCCACCCAGACCTACTGAATGAGAACCTTCATTTTAGCAAGGACCTCAGGTGATATGCATACAGGTTATAATTGAGAAGCACTGCTATGAAGTCCTTCCCATCAAGGGAGAGGGGAGACCCAGCTGTGAATACATCCATACACATTCATTCCAACTTCCAGAGAAATGACTGGACACATACTGTTTAACAGGGGAGAGGTTCCGGTGAGCATGTATGTAGAGTAGGGGACTCTCTGGCCCTCCTCTCTCAGGGAAAGTTGATGCCTCTAGTTCATAAAGATTGAGCAAATACTCACATTCATTCGTTCACTTACATTTGTTTGTTTTGAGTACTTACTCTTTGCTATACACTGCAACCCTCATGGTGTATACTCTGGTGGAGAAACAGACATGCCACTATCCACATGGAATTCCCAGCCTGTGAGAGAGACATATATTTGCTTTTGTATTTGCTTGCAGTTGTGATAAGAAGGAAAAGTTTAGGGAGCAAAGAGGAGACTGCTTAACTAAATTAGCAGAAGTGGGATGATTTTGGGGAAATTTAGAGAAGAAATCAGACAAACCACCTGGATTAGGGCCGGCAAACTACAACCACAGGCCAATTCCAGCCTGCCACCTGTTTTTGTAAATAAAGTTTTATTGGAACACAGCCACAGCCATTCATTTACATATTGTCTATGGCTGCCTCACACCCCCACCCCCCCACGCCCGTCCTCTACAGTGGCAAAGTTGAATAGTTGTGACAGAGACTATATGTCCTGCAAAACCTCAAGTATTTACTATCTGGTCCTTCCCAGGGAAAGTTTACCCACCCCTGATCTAGACCATTTTGGGGTCTCTTTTTGTACATGAGTGAATGAGATCCAGCCAGAGGAAGTTATTTATCCAAGATCACACAGCAAATCCATACAGACCAAGTGTAAGAATCCAGATTTCCAGAATCTTAGAGTGTGGCAGGGTCCTGGGAACATCTTGGACATACTGCAGTAGAGAAATGGTTGTCCAGAAACAAGCCTTAAGCATCAGAGCCAAGGAGCAGGGTTGGGGAGGAGTTCACAATACAAAGTGTGGACATAGAGGTTGGTCTTGGGGCAGATTAGCAGAGAATGTTCCAAGGCCAAATTGGAGACGTGAGACCACCAGTTGAGATGTGCCCTGTCCATATTCCTGGGCAAGAGGGAGGAAATAAGCTCTGAGGTCGACAAACCAGCAATTAGAAGGAGTGGGGTGAAGATGTAGATAGCAAAAGTGCAAGGAGTACACACAGAGTAAGTCCCTCCAGGAGACTCAGTGTGAGCCGACACCTGAAGTAGAAATCCTAGGGGGGTGTGTGTGTGTGGGTGTGTGTGTGTGTGGTGTGTGTGTGTGTGTGTGTGTGTGTGTGTGTGTGTGTGTGTGTGTGTGTGTGGCTGGAGGTGGGGGAGGGATGCATGGCTAAGGAGCATCGTAGGCAGGGAGAACAGCTGATACTAAACCCCAGGGCAAGAAAGAATATGACGTGACTCAGAAGCAGAAAGAAACCCAGTGTGGACAATCCAGTTTGAACATTTTCTGAACCCGAGTTCTCATGGGGTGAGACCACCTCCCTGGCCATCCTCACCCTTAGCTGGAGCTCATCAGCCACAAGGATTTGTTTGATCGAAAGCCTTTCATTTATGGGAAGAAGGTGCTAGTTCATTGTTCTGGGTCATACTTCAAAGCCAAACAAAACTTTGGTGCCACTACCACCAGACTCTGTTTATGAGGGATGTTAACATTATTATTATTATTTTTTGCCTGTGTTTTTTAATTAAGAGAGCATACTAGAAATGAGGATAGAGTCATAATTAATCCACACTTATCAATGTTATATTGATTGATCTTAATCAAATTTAAATAGAATAATGGTGATTAATGGGGAATGTTATTTATTTTTCTGATGAGTCTTGTTAGATGAGCTTAATATGAAAGAAAGGTGTTAATTCACTCTCAACATGTCAAAGTGATCCAGCAATTAATTTAAACAAGAAACAAACTGAGAAGGTGGCTTTCTATCTAATGCTGCCTGTTGATCTTTTACTCTTCCTGTGGCATAATTGAATTTCATTGGTAGGGCAAGCTACTCTGCTGTTTGATTAAGGAACTGTTCTGAAACTTGTACTCGCTAATTACATGGGAACTTTTCTGCATAATGTTCTCATTTGAACAAAAGCTAAAGACTAGAGTCTTGTTTATTACAATGATGCCCCTATAGCAGGAATGAACATGGAATTTAAATCATATTCTCTTCTGAAACCACGCTACTTGCTCGCACCAAAGAACGTGTGAATACCGCTTCTTGAATTCACTGAAACATCAAAAGCAAGCCTCTTGTGGAATCCTGTAGCTATTCTGACATGCCCTGGAAAATTCTCCAGTGTAGCAGGCAGAGGGTTCCAAGGCTAAAATCTCACTATTTTCCCCAATGTTTAATTTCATGGCTTGATTTCATAAGAAGCAGTTTTCATCATAATACTTAGGTGGTTATAATTGAAAGGTTCTTCCTCTGAGAGAGTCTTCCCAGATAGCCGTCTTCGACATTGATCTTTCTCCCTCTTGGCCAGATGCCGCGGAGATGGGTCCCACTCATGTTGGATCATTAATTGTTCTTAGCCAGGTCTACACACACTAAGCTGAGAACCGAGGCAATTATGCAAATAAGTCACGCAAAAAAAAAAAAAAAATGATGCATGTGCTCCAATGAGCCACACATTTTAGTTGACAGTGGCTTTGATTTGACTGTCCAGTTAATTGCTTCAAGCCCTCCGTGTGCCTCCTGCAAAATGTGTGAAGTCCTTTAGAGAGTGTGCCGTTGTTTTTGGACAATACCACCACCTTCTTAAAAAAACAATAATAAGGCAATGGACACAGATGGCCTTTGTTCTAAAGTTTACGGCTATGATCAAAGTCAAATACAACCTTTCTTAGTTTGGACTCCCCCAGAAGCAGACCCCGAGACAAGGATTCCAGCAAAAGAAGTTTATCTGGGAGGTGATCCCAAGAAACATGGGTAGAAGAGAGGGGAAGTGAGATAGCAAATTACCTCTGTGAGTAACGAGTTCAGTCCTACTTGGGGGCTCTGAGAGCCAATGTAGAACTCTGCTAAAGGTTCCCACCTGAGGGACATACATCTCCCATGAGTCATTGTTGAGGGCCACAGCACCTGGAGGCATTAACTCTTCAGCACTTGAGGACAGATGGGCTCTAGCCTACAGAGAGAACTCTCAGGCGAAGAGATGCCAACTCTGGTGGTGGAAGTCAGGCTGGGTTGCACTACAATGATAAGGCCCAAGGGTATATTGGTGGGGAATCAACCCCCCACCCCCAGTTTCTGTCATGTTGCTTTCAACTCATAGCGACCCTATAGGACAGAGTAGAACTGTTCCATGAGTTTCCAAGGAGCAACTGGTGGATTCAAACTGCCAGCCTTTGGTTAGCAGCCAAGCCCTAACCACTGCACCACCAGGGCTCCCCGGGCAACAACAGTATCTGCTATATTTTCAGACTCCTCAAGCCAAATGACCTCAATTATTGTTGTCACAGATCTGGATCAATCTGTCTTCTATTACTTGTTTTCAGAACAAAGCTAGATGTTTGGAAAGGAACTTGATGAGTGTTCACCTTGTTAATTCTTCCGGAGTAGGTAAATTTCTGGCAGACATGCACCTAATTTTTCAGTGTGTTTGCAAAGCTGAAGTTACTTGAGCCACTACAGTTAAAATAGCACCATGATATGTTAGTCTGGTGGTTCCTCTCATGAAACTAACTCTGAAATGTTACCTGTTTTTACCCTCAGATACTTTAGCCCCCCCCCCCTTTTTTCTGTTTTAAACTTTAAAACTTAAAGATCACAGTGTACCTGGTCTTTAATTTTGTATGCCTTCAATAGCCTTTAGCCAAGTTAATACAATTTTGACCAGATTATTTTCTTTGGTAGGCTACAGACTTAGCCAGTCCAAGCCAAATCAACAAGTATTTATATAGCACTTAATATGTATGATGATTATACAATGTAAATACTTCTGAACCACACACTGTGTTATTTGCTCTAAGACAACATTTTTTTCCTTGCCTGTGGTATTGTTGGCAAATACAGCCATTAAAGAAATGGAAACAAAGCTATCTATCGATGAGTTTGTAGGTTGGAAAGTACTCTTTGTTTCTCAGTATTTGGATTCATATAACATTCTTAGAAAACCTGAGTATCTAAAACTCTGGAATTGTCACTAATAGTAGATTAGACATCACTGAAGAGAGCATGAGAGATCTAGAAGATAGTTCAAAGATTACAGACAGATTAAAGCATGCTTTGAGCAATGACTTTCAGAATTCTTTATTCTTTTAATTACAGCTTCCTTTAAGAATACCTGAGAATTTCAGAGTTTTCCAAATATGGTATGCACAGAAATTTATAGTAAACCTTTGGCTCTGTAAGATGAGGTCCATGGGTACAGACGAATGCCAAGAAGGGAGTTTTTATGGGAGTAGCCCTTGCATATCATTTTTACTGCCTAGAATTTCATTAATCTCATCCCTTGAGCCCTGCCTACAATGCTGTGTCTTCCGAGAGCCTTCACTAACTCCCCTGGGCAGGGCGAGATGTGTTTCTGATTTTCGCTGGTCTCTCTATTATATGTCTCTGTTTTACTCCCTACATAGTGAGCTTCTGAGCAGAGAGAGAATCTTATTCATTTAAAATTCTCCTCTTGCCTAGAACAGTAACTGGGGCATAATGTTGTTGTTTTTAGGTGCCGTTGAGTTGATTCTGACTCATTGCAACCCTTAGTACAACAGAACGAAACACTGACGGGTCCTGCGCCATCCTCACGATTGTTGTTATGTTTGAGCCCATTGTTGCAGACACTGTGTCAATCCGTCTCGTTGAGGGTCTTCCTCTTTTTTGCTGGCCCTCTACTTTACGAAGGATACTGTCCTTCTCTAGGGTCTGGTCCCTCCTGATAACATGTCCAAAGTACTTGAGACAAAGTCTCACCGTCCTCGCTTCCAAGGAGCATTCTGGCTGTACTTTTTCTCAGACATTTGTTCATTCTTCTGGCAGTCCATGGTATATTGAGTATTCTTCGCCAACACCAGAATAAAAGAATTGATGGGCATAATGAGTGATTGGCAAGTGCTTGGTGAGTTGACCTTAGTATAAACGGAGCTTCACAGGGTTTTCAATGGCTGTGCTCTTTCAGAAGTAGATTGTCAAGCCTTTCTTCTGAGGCACCACTTGAGATTCAAACTTCCAATTTTTGGTTAATAACTGAGTGCTTAACTTTTTGCACCACCCAGGGAGTCCTGATTGAAAATATTGGGCATCAAATGAAGAAAGAAAGAAAAAGCACGAAAATCAGACAAGTATGTAAAGCAGCAGAGTTATCATAACACGTGGAGTCAAGGAGGGGAATAGCACGCTGAGAGTGATTTCTTTTGGTGGCCTTTCTTGCTGGATAGTTTCTTCATTGTCATTCACTTTAGCTGATCCTAGCTCTCATTTTGCTATGAAATTCCCATCTGCAAGCCCAGGACTGGGTACTAAGGAGTCATAGAGCAGTAGGAGCAAGGATCATGCTGCCTTATGATAGCAGATCTTGTACATTTCTTTCAACTCTGTTCACTGACATCATATAGATAGCTTGAAATCAGAAATTATGAGCCATGCTGGGAGTACTTACACCACAGAAATTGGGAAATGCCACAGATCAGCCCTCCTCCCCACTGAAGTTGGTTGCTAAATATTCACCAGCACACCACTGGTCAGACAGAAACGAACTAAAGCATTTTAAAAGCTTCATTAAAAGGTGAAAGAACTATTTATACTACAGATAAGGATTTTGCTTTTGTTTGAAATAGGCAAGTATGACTTACATACTTGAAGCTAGAGAAAAATCTCAATTTACAACTTGTATTTATTGAATTCCAAAAGACTGGAATGAAAACCATCCAATTTAAAAAAAAAAGAATTTCATTGTTTTTGGATTCAGTGAAAGAGGGGGCCTTTTTTAAAAAATTGATTTTTGTTTTAAAGTTCAGTAAAATTTTATTAATTTAATTCGTTCCTATCAATTTTTAAATAAGCAGTGGCTTAGATTAAATTTCCTTTTTCTTTTTTTTTAAACAAAGCTCTGAGCATATTAATGGGTCTGGTCTATCACTTTGCAAAAGGAAGACATTGGATGATCGTAAATCAATTGAAAGTTGCGGCCTGAGATTTTGAAGTGCTGATTGCATTAGTGTGCAGGGTGAGGAAACAACATACAAGCCAGGAAAAGGAATTTGGCTACATGCAAGAAGGGGTGCTAATCGTAAGCCAGTTGGATTGGGGTCATGTTCAGAAAGTTGAGTTAGGAGCAGAAGTGGTATTCGGCAGGCATTAGAGGTGCCAGATGGTCTGAATCCACGTTCCATGTGTACATGGGGGATAGGGGGAGTTGGGGGAGGAGGATGGGTCATGTAGTATGATCAGAAGAGGACCAAGTTAGAAGATGAAAGACCCAAGCTCACAGATCATGCAAGGGAGTATTAATAACTTTATATCAGAATTGAAACCACAATCCAGAGCAAGTAGGAAAGGAAATAAATATGTAACAAAACCAAAACCAAACCCACAGCTGCAGTGTCGATTCCAACTCATAGCAATGCTATAGTACAGAGTAGAACTGCCCAAGGCTATAAATCTTTATGGAAGCAGACTCTCACATCTTTCTTCTGCAGAGTGGCTGGTGGATTTGAACTGCTGACCTTTTTGGTTAGCAGCTGAGCGCTTTTCACCACTGTGCCACTAGGGCTCCAAATATGGAACAAGGTGGAGTTGAATTCTGGGGAATGAGAATCCAGGTATGATGAAACCTTTCCTCCAAATGCTTACTTCCACAGTGTAGTACCACATGATGTTTCCAAAAAACGGGAATTTGCAATCAAATAATTTTGCAATTTAATGGCATACTCCAGCCCCCTCTTGAAATGGGCATTCATATATTTAAGGCTCCCACAAGTCTTGCAGTCAATGAAGCCATTTAAGTTTGCTTATCCCATTTCTTTGAGCACAGAACACATATTTGGCATAACAGTATGAAGGTTCTGAAGGACCATGTTCCACGGAGATCAGTGTGAGATATGGTGTGGTGGAAGGTCCTTGGACTTTGTATTTAAACACTCCCAGGGCAAAATTCTAGCTCTACCAGTTTATAAGCTGAGTTAGTTTGGACAAGTCACCTGTTTGAGCCTCAATTTCCTCATCAGTTAAATCAGAAGAAAATAATATCGGTATCCCAGGAGACTCTTTGAGGACTGCAGATAAGGTGTCTAAAGAGGATCACAGAGCAGAGGCACATAATGGACCTTCAGTCCACGGAGGTCATGAATTACCCCTGCATAGATGAAAGGTGATTCTGGAAGAGGGACAGACCTCTCAGGGAATCAGGTGGACATACCTGTCTGAAGTGAGGATGCAAGAGGATCACTTTCAGGAAACTGCTGACATCAGGAAAGATACAGAAGTTTGTAGCATCAAATAGCTTCTCGTCAGAGTTCCGGCAAAATGGCACTCCAGGCAGAAATAACATGCTGTCCCTCCACAGCAAAGATTGGAAAAACTAAGCCAAACAGAGAATACAACAATCCTGAAACCCTAAAACATCAAATGAAGAGATAAAGAACTCAGCCAAGCATCAAATGGAATGAGAAAACTGACAGAGAACGGAGAGTGAGGAGAGATTCATGCAGAGGTCCCCTACCAGCTAACGCAGCACGGATCCAACATCTTGGACTCCTATCAGAGACCAGCAA